>NC_082660.1:18652030-18967655 GCF_028023285.1 Balaenoptera ricei
GATACCTCTAGTTCCATTCCAGCACAGCAGTGTTCAATCTACTCCTTCCTCTTTCCATAATTGTGACTACCTTCTCCAAAACAGGAAAACCTGGATCCCATTATACAGAATATATTTACTTATTGGCCTAATCCTAGAATGCATAGAAAGTAGTTTCAGAATTGTGAACTTTTGCCTATCCAAAAAAAAGCTTTCTTACTAGAGAGTTCAATATTTGTTTAGAGTTCTTTTTCTCTTTAGCCTGAGGGCACGTGGTGCACATTTTGTGTATCAAAGTTACTTGGATTAATACTCCCTCCCCAATGTTATTATGTTATTTATTTGAAAAAAGCCGTAGTTCATTTGTTTCTGTTTGTATTCAATTTTTTATATAAATTTATTTATTTATTTAATTTATTTTTGGCTGCATTGGGTCTTCGTTGCTGCGTGCTGGCTTTCTCTAGTTGCAGCGAGCCGGGGCTACTCTTCGTTGCGGTGCGCGGGCTTCTCATTGCGGTGGCTTCTCTTGTTGCAGAGCACGGGCTCTAGGCATGCGGGTTTCAGTAGTTGTGGCTCATGGGCTTAGTTGCTCAGCGGCACGTGGGATCTTCCCGGACCAGGGCTTGAACCTGTCCCCTGCATTGGCAGGCGGATTCTTAACCACTGCGCAACCAGCGCAACCAGGGAAGTCCCCTGTGTTCAATTTTAAGGTCCCCTTCAATTGTTATTTTAAGCAACTAACTTCTGAGGTAGTTTATCAGACAGCAATGGATAGCCCAGACACCATGGCATTATATCACAAGGCACATGATGTCACTTTGTCCCATTAACAGTGATGAAAAGTTGTATCATTTGGTTAAAGTCTTGTCTACCAGATTGCTTCATTAATAAGTAATCTGTGGGGTGTCTCATCTTCTTTCTTTAGTAACTGTTGCTACATGGATTTAAGACCACCGTAACAATAGCAGTCAAGGGACCCTATTTCAGAGTTACATTTTTCTCTGTGGAAATACCTGCCTTAATGCCATTGGAATACAGACAGAAGGTGAGCTCCAGTGACTGATTACCCAGCGAGTGGGCTCCACAGCTGGCATAAAAAGATGGAAATCCAGCTGTGATGAAAACATTCAATTCTATTTGTAGTTCAACAGAGTCTGTGCTTAAAACAGAATGCTACAAACTGTGTGTAGGTTTGCCAACTGGTGATTCTGATCCCAAATCATGAGATTTGGAGAAAGAAAGAAAGCAAAGAGCAGTCTTTTTATTTTAAGCTTTTCAAATGGAGTTAGGATCGGGTGTCTGCTGAGAAAGAAGTCTATTAAGGACACTGCTTCTCTCTTTGACAGCAATGCAGTTGTTTCCTAGTTAGGACGAACATCCCACTATATAAAACTAGTCGGGTCTATGTTGCCTTCTTGGTTCCATATCTCTTAATTTCTGCTTTTAAATATACTATTTAATCATATTCAAGCAATTAAGTCATGGTCCTCTTATATTCCAAACTTACAGACGTTCATGGCTATATCCCTCATGCCTAGGTTAGCAAATAGGGCCTGAGTGTGTACACACATGAATAGATGAATACATGAGGATTCCCATTCTTTCATTCATTCCTCACAGATTTGTATCATGCCCACTCTCCTGTTATGTGCCAGGAATTCTCCTAGGCATTGACCCACTGAGGTTAATAAACCACAGCCCCTGCTTCAAGGGCTCACAGGCTAGATGGAAAGAAACATAAACAACGAATTATAAATCCTGGGGGGAGAGGCAGGCACTGATATAAATGTGCACTGGGTTTGTTGTTGTTGTTGTATTTATAAGGCATTGTCAAATTATTCACAATTTAGGCACATCAAAATGTTATTCATAGGGAAGGGCAAAAAAAGCACAGCCTCTCAGTCAGCAGCCGAAAGAACCTAGCATAGTTATAGAAAAGACAGAGAACTGTACAGTCCCAGTGTCATCACCAGCATCATCATTTTTTAAAAGTAGTACTTGAATTAGCTGACAAGTACCTAGGATAACCAGTGTTGCTAAACTTAGGTGAAAAAAGGCTTGAAGTTTTAGTTTTTTTAAATTTTACTCAATTTTAATTTAAATGTAAAACTGAAGCAGTGTAAAATATTTTTCCATTAAATTCAACTTTATTGTTTCCGTAGGACTACATTTCACTTTAACTGTTGCATCTCATGGATATTGCTGTACTGTATTTCAAGAGTTGTCTCCAGTATTACATGTAAACTCATCATCTCTCTAGTAAGTGTCAATGGGTTGAATCAATTCAAATTATTTTTTATATGCATTAATGTAACACTGAAATGTGTTTATTTGAACATTTTATGCAATCAGCACCGTTTACAGTGATACCTTTGTGAATCATAATTGGTAACTAAATTGAGATACTTCTTATGCTTTAAATGATAATATAATTAAGCTATTTTTTAATAAAAAATAAGTATGGACTAATTTTTAAATTTAAAACAAAGGCATACTACTGAGGCAGAATTGAGTGGAGATGTGGATATTAGCACTATATCAGAAGAGGAAAAAAAACAGAGAGATTGGAAGAAAGCATGTTGTAAATTTCATGTAATTTGCAAAATTTAAAAGCTGTTGTGTAAAAATTGTTTAAAGATAGTAAAGTGGATAATATTAAGGGACATTTTCAGTAAGTACAGAGTGAGTTTAATGAAAACAGTCCAAAAAAAGAAGTCAATATAATTAGTTGCCAACATTCAAAATGAATGTCCAGTGAATATTGCTTAAAAAAATGATAACAGCCTCTGAACTTGTAACTTTGGTCAGCTTTTTTTTTAATGTTGGCCATCTTTATAATGAGTTGGATTCTTGCACATAATAGAAAACTGTTTTAGATGGTGATAGTAAAAGAAATTATTTCTGTTATGGAAATTCTGTTTTAAAAATGTAAAGGAAAGACTAAAAATGATATTTTAGAAAAAAAAAAAGATCTTCAATTAAACTGCAAAATAATTGCCTGTAGATTACAAGACCTTTCTAACAGTAACCATGATAAATTGATTCAAAAATTGGAAAAATTGCAAGTACTTTTCTTTAGTTTTAGATGATTCATGTGATACAAGACACTGTCTAATTAATACTTTCGGTATGTTTTGTCTCAAAGTACTGCCATATTTGCCTTAAAAAAAAAAAAAGCCAATTCATAGCCTAAAAAACTATGGCATAGATATTTTTGAATCTTTTATATCTGTCAAAGAAGAAATTCAGTTAGATATGAAAAAAATATATCACAACGGATGGTGCTCCAGCTGTTAGGTCAAAATTCTGGATCTGTTGGGATTTTAAAAACAAGAGACTGATGTTTTTCTGGTGACTTCATATCACTGTATGATACACACTGAAAATATTTGTGCTCAGTTCTCTGAAACAGACTCTATGAAAAGCGTCATGGATACAGTTGTTAAAACTGTTCAGCATATACATGCAAATACTGTGACTCATCACCAGTTTATGGAAATGCTGAAAGAAGTAGAAAATAAATTTAATGATCTTGTATTCATTGCCAATGCTCCTTGGTTGAGCCACAAAGAGTTTTACTGTGCTGTTAACTCCAATTCAAGATTTTCTAGAAACAAAAGTAATGCTTGCCAAATATTCACAAATTAAAAAAAAAAGGCAATGTGTCTTACATGTTTTCTCACGGATTTCACACTGCATATGAACAAGATAAGTTTGAAAGTCCAAGGAGAAGCTTGTGATTTAGCTAGACAGGTATAAGAATTTATGTTAAAGTTGGAATTTTTCAATGATTCAAAGCAATAATAGTGATTTTATACATTTTTCTAACATGAATCAATGTGTAGAAGATTTTAATTTTAATAGCATTTTGTAAATTGACTGTAAATACTGGAAGAAAAATTTGAAGAATGCCTCATTTACATTGATAAATGTAGAATTCCTTCTCAAATAGCACACTACCCCTTTGGATTTAACGTTAAGAATACTAAGTTGACACAAATAAGTGCATTTGCTTAACTTGGACAGATGTGGTTTTGAAATTGACGTGCTTTAACTTTAAGGTCAAATCAATTCTTTGAAAAAAATAAACTAGTTTTATCAGTGTGGATGCAAATATTAAAGGAAAATGAGTTTTGGTACTCTTTTTTCTTACATATTGAAAGGATAATATTTTAGACATACTGAGTAAAATAATATGCATTATTAACATCAATTTCTCTACTTTCTTTTTAACTGCTTTTTATAATATGGCTACTAGAAAATTTAAAACTGCATATGTGGCTCCATTGGACAGCACTGCTCTGCATCAGGTAACATAGTCGTACTTATTTGACATTCTCCAGTACAACGCTGAAAGAGCACAGAATAGTCTTTTTATTATTTGATATGTAATCTTATTCCCAAATTTTGGATAATTTTTCTTTATATTATTGGCTCATGAAAGACCATGATATGTCTGAGACTTGTAGTAACTCAGCAGGTTTTGAGCCTGTGTCTTTGGAAGAATAATAGCAGTTGAGTCAGAAAAGGAAGTCTAAGACCAAGCTATGAGAAGTCTTTAAGCATTTGATCTTTATTCTGCAGGCAATTGACAGCCATTGAAGAGTTTTAGCAAGGGGTTTTTCTTCATCATTAGATTTGTATTCTGGAAAGGTAACTATTGAAGCCTGTGGGACATGAATCGCAGGAAGCCAGTTATTACTATACAGAATAGAAAGAATAAAGACCCAAGTTTAGGTAATTGGAAATAAGTGGTGGGGGAAACGATGAGATGGATTTAAGAAAGATTTGGAGATTGGTGGAGTGTGGGAAGTGAAGGTAGAGTCAAGAATGAGTCCGAAGTTTTTGATGTGGTCAGCTCAGTGAACGGCAGTGGTACAGACTATCACTATTTACTAACATGTAAATGTCTCAAGATTGAGATTACTTGAGAAAGATCAAGCTGGGGAGGAAGGTCAAGTGTTCAGTTTGGTCATTTGACTTTGACTCTCTAGGGGGTGAACATAACCAATAGACAGGTCCAAAGCTCAGGGGAAAAGGTGGGAGCTAGGAATGGAGATTTAGGAATCTTCTGCATATAGGTGGCTAGAATTGTGGGAGTAGATAAGATCACCTGGATGAAGAAGTTCTCTACCTTGGCTGTACCTTATGATCACTTGGAGGGACTGAAAAACCCCAATGCCCAGGCCATCCTAACAACAAATCAAATCAGGGGTGGGACCCAGGCATGATAATATTTTAAATTTCCCAGGTGATTCTGTTCCCAGTGAAAGGTTCTTGTCTCATCACAGAAAGAATTCAGAAACGAGACAGGGAGGTCAGTAAAATAAGTAAAGTGAGGATTTATTTAAGCAATTGTATGCTCCGGAGATGAGAGCGGGCAGTTTCAGGTGAATAGCTGCCCTGAGTTTCTTTGGCAAGCTGGTTATGTGGGGTGTATAAATGAAGGGGCAGAATTTTCATTGGGGAGGGAGGGGTTGGAGGGCGTATTCTCTGATTTTCACCCCACCACCACCTTCCCAAGGGGAGGAGGGATTTTGTCCTTATTTAGCTTTGATTGGAAGTGTCATGGCTTCGGTGCATGATGGGTACTTCTTATCTGCAAGGCTAATTTTATTATAATGAGAGCATAGTGAGCAAAAGTTTACATCCAGACACTGGAGATTCCCGCCTTTTCCCACCTTTCTTTGTCTGCCTTCAGAACAATTATCACCCCAAAATGTGTGGTTTCCTGTCAGTCTGGAGGTCCTGCTTTTCTTTGTCTGCCCGTGGGCCCCCCGCTGTTTACAAGATGCGTGGTTTCCTGCCATCTGGCCATGCCCCCCTTTTTCTGCTCATATCTAGCTACCTGCCTGCTGTAACAATTCTAATATGCAGCCAGGTTTGAGAACCACTGGTACAGGGTAAGAAAAAAAGACATGCCAATGATAGAATCCTGCAGAAACTCAACATTTAGAGAGACAACAGAGAGCAGGGCAAAGAAGCAGTGGGAACCCAAAGATAGTGATGTCATGGAAGCCACGGGAAAAGGAGGTTTCAACAATATGAAATAAGTTCAAGGAATAAAAGAACCGAGAAAAGGTGAAAAAAGATTGCCAAATAAGGTGAAAGCCCAATCATGTTGGGGGAAACACACACACACATACACACGTGTGTGTGTGTGTGTGTGTGTGTGTGTGTGTGTACACGCACATACCAGTCAGCACCAACATGAGGTTTTTCCCATTATCCTGAACAACAAGTGGGAAGGACCAGAAGAGGCAAAAGGCTGGATTGATCCAGGGTTGGGAGTTTGCAGGGACAAAGGACAGGGGCTTGAGAGGTTGAGGATGCGATGATTAACCATGGGGAGAGAATGGAAACAAGGTGAGTGATAATGTGAAGGGAGATAAGGTGGTTTGGGACTGAAGGTCTTGATATGATCAAGGAACGGGCACAGCATACATATTCTGAGTGGCCTATGGCCTTTACATGAAACTGCTTCCTCCTCCTGCCCTGCCCCAAGTATCCAGAAGTACTGGAGTTGAGGAGATTAAGGAACTGAGACAGGGCCTTGGCTGAATCTTCCACAGAGAAGCAGAAACTCCACCCAGAATGAGGCAGGCATTGAATTGAGGTCACACAGGTGTCAAAGTTGTCAGTGGGGCTTCCCTGGTGGCGCAGTGGTTAAGAATCTGCCTGCCAATGCAGGGGACACGGGTTCGAGCCCTGGTCCGGGGAGATCCCACATGCCGCGGAGCAACTAAGCCCGTGCGCCACAACTACTGAGCCTGCGCTCTAGAGCCCGTGCTCCGCAACAAGAGAAGCCACTGCAGTGAGAAGCCCACGCACCGCAACGAAGAGTAGCCCCCACTTGACGCAACTAAAGAAAGCCGGCGTGCAGCAGCAGAGACCCAACGCAGCCATAAATAAATAAATAAATTTGTTTAAAAAAAAAAGTTGTCAGTGAAAGTGAGCTGAGACCTGGAGGCCTGGTAGAGAGTGACTGGGCTGGATGAGGCATGTACCTCCTGGGGTTATTTTATTAACTCTGTGAACAATGGGCTGAAAGTATCAAAAAGGCCACCTTCCTGTTTTCTTCAACCCTGCACTTTAAAAGGCAGACCTTTTGTTTCCCTTAAGTCAAGTTTGCCTGTTATCGAGAGCTTTAACCATGTCTTAGATGCTGCTGTGTCATATATAATTCAGGAGCATTGTTTTTCTTTTTTTCCTTTTTCTTATATTCTTACATTTTCTATACATTCACAGTTTTCGATAACTTTTCATTTTGATATAATTTTAAATGCATGCACAGAAAAGCTGTAAAAAGAGTACAAGGAATTCTTTTATACCCTTTATCCAGATTCAACTAGTGTTGATATTTTGCTCCATTTATTTATCAGTCTCTCTCTCTTTATGTTTACATGCATTTTCCCCCCCCCAAACCACTAGTTAGTTGGAGATGTTATAGTCCTTTACCCAAAATGCTTCAGGCTGTAATTCCTAAGAACAAGGACATTCTCTTATGCAACCCCAGTACACTGATCAAAGTCAGGAAATTTAACATTGTGATAAAGCTATTGTTCAATCCACAGTCCTTGTTCTACTTTTGTCAATTGTCCCAGTAATGTCTCCTATGGCTATTTTCCTTTCCTGGTCTAGGATCCAGTCCAGACTCACAAATTGTGATTTAGTTGTCTTGTCTTCTTAGTTTCTTTTCATGTGGAACCGTTCCTCAACTTTACTTTGTATTTCTTGACCTTGACATTTTTTGAAGAATATAGGTCATTCATCTTGTGGAAGGTCCTTTAGTTTATCTGATGTTTCTTCATGATTAGATTCAGATTGTGCATTTTTGGCAAAAAGACCACAGAAGGGATGTTTGGTCCTTCTCAGTACATCCCAGCAGGAGGCACATGATGTCAGCTTGGCCCAATTGGAGATCTTACCATTGCTTTATAACAGCAATAGAACGTTCTTTGAGCTTTATTTTTCCCATTTGGCAGGCATCTTGCATTGCAGTATAATTTTCTTTTTTGCACAACCATGATAATATGAAGTTTCTAAATTAGTTTTGATTACTTGCAAATAACCAAAGTACAATAACCTGGTGTTTTTTAAGGAAGCAAGTTTAAAATAATATCCATTTTTTTTCTGGCCATGTCTCGCGGCTTGTGGGATTTTTATAATTCCTGGACCAGGGTTTGGCAGTGAGAGTGCAGAGTCCTAACCACTGGACCACCGTGGAATTCCCTATCCATTCATTTTTACTTGTGGAGTTTTAACGTCAACAGGTATACTTAGATTTTTTTTAATTAATTAATTAATCAATTTATTTATTTATTTATTTATGGCTGTGTTGGGTCTTCGTTGCTGTGCGCAGGCTTTCTCTAGTTGCGGCGAGCGGGTGCTACTCTTCGTTGCGGTGCGCGGGCTTCTCACTGCGGTGGCTTCTCTTGTTGCGGAGCACGGGCTCTAGGCGCACAGGCTTCAGTGGTTGTGGCTCGTGGGCTCTAGAGCGCAGACTCAGTGGTTGTGGCTAGCGGGCTTAGTTGCTCCGCAGCACGTGGGATCTTCCCGGACCAGGGCTCGAACCCGTGTCCCCTGCATTGGCAGGCGGATTCTTAACCACTGCGCCACCAGGCAAGTCTCAGTATACTTAGGTTAAAGCAAAATGTACTTAGACCCGGCAGGCATGGGCAGGGGTGGGGGCGGGGGCAAAAAAAATGTACTATTTCAGACAAAAATGAGAAAACTATATACTTGTAAATAATTAAGAAAAAAGGATAAACTTTCTGATGGAATGAACCTATTTTTTAAATATTAATATTAAAGTATCCTGAAAGTGCAAGACCTTTATGATTAACGTGGCGCCATGCCAGGTAATATACTCTAAAACAAGAAGAAGTGGAGAGAAGTGAATTATTTTTGCAGAGTGGATCTTAACAGTAACTGCTGCATAATGATTTTAGGCAGATTCTCAGAGCCTGACAGAGGGGAGTCATGGGACTGGTTGAAAGAAGAAGCTGAAAACTGAGCCAAAGAAGATTTTAAAATAAGAGCTGTGTCAACATGCACACATTCACTTGCTTTGAAGAAGCTGCAGTAGGATCCAGGAACAGGAAAAAAGAATATTTACTGTTTTGCCTTTGCATGCCAAAATGTAATCTCTCCTTTTCTTCTACCCTTCCCTTAAAGCAACAATTGTCTGCATGTAGAATGAGTGTGTTTTAAATGAACCATTCAGTGCTCTTTTCTGCTCTCATTTCCAGTACTGAGCGACAACATGATAGACTAGAAGTCTCCTGACTTTGGAGTCAGACTGACGCCCGCAATTGGCCTCAGTGTCTATGTCTTTATACAAGGAATGAACCTTGCTGGGTGGGGAGGATTAGAAATGACATATGTAAAGAACTCACAGTACTTTACAAATACTGTGGCCCATAGTGGACATTCAGTAATGGAAGCTGCACATAAGGACAATGTAGTTTAAAGAAAAGAGCCCTGGCCTGGGAACTGGGGCACCAGGGTTCTGTTACCCAAACACTGGGTTCATCTCTTGGTGGGTGTCAAGTCAAAAGACACAACCAAGCCAAAGATCTATTAGGGGAACCACTGACTGAAGCCACCCGCCCTAGCCAGGCCCAATAGTAACCACTTGCATGAGTTCTCTTACAACAGGATGTCCTGGTAAGGAACGTGGAACTGACAAGCTACCACCAACCAGAAGAATTTGGGAAAGGTCAAAAGGAGAGAGGAGAAACCAGTCCATATGTCCTACCAACCTCCCAGAATCCTTCTTGCTGGAATCCATCTTGGCTGAGCCATGCAAGTGCCACCAGGAAGGACCCTGAGTCAGAGTGATTGGCCAGAGACAACCAGGAAACTAGCCCCATTACCATAAAACCCGAGGCTGCGAGCCATGTAGCAGAGCAGTTCTCCTGGGTTCCCTTACCCTGTTGCTCTCTGCCCCGGCGCCCCTTCCCAATGAAGTCTCTTGCTTTGTCAGCATGTGTGTCTCCTTGGACAATTCATTTCCCAGTGTTAGACAAGAGCCTACTCTCAGACCCTGGAAGGGACCCCTTTCCTACAACAGATTGATTGGGAGAAGGAAGGATTAACTACTTGCATCAAGTAAGGAGAACACTGGGGATCTTTCCCAAAGCAGTGTCTCCCCAAACACCAAAACTGGGGAAGTTTTAAGCTAAGGGTACATGCATATTCGTGAAGGGGTTTGGGCAGAGGTGACTATAGCATAGAATTGGGGTAAAGCTTGACAGAGTCCAAGCTGTAGTTGATCAAAGTCTTAAGGGTCAGAAAAGGTCAACATCCTCATTCCATCCTCCATCTGGGTGGGGGGGTCTTAGTTCCTGAAGAACTCAAAGATATGTATCAGATTGTTATGTATATCCCTTAAGGAGGAACTAGGACTCTGTTTTATCTCTGAACTATTGTTTCTTGACTGTTTTTCCTTTGTTCCTGCATTCCTTCACTTCCCTTAAAATCATTACTTACGGGCTTCCCTGGTGGCGCAGTGGTTGAGAATCTGCCTGTCAATGCAGGGGACACGGGTTCAAGCCCTGGTCTGGGAAGATCCCACATGCCGTGGAGCAACTGGCCCCGTGAGCCACAATTGCTGAGCCTGCGCGTCTGGAGCCTGTGCTCCGCAACAAGAGAGGCCGCGATAGTGAGAGGCCCGCGCACCGCGATGAAGAGTGGCCCCCGCTTGCCACAACTAGAGAAAGCCCTCGCACAGAAACGAAGACCCAACACAGCCATAAATAAATAAATAAATAAATAAAATTAAAAAAAAAAAAAATCATTACTTACTGAGACCTGTTCAAGGGCAAGCATTGTGGCCAGGCTTAGATCACAAAATGGCTTAGGCCAAAGATGGTTTCTCTTATGTCAAGAAAGCCCTGCCTGGTTCTCTTTCTCTGGGGACCCCCTACCCTATCTGCTTACAGTCCTGGTCCCTGAGCCTTCATTTCACTAACAAGCATGTAAGCTTGAGCTGGTCCCTCAAACTTTCTGGATTTTTGTCCCATTAGGGAAGAAGTGTTGGCTGGAGAGAAACTAGGTCTAGTTGGAGGGGCGCTAGCATGCTGCCATTAATGCAAGGTGGAAAGTTTTTCACTGGAGAGCTGACTGCTGTGCTGTGGGAACACAGGTGAGCAAGGAAACGAGCAATCAGCTCTGCCTGGATCAGGAGTGGCACCTGAGCTGGGCCTTCAGTGCTCACGTGCGGCCTTTTCCACTGGAGAAAGGAGGTGTTTCAGGTGAGGACAAAGACCCAAGTGTCCGGCACGTGAAAGAGCATGGTGCTGTAAAATGGCGGCTCATATCCAACCCCACTGCAGTCAGCTTCTGGGACTACCTCTGACTGTTGAGTTGTATCAAATACATCTAAGACAAGTGGACCCTCTGTGGGCTTTGGAAATCTTTTAGCTCTACTCTAGGGAAATGTTAACTGAAATGGGAGTTGCCCTGTAAACCCCAGGTACTCACCATTTGGACTGGGGCAAAGGAAACTACCAGTTAAACATAAGTCTTAACTCACTAATAATAATAACGAATTGTTCCATGGTGTGTTCTATGTGTCAGGCACTGTTGAAGTGCTATACTTCTATTAATTTATTTAATTCTCAGAACAATCGTGTGAAAGAGGTGCTGTTGTGTTACTTCCTTCACAGATAAAGAAAGTTAGAAAAATTAGATCATTTGCCAAAGGTCACCTGCAAGGAAATGGAAGAATCAGAATTAGGATCCAGGCCCCCTGATCCTAACCATTCTGCAGGCTGCCTCCCTAGAGACTGAGGAAGTAAGGAATCAATGTTACAGAAAAATATAATAATAAAATAAAAAACATATATATTTATATATATATATCATAATTTTTTAATCGAAGTATAGTTGTTTTACAACAGAAAAGTATATATTTAACTAGCACTAACAGTTGAGAATTTAGTCACATCTTTGAGTATAGCTGTAGGAAATGCTGCCTTCAGATGAGAAGCCAGGGCATTACTTTTGGTACCAAAACATGCTCTATTATTTGCTTTGGTAACAATTTTGATTGTGTCATTATTTGAGCATAGGCGCTTAGGTAATGCCTTACAACACTTCAGTCTCCCCTCCCCCTAATGCGCCATTCTTTGTTGGAAATGAGAGAAAAGAAGGAAGTGGAATGGGTTGGACAGCATTTTACTTGGAGCAATGTGGGCTTTGTAAAGAGTCTCCAGTGGAGATTCTCTTAAGGAAGGCTGGACCAGTGTGTCTTCTCTGGGCTGAGTGATGGAGCCTCAGGCTGCCAATCTTCCCTCTAAGTCAGGCTTTCTCAAACTGGAGGAACCCTTTGGTGGGGCGGGCGGTGTGCGGACATATCTCAGGGCACTGCGATTCTGCAAGGGTGAGGAAAGTGGCTGCAGGGTAATAATAGGAATCGACTTCTCATCCTTTTGTGTTCTACATGCTAATTCTAAAAGGGTCAGCGGGGACACAAATGAGGATTATGACTGGCACTCGGGGTGCTGGCTTGAAATGTCTTGCGGAAAACCTATTTTGTCATTTACTTTTCTTAAATAATCATCCAGAGGGTTCTACCAACAAACTCTTAAGGAGGTTCTGAATGGGCTGTGAACTGCCTGGCACCCAGGGGGTCAGGAATACAGTTTGCCCCGGTATCTGTAGAGGATTGGTTCCAGGACCCCCCCCACCCCAGCAAAATCTGAGGATGCTCAAGTCCCTTATATAAAATGGCCTAGTGTTTCCATTTAACCAACCTGGGCATACCCTCTAGTATACTTAAAACCGTCTCTCGGTTACTTTTTTTTTTTCTTCTTTTGGGCGTGCCCCAAGGCTTGTGGGATCTTAGTTCCCCCAACTAGGGATCCAGCCTGGACCATTGGCAGTGAAAGCGCTGAGTCTTAACTGCCAGGGAGTTCCCTAGGTTACTTATAATACCTAATATAATGTAAATACTATGTAAATAGTTATAAATACAATGTATATGCTATGTAAATAGTTGCCAGACAGAGGCAAATTTAAGTTTTGTTTTTAGGGACTTTCTGGAATTTGTTTTTTTAATATTTTCAATCTGAGGTTGGTTGAATCTACAGATGTGGAACCCACGGATTCGGAGGGCCAACTGTATGAGTTGAATGACTGGGAGGAGAGTGGGGAAGTCCAGAGTGGGGAACAGAGTGGGTTGGCTGTCACCATCGTCTCCCTTTCCCGACATAGGACTCCTGAGAACTGGGTCTCTGCTTGGGCTCCTTTGAGGTGTTGAGCATGATGCTCTATTCCTCAGTTCACTTCAAAGGACACAGATATGGAGCGCCTGCTGTGTGCCAGGCACAGTGCTAAGCACCGGGAACCCAAGGATGAAAGGTCAAGAGCCCTGAAGGAGCTCAGTGCCCAGAGTAGGGCGTGCCTTAGTAATAACATCAAACATCCTCATCGGCACAGCCATTTACTGAATACTTGTCATGTGTCCGATACTGCCCTCTACGCTTGTCATATAGTTATTCATTTAATCCTCACACAGCTCTACTGTTATTAGCTTCATTTTACAGAGAGGGGAAAGAGGCACAGAGAGGTCGGTGAACCTATTCACTGTCACACAGCTAGTAAGAGATTGGGTAGGGATTCAGCTCAGAAATTGGTGGAGATAGGCGATGGCTCCAGAGAGGAGGGGGGCAGGACACCCTCTCCAATCACACACTCCGTGATGGGGAGGGGGCGCCTGCTGGTGGGAGGCGGGCAGACTCACACACCTCGGGTTTGGGGAGTTCTAAGAAAAGTGGGGACACTTTGAGGCAACAGGCAGGGCAATCAGAGGCAGCACCATGAAGGGGTGACTAGCCAGACTCTGGAGCCACCTGCCTGGGTTTGAGTCCTGGCCCCAGCACTTTCTAGCTACCTAACCTCTTTGTGCCTCAGTTAATCCATTTGTAAAATGGGGATAATTGCACCTACCTCTTAGGGCTATTGTAAGGATTAAATTAAGTTAGCATTCGAGGCTGAAGAATGCTTCTTTCTGGGAAAACCACAACCACGAGGCTGGTTTCGCAGCCGCCTTCAATTCTGCTCCTTTTTGCAAACATCTCACTTCAAGTCCACCCCATCAGGCATTTACTTGGAATTTGCTACAGGTGATGAAGTTCACTTAATTTCTATACAGCTTTACCTTACAAACTTGGTTTGGCTACATGTCTTTTTTTTTTTTTTTTTTTAATTGAAGTAAAATGTACATAACGTGGAAGTAACCATTTTACAGTGAAAAATTCACCGGCATTTAGTACATTTACAATTTGGGGTAACTGTATGTAATTCCAAGACATTTTCATCCCCCCCAATAGGAAACCCTATACCCATTAAGCAGTCACTTCACTTCCCTCCTTCTCCCAGCCCCTGGCAAGCACTCACCCGATTTCTGTCTCTGTGGATTTACCTATTCTGGACATTTCTAGTGGAATCATACAGTATTTGTCCTTTTGTGACTAGCTTCTTCCACTTAGCATAATGTTTTCGAGGTTCACCTAGGTTGTGCCATGTATCAGTACTTCATTCCTTTTTGTGGCTGAAAATATTTTGTTTATCCATTCATCTGTTGATGGAAATTTGGTTGTTTCCACCTTTTGGCCATTGTAAATAGTGCTGCCATAAACATTTGTGTACAAGTTTTTTTTTTTTTTTTTAATTTTTATTTATTTATTTATTTATTTATGGCTGTGTTGGGTCTTCGTTTCTGTGCGAGGGCTTTCTCCAGTTGCGGCAAGCGGGGGCCACTCTTCATCGCGGTGCGCGGGCCTCTCACTATCGCGGCCTCTCTTGTTGGGGAGCACGGGCTCCAGACGCGCAGGCTCAGTAATTGTGTCTCACGGGCCTAGTTGCTCCACAGCATGTGGGATCCTCCCAAACCAGGGCTCGAACCCGTGTCCCCTGCATTGGCAGGCAGATTCTCAACCACTGCGCCACCAGGGAAGCCCCCGAGTTTTTTTTTTGAACAGCTGTTTTCCATTCTCTTGGGTATACAATACACCCAAGAGGGGAACGGCTGGGTTGCACGGAAACTGTTTGCCACAGTGGCTGCGCTCTTTGACATTCCCACCGGAAATCCCTCCACATCCTCGCCAACACTTGTTATTTTCTCGCTTTTAAAATGTATTTATTTACTTGTATCAGAGCCAGCCTCATGGCTTTATCTATTGGGGTTCACACTGCTTTGGGGTTTGGCAGCGGCAGTCTTCACTTTGCACTGGAATCTCCTGGGTTTTTATATATTTATTTTAACAATCCAACGCCTGAGCTGCACCTGGGTCCGGGCCCAGGCAGCAGCAATAGCATTTAAAGCTCCCTAGGTGATTCCAGTGTGCAGCCAAAGTTGAGAATCATTGTATCAAAGATTCCAGGCACCTCTTGGTTATACGCTCTTTTTAATCAGAAATTTAAATCGTGTTTAACTAGCTAGGCCAGGCCCACATTCATCTGAGAAATGGTGGGCTAGTGATCCAGATATCTGTCAGACATTGTAACCCTAACAGCTAAGGCCAGTTCTTCTTTTTTTTTTTTTTTTTTTAAGAGAGGAAGTGATTTCACCACAGCTGCACACAGGGGGCAGGGAGGCAGAATGTCTCCTAGGGTCCCAAGTGAACTGGTGAAAAAGCAAAAAACAAAACAGTAGAACAAACGGCTACTGGGTAGCGCTTGTCCCTGCCTCTCCCCCACCTCTCTTGACAAGGGAGGTTTGGACTGCAGCCCAATAGAATGGCCTGTGCATTCTTCCAGCTGGGGAAGTTTCCAGATAGCACCCCAACTTCCCTACCACGGCCACTATCTTCTCCTTTTTAACAGAAATCTTTTCTGTTTTCCATCCTCTTCTTCCCAGGAGATAGTTATTGTTGCTAACTGTGCAGGACAGTGTGGCTCTTTCTCTGAGTTTTTAAAAACTGTTGCAGACATGCAAGTTGGCCTGACTGCCAATAAGCAGATGGGCCCATGTGAATGTGAGTTTTGGATAAGAGTAATATCCAACATCGAGTAGGATTTTGCTAAGAGGTCACTTTTCCGCTCTAAGTATTGACTTCAGCTTATTTTCACTGCCCTCCAGCCACTCCCCCCCACCCCTCAGGAGCACCTGCAGTGGAACAGCCGTGTACCATGGGGACCCGCGGGGCATCACAGCGAGAGGGCGTCAGGAAGGACCACACGTAGCAGTGGGGCCTGTGTCTGGTGCTTTGGGGAGCGTTTAAGGAAGCCGGGCGTCGCTCTGGATTGGATGCTGTCAGGAAGCAGGGGTGAGTCCTGATCAGGAGTCTTAGTCATCTCACCCGAGAAGCGGGGAAGACCAGACAAAGGCTGGGATTGGTGAAGAAGCAGCAGTCTCTCCTAGGAGCCAGGACCCAGGGACGTTGGGTGGGTGACTTTGGTGGTTTGGACAAGTTCCTGCTTTGTCCGTGTTTTGACATGATTACGAAGTGGTCTTGTTCTTGTTCCGTCCCATCCTGGTCACAGAGTGGCCTTGTCTGATGTCAGGGTTCTGGGGAATTGTTTATGTTCAACAGGAGGGCACCTGGCCAGCTCCTGCTGGATGCCAGGTACTGCTTTTCTCTGTCTCAGGCCTCCTCTGGGCCAAGAGCAGACGAGGGCAGGCAAGAGGACATTAATCCATGATATCTACATTTTCACCATTGCCAGGATTTTGTTGATGAGGAAATGCAGGCTGGCGTTGGGTAAGTCTCTCCTGCTTTTTTGTTGCAGGATAAGTTGCTGAATTCTCTGATGTGGTAACAGTTGCACAGGATACACTGCTCAACTCTAACACAAGCAGTTCCCACAAACAAAGTGATTATTTGTCCTCTAACAGGCCTTGAAGCCAGGGGCCTAGATTATAAAACCCAGGCAAAGAGAACACGTTACAGAATCCAAATAGGTACCCACAGCCCAGTTGGAGGTATTTAAAAAGGCCTCAAGCCCTTGATTCCTGTCCATGTCCTACCTGTAACAGTCTCGCCAGGATTGTGTCATTGGTAGGTAATACAGGCACTGTGAACATGCTTAAAATTACCCAACAATGCCGGCTCCATTTCAAGGCCCATTTATCTCTGATGCTATGCTAACATTATGAAGCGTTAGGGTTTTGTTGTGGCTTTCTGATTAGTTAATGGCAGAGTATCTCAGGGACTTTTATCTCCGTCTATTTTGCACCTGCAGAAGCAAGGCGGGGCACTATCGCTGGCCACTGCCACCTGCCCTGGAGGACACAAGCTGCTGAGCAGGACCGGCTACATAATTTGCAGGCCCAGTACAAAATGAAAACACGGGGCCCCTTGTTCAAAAATTATTCACAATTTCAAGACAGCGAGAGCAGAAAGTTAAACCAAGTGCAGGGTCGTTCTGAGCCTGAGGAGGCCTGTGGGGCCTTGCTGCCCCTGCAGTGTGGCAGACAAGGACGACTGGGCTCCCGGGGACCTGACTCCGGAGGAATGGCCAGAACTGGAGAGCGTCCCAGGAAGCAAGCAAGAGCTGCAGTCTGAAGAATAGAGACTGAAGGCTGAGATAGCAGAAGAGCTATGGAAATTGAGGACCCTGGGATCCACAGAAGAAAGGAAAACATGCAGGGCAACAAACAGGTGGCCTGGGCTGGAGAAAATCAATGTGGGGGCTGAAAAGGGGCCCCGGTTCTTAACAGGATGGTCTATTAAAGGACACTTCTGAAGACACTGCCCAGTTCCTGTGGAAAGGTGAAGGACTCAGCAAAACAGCCACTAGGGACTGTTTGCAGGAGAGATTAAGCTTAATATCTAGGTTCCTCCTGCCCTTGTGGAGGTACAAGAGTTCACTGATCTAGACTTTGTCCAGCCATTACAGCAATTCCTGAGGAGCCTGGGAACGCCTAGAGAGGCACAGAGGACTGATGGGATGATGGAGGCATTTGCCCAGTGATACTGTCAGTGTCATAAAGAGGGCTTTAGTGCCCAGACACTGATGTTCTCTCCTTTGTCACATCTTGTTGATCACCAGCTACAACCCCGAAGTCAAAGACAAGCTCACAGCGAAAAGGTTCACTGCCACGAATGTAGACATCAGTGGTGGACGAGCAACTCTAGAAGCTGTAATTTCTCAAGTCAACATTAACAACGTTTTCCTCTCACTTGCTTCTTCCCCATTCCCATTTTTCGCAAAAACGTAGGCAACTAACTTGAATACCCAAGAGCTTTCTGTTCTGTGCCGAAACGCAGAGCCGGCCCTGGCTATAGATGATGGAAATGACAATTCTAATAGATTAAGTTGTAGCATTTGAAGAGTTAAGGAAAAGGCGGCAGTACTTTCAGACTCCAGGGTGGATCCCAGCATTTTATTTTCTTGGCTTGGCCAGGAAATCAGAGGGGCCTGGGCTCGGGGGGCCGGTCTGGGGGAAGTGCAGGGGGTGGGCCCCCCGGAAGTCGTGCTGCGTGGTTTAAACCTAAGGTGACCTAACGGATGGCGGGAGCGCCCGCCCGATCCTCAGCGCGGGGCGCGGCCATTGGTGACGCACGCCGGGGAGCACGGCGCCCACGTTTCCACCATTGCCTTAGCGCGGCCTCACACCCGGCGCTCGGAGTCCGGGGCTGCGGGCGTCCTCGCTTCCTCCCTCCCGGAGGCGGGCCCGACCCCGCCCCCGCGCCCCGGGTGGCTCCCGGCGGTCCCTCCTACCTCCTACCCTCGGCCTCCCCGGCGCGGCGCACTCCCCGCCGGCCGCAGCCTGACACGCCGCGCGGCCCCCCAGTCTCCCCGGCCGCCTCCCCCAGGCATGGCCCAGGGCCTCGCCTCACTATGGCAGCAGCACGACACAGCACCCTTGACTTCATGCTCGGCGCCAAAGGTGAGGGCGCGCGCCCGCCACCTGCCCCGTCGCTCCCGCCGCCGGGCGGGTTGGGGCTGGCGGGGCCGGGCGGGGCGCGCGCCGCGGGCCGAACAATGCGGACGGCCGCGCGGCCCCGGCCCCGGCGCTGGCGTCTCCCGGGCTGCCGCTTGCACCGGCGCTCGCGTGGAGGCCGCGCTCCTGCTCCCGCCGCGCTCCGTCCCGGCGGCAGCACGGGGCCCGGGGGGGCCGCGCCGGCTCCCTCCTCGACCCCGACCGGGCCGCCGTCCGGGGCCCGGGTCGCCCACCCGCGCCCTACTCGGGCTCGGCCGCCCCCGCCGGGGGTCCCCTCGCGCCCTGGGCGCAGGAGGAAGAGTCCGGGTGGCCGCGGCCCCCCCTGGGGCTTTCCCCGTTCCCCGAGGCGGGTAAATTCCCCCGGGGGTGGGGGCTCCCCTCGTGCGAGCCGGGGCTGGGGCAGGACCGCGCCGCGCTCGCAGAATTCTCAGCCGACTGCGTAGGAGACAGATTCCCCCGGAAAGGGACGGGGCACGGGAAAAGGAAACGATGATTATATTATTATTGGGGGGGTGGGGGGTGAAGTCCCAGCGCGGGAACTCTAAGTCTCCGAATCGGGGAGGCTCGGGAGACTGCGAGCCGGCCAGAACAGAGGGCTGGAAAAGTCCGGACCGACTGCAGAAATTGTGGAGAGGAAGGGTATTTTGCATCCTTTTTTCCTGGGTGCGTCTAAAGCGGAGGGGGGGAGGGGGGAGGGGTAGGACTGCTGGTCTTTTTTCTGGTGGATTTTTTTTTTTTTTTTTGCCGGGCCCAGCGGCATGCGGGATCTTAGTTCCCCGACCAGGGATCGAACACGTGCCCCCTGCATTGGGCGTGCGGAGTCTTAACCCCTGGACCGCCAGGGAAGTCCCTCTGGTGGCTTTTAAACCTGTGAGTGCCGCAGACTTGAATCTGCGCTTCCGGTTTGTCCCACTTGGAGCGTCTCACCCAGGTCTTGCTTTTTCACTGTCTTCCTCCAGTTGGCTGGAGCCACCTTTTCTGTTACCATTGAAAACATTACTTTCACACTTTCTTTCTCCCCTGCCCCTTTTTTTAAACTTCTGAGTAATCACTTTGCATTTTCTCCTCCAGTTTAAAGGATTTTCGAAGGCATAAGATGAGGGGGAAAAAAAAAAGACCTCAGGGATTTGGACAAGACCTAGTTTTGTGTCCTGTGTTGATTGGCTCTGCTTGTGACTTTGGCTTTATTTCTCAACCTGTCTGAGCTGCTTCTTCCCTGTGGTAAAAAGGGGGAAGGGTAGGGCGCACTTCGTTGGGCACCCCCATCCCCCAGGGCTTTTAATGTTAATGGAGTTGCTGGAAAACTCTACAGGGTTGTGAAGTAATATCAGTGTATTTGGGTGGTGGGGAAGTGACTAGGAGAAAAAAGCATTTCTTAGTTCCCTCCTTTCTTAGGTGAGGCTGGAGGGAAGGGAGGCGGCTGGGGAGAATCAGGAGATAAAATGGTGATTGGAGCCGGCTAAAAGGTTTTCTTGAGTAATTAGCCTGCCAGTTTCACTGGGAGGGTGAGGCTTGAGGAAGAAATAGTGGTTCAAGGCCACTCAGCTGCTGAGTTGAGTTTCTGGTGGCAGTCTTGTGTGAGCGCTCACCTGTGCTTATTGAGTGTGGGTTTTCCAGGCTCTAAGGAGGGTATCGATGAGGCCGGAAGATTCTGGCCCTTCCCTCAGCCTGAGTGTCCTTGCCTGAAGCCTTAAACAGCTTTCAGCTAAATTCAGGTGTTGTCTGTTGAAATGGTTGCTCCCAATGGACTTCTGTATTCTGTTGTAGAAGCCGGGAAAACCTTCCCTTAATTGTATGAAGAAAAAGTGAGAGAACTTGAACGTTTTGGGCAGGCACTGGCTAGGGAGGGAGAGAGAACCATGGACGTGCAGTTTGGAAGGGAGCAGGAGAAGCTGGCGGGCTCGAAGTTGGCGAGGTGTGGAAGTGGCATCTAAATAATTTAGTCGTGTGAAGAGAAAGTAAAAAATAAAAAAATTGAGAATTCCCAGTCACTATTTTTTTTTTTTTTTTTTGCCTGCGTTGGGTCGTCGTTGCTGCGCGCGGGCTTTCTCTAGTTGAGGTGAGCGGGGGCTACTCTTTGTTGTGGTGCGCGGGCTTCTCATTGCGGTGGCTTCTCTTGTTGCGGAGCACGGGCTCTAGGCGCGCGGGCTTCAGTAGTTGTGGCGCACGGTGGCATGTGGGATCCTCCCGGACCAGGAATCGAACCCATGTCCCCTGCATTGGCAGGCGGATTCTTAACCACTGCGCCACCAGGGAAGTCCCCCAGCCAGTTACTCTTAATTCCCAGATTGTTGATCTTCAAGATGAGAAAGTTTTTTGTTTTTTGTTTTCAAAGATGAGAAAGTTTTGATGACAAGGTGAACATTCTAGAAAGAGATCCTAAGGGGACATGTATGTATGCATCTGTATTAGATCTTGAGTCCCTACAGAACTGTTTTGGGAGTAAGAGGACCCTGATTCTTATTGTATTCCCCCCATCACTTGATTTTGGGGGGAGGCATGATGCCCTTGCTGTCTGTAGGTATCCACCCTTGTAGAATAAGGGGATCTGGCTAAACTAGGATCTGTTTTTGGTTTTCATTAAGGGGCACTTGGTGAGAAGTCTACCACCTGTGAGGTCTTCAAAAACATTTATTTTAATTGATAATAATGAGTCAAAAGGCATTACTCTTGGCATGTGAGTATTGGATGTGACTCAAGGGTGAGTCAAATGCCTGTGGAGCCTGGAATTATGTTCTTTTTCTCATTTGTCAGTAATCCTTCCTCATGCTCCAGTTCCATGATGTGATTTTAATGGAATTAAACTTGAACCACTTAGTTATGTTATGTTGCGATTCTGTATAACTTGGTTACCAGTGCAAGCCAGCTAGTACCCAGCAGCCACTGGGCCACTGAGGGCAATTATAGGTTGGGCCTGGCGGTGCCTGTTTAGTTCTGGCTGATGAGGTAACTCAGGAAATTTTAATTTCTGCTGAAAAAAAATCTCACCTTTGATCCTCTCATAAGTGAAGTATTGGACTGTGAAGGCTCTTGAGCCCAGAAAACATTTTGTGACTTCTCAGCCTGAGGCTAGCAAGAATAAACATGTCCCACATTAGTATAGCTTGAGCATCTCTGGGCAGGTGGAGGACACGTGGTTTGTTTATGCTAGGCAGCCAGCGAGTGTTCTGCGTAGACCGAGTGAGGTACGCACGACCTCTGCCCACCCTGGAAGGGTAGGGTTGCAGTCTTCCTTTCCATGTCCATTTCTTCCCCGGGCTGGGAGTGTCTTTGAAGGGTGACCTCCAGGGTCTGTATCCTGGACACAGTTCTGATACATCATAGATGTTTGAGAAGTACTGGTTAAATGGACCTGATTGATGTTATGATAAAGGTGGAAAGCTAGTTCAAGTCCACTAGGGGAAAACAAGGCACACGTTTACCTTTAGAATTAAGAGGATGGGTCCTGAGTGAGGAGATGTGACTGATGCTGTTGTGTCTGTCCTTTGGATCACTGAGTTATAGTTTACGTAGGGAAACAGAGTGACTTGTGTCATTCAAATTAACAAATTAGTTTTATAACAGAAATTTATTTAGTAAATTAAGGACACGGGAGTTCCCTGGTGGCCTAGTGGTTAGGATTCTGGGCTTTCACTGCCATGGCCCAGGTTCAGTCCCTGGTCGGGGAACTGAGACCCCACAAGTGCGCGGCGCTGCCAAAAAAAAAAAAAAAAAAACCCAAAACAAAACAACAACAAAAAAACCATAAGCCTGCTTGGGAATTATGGGCTTAGCTGAAAAATGTTGAGGGTAAGGGTTCTTAAGTTGTGTGCCTTTGGCCCTCATTGGGGAAGCCTGTGGAGCGCTTCTCAGAATAAGAATTTTAAATGCATAAAATAACCCATTTATTTAAAATAACATTCTCAAAATAAAACCCCTAATATGTGACATAGTAAATAGTAATATGTGCTTCTTTCATAACACATTAAAATACAGTCTAGCTGCAGGCCTCATAATTTCCAAATTTCCGTAATTTCGGAGTAGAGCCGAGAAAATCAGTACTTCAGCTGTCATTTGATCAGGAAAAGCTGTGCTTCTGTTGTGACAATGGCCAGGTAGTTGATAATGTGTGGTTTTACAAGCATAATTGAAAAAAATGCTAAGTTTCAATTAGTGAAAATAAGGATGTATACTTTTTGCCATCCATGTTCACAGAGCCCCTGAATTGTGTCCCCTGGCCCTTGGGAGTCCATAGACCCCAGGTTCAGGCCCCCCAGGAGCTGGAGAGAGAACTGGGACTGTCATTTCTCTATATTGTTCCTTTTGGGAGGAGGTTTCCACTCAGGCCAAAGCTGTAAGCAAATGTCCCCACTTCTTCAAAACATCTTTTTGAAAACAAAAAAGCCAGTGTTTACTAATTGCTTCCTGGGCTACGCATTGCCCTAAGCGCATAACACATTATTTTATGTAATCCTCACAACAGCCCTATGGTGGGTTTTATCCCCATTTTAAAGATGAATAAATAGGCCCATTGAAGTTTTTCTCCTTTTAAGTGGGCTACCTGTGATTCAAAGCCCTGTCTATTTGATTCCAAGTCCTTTGTTAATTCCACAACCATGAAGCCTCTTAGTTAAGGCAATGGCTGCGTGTCCCCCCCCCCCCCCCCCCCCCAGTTTATCACTATATGGAGACCTTTTTTGTCTCTTCACCTTGGGAGGTGCTACCAGCATCTAGTAGGCCAGGGGTGATTTTAAACATCCTACAGTGCACAGCATTGACAAGCCAACATATCTGTGGTGCTGGGGTAGAGAATCCCTGGTGTAAGTTCTAGCCAGGTTGTTGCAGTGATCTGGATGACAAATCATCAGCAAAATTTCCCTGGTTCTTTTTGGAAGTGTCCGTGGTGCAGGGAAGGAGGATGGGCCTTACCTTCCCCTGAGGTTTGCACTGGGGCCAGTTAGCACTTCCTACCGAGCAAAGCCTGTGGCTTCAGGTGACCCCCCCCCCCCCATTTCCTGAACCATCTTGGACCTCTCCACCAAGCTCCCGCTCTTCCATGTATTTATTGAGCTCCTTTCTGGCGGAAGCATATCATCTTCATGTACTTACTTAATTAATTAATTTAACATCTTTATTGGAGTATAATTGCTTTACAATGTTGTGTTAGTTTCTGCTGTATAACAAAGTGAATCAGCTATATGTATACATATATCCCCATATCCCCTCCCTCTTGCGTCTCCCTCCCACTGTCTTCGTGTATTTTAAATTTATTTTATTTATTTATTTTGGCTGCATTGGGTCTTTGTTGCTGCGCGCGGGCCCTTTCCAGCTGCGGTGAGCAGGGGCCACTCTTCGTTGAGGTGCGCAGGCCTCTCATTGCAGTGGCCTATTTTGCTGTGGAGCACGGGCTCCAGGCGCGCCGGCTTCAGTAGTTGTGCCACGTGGGCTCAGTAGTTGTGGCTCGCGGGATCTAGAGCGCAGGCTCAGTAGTTGTGGCGCACGGGCCCAGCTGCTCTGCGGCATGTGGGATCTTCCTGGACCAGGGTTTGAACCCGTGTGCCCTGCACTGGGAGGCGGATTCCCAACCACTGCAGCACCAGGGAAGCCCACCTTCGTGTATTTTAAATAGCTATAACTATAAGCATAAAACCTAAACAAGTTTTGATTGCATCTAGCTTTTTTGTTCTTTTGTTCAAGAGTAGAAAAAGCTTTCTCCCTACGCCCTCAGCATTATGATTGTCCCATCACACTTTATCCACCACTGTGATAGAGAACACCCACACCCGCTTTAACGATGAAACCTTGGGCGGCTGATGAATGGGAAAATGCATGCGTGGGCCCCACTCTAGACTGACTTGAATCACAGTCTTTGAGGGGAGGGTAGTACCTGGAATTTACATTTTTAACCAGCTTTCCTCCCAGCAATTCTGATGCTGATTATATGAGAACCAGTATAATAGGATCCTCATTAAAAACAAAAAAGCCCCGTGTATCAGAAACCTTCGAGGCACCCATCCACGTCATTAAGTCCTATGGATTCTACCTGCTGCCCTCTCAGATTCCTTGCTCACCTTTTTCCTGGCTACAGCCCTTGGCCACAGTCTCCCTACTTGTCTCCCTCCCTTGTTTGGGAAGGGCTCAGTCAACAGAAACGCAACAGATCCCTGTCCCTTTTCCCATTTAAAAGCCCTCCTGTGAGTCCTCATTACTCTACAGATGAAGTTGAAACTCCTTATCAGCACTTCCAAGGTCCATGAAGGTCCATTTCTACCCGATTCTCCATCCTCACCCAACACACACTTGAGTCTCACACTCCTTGTGCTTCCAAGTAGAACCTGGACTCAGAATTTTCTAACAGCTCTGGGGAAGGTATTTTTCTGTGTGACGTAGGTGTTCTCTCATACCTTAATTGTCTTTGAAAATGTTTTCTGGATTGCTTGGGGGAGGTCCCTTGTTAGAGTCTGCCTACATTTGGCATGCTCCTTTGCTTTGTTGGGATTTAAAAAAAAACTCCCTTTTCCCCAACTCTGCAAGATTCTTAATTGCACTGATCATGCTCTATTTGACCCCAGGCTGAATAATTGCACATTGCTGGGAATTCATTTTGTGAGCTTGCCATTAAAAAATTGTGTAAACCTTAATGGTTTTTTAGAATATAGTTCCGCAGTTATACCTCTGTCTTTAAACCTGTAGAGGTGGTATATGGTAAAATTAGTTTGTGCTTTATATCAAAAAGCCTCATCTAGTTCCTACTTGGTAGTTCTCTATTGTTTTAAATGCTTTGGAAGGGATAACAGCTGTTTTAGAAATTGATTCCATAATCCAGGCATTTAGGAACAATCACCCCACCCCAGCTAACAAGGGAGGTATTTTTTCAAGTAATCTGAAGCTCTGCAGGTGATGTTTCTTAAAAAGAGTGTTTTCCAATTTAATAAGCAACTGGTAGATGATTTGTCTTTAGGGTGTTTTGTCTGTTTTGTTTTTGTGGGGGAAAGCCAGTTTTGTTTTGCACTGGAGGAGTTACCAATTTGGAGTCTTTGTATCCTCTTTTTTTTTTTTTTTTTTTTTTTTGGCCTCCCTGCCTGGCATGTGGGATCTTAGTTCCCCCACCAGGGAATCAAACCTGTGCCCCCTGCAGTGGACGCGCTGATTCTTAACCACTGGACCACCAGGGAAGTCCTGGAATCTTTGTATCCTCTTAATTGTATAATGAAATTGGCCATATTTGAATCAGCATTCAAAGGCCTTCCCTACCTTCTTGGGAGGTAGACTGAAGTGCTGTGGTCTCTCATAGCTTTGAAAAGTTAGAGCTTTTGGTGTTGGACTTGGGACCCTGGGTAAGATTTGGCATTACGGGCTTTATAATTTGAATTGAGACCACCGTGTTTATACTAACCCTTGGCACGTAAGGATTAGCTCGAAAGTTACTGGATTGTGGTTGGGCCTCTGTTTAAAAACGTGTTCAAGAAAGCTATTATTGAGTTTAGTTTTTGGAGTCACGCATGCTCTGCGCGTTTTAATCCACCATTTCACTGCAGTTGTAACCTAAGCCTGCTGGTGTGTGCTGCGGCTCCAACCACCATTTCATGGTAGTTTAATTACAGGCTCAGTTCTTTTGAAAAGTCAGGAAACCTCCTCAGTTGAATTCTGCCAGCCAAGTATGTAAACCATTGCACAAATGCTCTTTTAAACCCTTACGACTGGGCATTTTTCCAGACCCCAGGAAAAAGGCAACTCTGGAGCCCAAAGTTGTGGTGGGCCTGCAGTTCGTTAAACTGATGATGTCACCTGTGTTCTGGAATGAGCCCCTGAGTTAGTGGCCGCACTTGTGATCAAAGGCATTCATGGGCTAAGTGGCAAAGTCAAAAGGAGCTGGTAAGAGCCAGGAGCATGTTCTGGGTTCCTGAGCTGACTTGACCCTCTGGGTAGTTTCCCATGTACCTTAATTTCGCCCTTTGCGTGAAGGCACCAGTGATACCAATATCCCACACACTGTGTTGTTGGGTGGGATGTCCAATAAAATGTTTGGAAGAGTGTCAAATGATACATGAAACACTTAACACTAATTGCAGTACTTAGCGCTGAGTACTTTGAAATTGTGCCAGTGGGTAAAGATGATCTGTTATAAAGAGGTGTGAATTTCACTTACTGAAAGATAAGGCAAGTTCTGCTGGCAGAAGAAGAGGCAGAAAATAAAGGGTTGGCATGTGATTTGAAGGTTGGTCTACTTAAAGGACCTCTCTAAGTTACTAAAGCAGAATTTTATGAAGACATTTTGATTTTTAAGATAACACTTCCATGGGTTTGTGTTGCATGACTGTTTTCCCTGGAATGGAAATTTCTCCTGTGAGAATCCTGAGCAACTTCTAGGATACTGTTACATTTAGCACCAAATTGTCTCTTCTGAAGGACTGCAGATCACAGTGGTCAAGCAAGACCGATAGGATAATGGGCATTCTGAATTTCTAGAAAATATTAGAAGATTTCTCAAACTGGGTTCAACATGGGGCCCTTTCTCTTTTTTTTATTGAGGTGTTACTGACACATAATATTGTATTAGTTGCAGGCTACAACTAATTACAGCATCGTAATTCGATACTTGTATGTGTTGTGAAATGATCACCACAATAAGTCTAGTTAACATCTGTCACCATACATAGGTTGAAAATTATTTTTTCCTGTGATGAGAACTTTTAACACCTACTCTTAGTAACTTTCACATATGCAGTACGGTATTAAAACTATAGTCACCATGCTGTACATTACATCCTATGACTTACTCTTGGGACCCTTTTTCTTAGAACCAGTGCCATGGATCACACTTGGGGAAACAGTAGTGGTGTAGGTTTTATAAATGGTTTAACACTGAATTTTTGAACTGTTTAATGCTGCAGCTAAGTGGCCCAGTTGTTCTGGGATTGTGAGGAAGGGGATCATGGGCCTGTCAGTCCAAGTGTTCCTAAGTGGGGTTTGTCTAGGTTGGAGAGAAAAAGAGCTTACTATCAGTTTATTCCCTTTGGAATATGATAGGTCTTAAAAAAAAAAAAAAAGGCATTTTGTGAATGGTTTTTGTTTAAGAGTTCCCATGTATATTTTTTTCTTTTGATGAAGGATATGGCTTTGCTTGAAGAAACTCCAGAAGCTGTTCAAATAATGGTTTATGCATTTGTCTTTTTACATGTTTTTGTTTAAGTTATGTGCTCATTTTAGACTACCTGCAGGGTGTAGGGAAATAGAAAGGGGGAAACCCAGATCTCTCATCTTATCACAAGTAGATAACCTGTTGATGTTTTGGTGTCTGGGACAAATGGCTTATTGTCCCATATTTAACTAATCAGGGGGCAACACAGTGTCATGATTAAAAGCACTGGATCTTTGGAGCCCGGCTGCTTGAGTTTGGATCCTAGCTCTTAGCTCTACCACTTACAGGCCTTAAATGTGTATGTAACCTTGGGCACATCTTGACCTCTAGGCCTTATTGAGACATCCTTGCCTCCTTACTGATAGCATTCAGTCTATTACCATTAAGTAGGATGCTGGTTGTACGTTTTTTTTTTTTAATTTTTATTTATTTATTCATTTATTTTTGGCTGCGTTGGGTCTTTGTTGCTGCGCGCGGGCTTTCTCTAGTTGTGGCGAGCGGGGGCTACTCTTCCGTGTGGTGCGCGGGATTCTCATTGCGGTGGCTTTTCTTGTTGCGGAGCACAAGCTCTAGGTGCGTGCGCTTCAGTAGTTGTGGCTCGCGGGCTCTAGAGCGCAGGCTCAGTAGTTGTGGCGCACGGGCTTGGTTGCTCCACGGCATGTGGGATCTTCCCGGACCAGGGCTCGAACCCGTGTCCCCTGCATTGGGAGGTGGATTCTTATCCACTGCGCCACCAGGGAAGTCCCCAGTGTACAGTTCTGAGTTTTGACCAATGCATACTGTCCTGTGAACACACCACTGTGAAGATGAGAATATCTGAGAGGATTTTTAAAGCAGATACTTGAATGAGTTCAAACTGTATTTGGAGTCCATTTTCCTTATCTTCCTCTTTTAGGTTTAGGGGTCTGTTGAGAAGACCAGAAAGCTGGTAAACTGCACAACCCAAGCCTGGCTCATAGGTTCTGTGACATGAGAGTCTGGGGTTTTTGGGAAAGGATACCTGCATTTATGTTTCCCCTTGCAGGGAGCTGCAAACGGATCTGCCAACAGCTTCGGGGCCATCTTCCCACTGAGCGCAGATCTCTGAGAGGGGGAGGCGGGAGGAGGGGTGGGGCCTCTGACCTGGATGGTAAATGGGAAGTGTGCATGGAGGAGGCACATCAGGGGGCTCTGGAAATTCCAGGGTCTGGGGAGTGGGAGGTGGGATGGAAGGAGGCTGGGTTTTGGGCCTCACCACTTGGGCATGGTGCAACCATGGGAATAATTAACCACCTGTTGGAGCTTAAATTGCCCGAGCTTTGTGGGAGAGAGAGACCTAGGAGACAGTACAACTGGGGGGGAGGTGGTCCTTGATGGTGTGAAGTGTGGCATTTCCAGCGCATATAAAGATAACGTTTAGCAAGAATAGAAATTCATCTTCTAATTTTATAAGCCAGGTGCTGCTTAAATGTGAGAGAGCAGAGAGGAATGCAGCCACCTAATTTTGCAGAGGGGACTAGTGTGGCTCTGGCCCGCAGCTGGTGCAGGGTGATGACCCTGCAGCGGCAGAGACTTGGCATTGTGTAGCTTAAAGCCCTCATACTTTATGTCCAGAGTTTTCTTAGTTGAAGTGTTTGAAGTTGGAAAAGACTTAAAGGCACAAGTCATGGTCACGGGGTGGAGAGTCCCAGAGTTTTTCTGGAAGTGTGAGAATTGCTTATTTCCTGAGGGCAGCCTCTCTAGTGGAATTCACTTAGTTAAGGAGGTTACAGTATTTTAACCTCTTGAAGCTGAGGAAGAGGGAATCTAACTGAAGCAGGGCGCCTGGTATAGATTTTTATTGGGTGGGACTCTCTTTTCTACTTGGGCTAGTAAGGTTGGGGGGCACAGCTAATCTACTTATGTCCACAGGGCTGCCCACCTGATGGGTAATGATTAAATGGCAGTGCCTGACTGTGAGGGACGGAGAGCTCGAACATTGGTGCTGGCTTCCTTATAGGAACCCTGTGAAGTGGTGCCTCCATTTTATGTTTGATGAAATGAGGTCTGTAAGTGAGGCCAGTGAGTTTGAGTGGTGCAGAGAGGCTGTGGTGGGGGACTTGTGGGAGAAGCTTCAGGGGACCGTTAAGGGGGATCTTAAGTGGCAGAGGGGTATTAACCATTGGTGGGAAGGAGTGGGGAAGTCTGGACAGTGTGGTGAGCATTTGGGTGAGAGGCAGGTTGCAGCTGGATGTACAGGTTTGGGATTCGGCTGTCTGGAGCTGATGGCCAGGGTCAGAGGAATGAGGTTCATTCTCCAAGAGAGCCCTATAAATGGATCCCTGGGACAAAATGAGGCAGGGAGATGAAACCTTGTCTTCCCTTGTCTTCTTTTGACAGTGGTATATTTAATTTGGACTAGACCTCCAATAGACCTCCAAGTTGATTCTTCTTAAGTTATTGTTGAATAAACACACACAAAGTGGGCAGTGGTCTGGAAACGAGGACACTGAGTTGCCCATTGGACAAAGGACACATTCGCCCTGGGACAGGTCTCTGTGTTTCTGAGCACTTTGGAAGGCTCTGAGTGCTTCACTAGTTGCACATCATTCTTGCCTGGGCAGAGTTTTCTAAGAAGTTGTGCCAAGCAACATTTTATTAGCCTAGTTTAGATTACCATGTCTACCTGAAAGCAGTGTGCTTATATCTCTTTTAGCATTGAATCTATTTTCATATTTTCTGATTCATAGGCACTTAGGCATCTCTATTTTGTGTTCCCAAATTTGGGTGCGCTCTGACCCCAGGCTCCTGCTCACGCATGTGTAGAGCATCTAGTAGTTCTCAAGGGACTGCATTGCCCGCCTCCCTTCTGCCCCTGGGAAATTGGGGTGTGGGGTCTTTTTTTTTTTATTTTAACAAAGGCAGGCTCTTCTTGTATTTAGTGGGTATGGCTGGGATTATCAAAAGTCCCGTAAGGAACAGGAAAGTCATTTACACTGTATTTTCAACCCGCGTCGAGGAACCCTGATAGAGCAAGCCCATTTTGTTTGGTCGTGTTACGTGCTCCTTACTAGACAGGCATAAAGGTTGAAATTGGATAATTAATTTCAGAGCATTTTCTGGGGGCCTGTCATGGGTTACCTGTGGCTATAGCTGGCAGGGAGTTTGGACTTTTTTCAGGCCTCCTGTTGTGTTGAATATTTTCTATAACCTTTTGGTGACTGGAGTGTAGTTAGCTTGGAGTTAGTGGGGGTTTATTTTTCTTTTTTTATCTAGTGGTTTAGATCAGTGGTTCTCACACGTGGCTGCACATTAGAATTTCCCAGGGAGCTTTAAAAAAGTGTTGCCTGGGTTCCACCCGCAGATTTTTCTTTAATTGGTCTAGGATGTGGCATCAGAAGTTTTATAACTCTCCAGGTGGTTATAATGCACAGCTAGGATTGAAAACCACTGGTCTAGGTGTTCCAGAGGCTCTGCAGAGATACAGGAATAAGGATGATTAATTTAGCTAGATGAGATTTTCATTTACCCACAAAACATTTGTTGAACACTTGAGATCAAGATGACCAAGGAAGCTACCTTGTTAAGGCTAGTGGATCTCATTTCTTTGGTTTCTTCCAGTTTTCATCTTAAAACCTTGGTTCTGGAAAAGAGATGCTAGGTAGTTGTTTCAGCTCCAGCTCTGCTTTCTGGAGTCCTCTCCAAGGGCTGGGAGCAGCTTGGGTGACAGGGGAGCCCCCAGGTCAGGAGGAAGGTGAATATGAAGTGAGGTGAACAGTGGGCAGAACGGCATGGTCCCCATGTCCCTGGCAGGGCCGGCACACTCTGGCCACAGGGACTGAGCGGTGGCGACAGCCAGCAGGATCATTCAGACCCGGGCTGTTTGTACTGAACTGGGGGTGTAAGCCCACAGTATAGGAATAAGGGAACACTAAACTGGATCTCTTTTGTAATGTGTTTTCCTTCAGTTTGAAACCTGGCTGGAGGGCCTCCATTAGCCCACTCAGTGCCTTTCTGCTAATTGTGCCAGTTTGAAAACGGGGATGGTCGCCACGCTGGGCTTGGCCAGCAGTCAAGGGCTTTGCGTGTATCAGACAAAGACACCCCCTTTTCCTGCCCAGGGGACAGAGTTTGCTCCAGCTCAGCTCCAGGGCCCTCATTCGGTGCACAGCCTGGCCAGCGATCCGCAGGGTGGCCCTGCCTGCACAGCCCTCTTCACCAGCATGGGGGTTTTGTGTCCTGTTTTGTGATGTGCCAGCTGAACCTGGTCTTGAGGCCGTTTACCGGGAGTGATGATTTGTTTTATACACTTTCAAAACAGAAAACATCTGTTCTGGCCAGGGAGGGATTGAATAATTGCATAGTGGCTTTCCTAGTCACAATTCAAGTACTGCTGGGCGCACTTGTGTCCACCGCCCCGCAGCTCAGTCACTTCCACGGTGGCCCGACCCCACCAGGCTTCGTTGACAAACACAAATGGAACGAGGTCAGTTCTTTGTATCAAGTTTGAAATTGAAATTTTTTTCAGGGGCTGAATTCAGTCTTAAAACCACAGTTCTGGGGGATATAATTCAGGCCTCCCCCTTTTAACTTCCTGAAACCAGTTCCAGAGTAGCAAAGCCAGCTAGATTATTCTTTGCCAAATGAGTTTCCCAAAGGCACAGTTTTGCTGGGAACGAGGGAGACCCAAATGAGACAGGAGGCCGCTGCTTGTGCTGGGCGGTGCTTGTGCTCGGGTGGGGCGGCGGTGTGGGCGCTGCTCCGGTGGTCCCTTCCCGATGCGGGGCTTCTTCCTGAAGGGGCCTCAGGTCATTTTGGCCGGGCACAGGGCGTGGCTCCCCCCACGCTCTTCGACCCTGCCCAGGCCCCCGCGGCCTGCTGGACGCTCGCTGCCTCCCTCTTGGGTGAACCCCTGTTGGTATTTTTATGGGGGGTTGCATTCCCTTCGCTCTGCTCACTTCTCTCACACTTGCTGGTACCCCACCAGGTCTCTGGGCCGGGGCTACTTGTCTCTACCTACTCCTGGTGTGCTGTTTGGGGATGCAGTCTGTCATTTAGTTTTGTTCTAAATGTTGTCTGTGAGGTTTGGTTGTGCTATCCTAATTGCTCCGTGTTTGGAGGTTGAGAAGATTAAAAAAATCACTACTCCTTCACTGCCATTTTTGCTACTCCATTTGCTTTTGTTTGTTAAGCAGAGTTAAAATAGGACTTTTGGTGGGTATATTAGTCGGCCAGGGCTGTTGTAACAAAGTACTGTAAACTGGGTGACGTAAAACTACAGAAACGTGTTCTCTCCCAGTTTTGGAGGCTAGAGTCTGAAAACAGAGTATCAGCAGGGCCACACTTACTCCCTCTAAGGGCTCTAGGGGAGAGTCCTTGCTTCCCTCTTCCAGCTTCTGTTGGCTCCACGTGTTCTTGGCTTGTGGCCATTTTCACGCCAGTCTCTACCTTTGTTGTCGTGTTGTCTCCTCCCCCTCCCCCTCCTCCCCCCTCCCCCTCCTCCCCCCTCCCCCTCCTCCCCTCCCCCCTCCTCCTCCCCCCTCCCCCCTCCCCCTCCCCCCTGTGTCTTCTAGGCCTCAGTCTCTAATAAGGACTTAACTGGAATTAGGACCCACCTGGATGCTCCAGGATGATCCATCTCTAGATCCTTAAATTAACTACATCTGCAAAAACCCTTTTCCAAATCAGGTCGCACTCCCAAGTTCTGGGGCTTAGGGTGTGGACGTATCTTTTGGGGGCCACTATTCCACCAACGACAGTTGGGGTGGATGAAATCATCTGCTTTTTAAGTGGCAATTTACATTTTTAAAAATGTCTGCGTAGGCCAGAATAAGACACATGTGCTGCCCAGTTTGGCCTCTGAACCCGGTTTGTGGCCTTCGTTCTTATCGTGCACCAGAAGGTGTTGGGAGCATAGTTCAGATGTCATTGGAGATGGACTCCTGCGTAGATTGAGGAAATCCTTCCAGTCTGTTTTGACACTCCTTAGTTTATGGAAGGAATTCTAGTGTAATTTTCTTGTGAAACCACACTGTGGTCAGCTGTGGATCTTGTTTTTTTTTCTTTTGCCCTCGGTTCAGGTCACAGGGATGCTTTGTTTTGATGCTTTGCAGCCCCTACTCTTTTCCTTCATGTGGAAAAAGCACCAGCCTGTGGAGGGCTCCTGAGACAGTACTCACTAATTCCTTTTGTCTCATCTTGGTTCTTTATCTTACCCTTCTCAAGGAGTGAGTACTTTTGCACATACAACTAGATAAGAATAAATTGCATTTTGTTTTTACCTAAATATCATAATGATGGATGTTCTTGAAGATTGTGGCTTCAAGTGAACCTACAGCGGTTAATGCAATTTCTGTAACCTTGACCTCAGTCCTTGACCTGAGCTCCACTTTGGTAGCAGGGGGTGGGATGGGAGATGGGGTCACAACGGCTAGCAGCTTGTACCATATTGAATTGTTGTTCAGTTTCTACCAGTTAGAGATAGGTTACTGAGTGGCGCCATTTATTTTTTCCAATAATAAAAGCAAGCCATCCTTATTGTAGAACACCTGGAACACAAAGCCAAAAGTTTTGAAGTCGTTTATGATACCCATCAACAGTGGATGGAATTCTTTTTCTAGTACTTTGTATTCTCATTAACTTACTTAAGCTAAAGTGGAATGTCTTTTATTGTGTTTGTATTTCTGGTTTCTGGCTAGCCTGAATATTTTGTTAGGCTATTTCTAGTTTGCTGAATATCTGTCTGCATTTTTGGCACAGCTATTTTGTGGTTGGTGTTGCCATTCTTATTTTGTTCCCTGGTAATCTGAAGCCTCTCCTTGTAGGGTTCAGAACGTTCATGACAAAGGCAATAAACGACGCTGGCAGCTCTGTTCAGGTTTTCTTAAAAGTTCATTCATCAAACTGTGCCTCGCTGGCTTTGCTTCTGAATGTTTCACTCTGACCATCTTGCCTTCTCCCCCTGTTCTCCAGCTGATGGTGAGACCATTCTGAAAGGCCTCCAGTCCATTTTCCAGGAGCGGGGGATGACGGAGTCGGTGCACACCTGGCAGGACCATGGCTATTTAGCGACCTACATAAACAAAAACGGCAGGTGAGGCGGCCTTGAGTGCTCCTCCAGGTCTGAGCACTTCAGCAGTGTGTGTGTGGGGGGGGGGATGTGTGTTTGTGTGTGTGGGTGGATGTGTGTGTAAAGGGCGGTGGTGGGGTGGTGTCCTGGTTTTTTTCTTTCCTCCTTTGGCATCTTTGAGGAGGGGGCTAGAATTCAGTGCCTCTCAGCTCTAGCTGCACAGTAGAATTGCCTGGGAATGCCTTCACAAAATCCATGCCCAGGCACTCCCCCCAGAGATTGAGGCCACTGGGCATCGCGGTTTCTCCAAACACCCCCTGGTGATTCTGTGGGGCCAAGACCCAGAACCCTTGGGCAGCATAAGCAGTGTGAACCGGCAGGCAGTGATCCAGATGGCCGTGCTTCACTTCCAGAGTTTCTGCTGCAGCAGGTCTGGGGCAGCACCCCAAATAGCATTTCTGACAAGCTCCCAGGGGATGTCAATGCTGCCGGTCAGCTGACCCCACTGTGAGAAGCACTGTAATAAGTGGTTATCAATTAACGCAGACCGCAGTCAAATTCAGGATGAGAAAGTCTGCAAGTAGCTTGACAGGAAGCTGAAGGGATCCAGGTGCTGTTTTTGTTTTTTGTTTTTTTCTCCTTAAGACTTTATAGATGATCTAGACTTTTTACCTGATCAATATGTAAATGAAAGTCAACCTAAGACTGGGAAAGGAAATGACTGATAACAGAAGACACTGGTGCATTGAGCTCTTTGCATTTCCCTAAGTCTTGGTTTGTATCTTCTAGACTGTCTTGTGTGTAAAACCGTTAAGATTCTTAGTAATTTGCACTATTAATTTTAAAATGTGAACTCTGGGTATTTTTGATGGCTTTCATTCCGTTCTCTAAGTTCTAGAATTCCACATGGCTTCATTAATGTCCTATATTCTCTCCCTTGTTTTTCTAATTAAAAGAAGACCCCCCCCCCCAATCTTACAGAGGCCCAGAAGACAATGCTGTGAGGTGAGGGAAACTTGTACTTTTGAGCTCAGCCCCGCTTCCATTATTTTCTTTATAAGGGTACATGGTTCACCCCTGTGGTGGTGATTGTTGTTTCTGACTATGTAGCAAATGTCCATATATGCCTGTAGCAGATACCTCCAACGTATCTAAAATGATTTCTTCTCAAGGGTGACCCAAACCCTCTACTGCCTCCGTCCTCGGGCTTTGGCCCAGTTAATGGTGAGTCCCATAGAAGCGGAGGTCTGCAGCTGGCCTTGCACCCTCCAGCCTCTCTTTTCCATCCTCCCTGCCCCCATGTCTCACTGTCCTAGCTGTGGTCCGTCATTTGGGGACACAGCAATCAGACCTTGCCTCTCTCCCAGCTCGGTAGGTTCCTCCTCCACTCCAGGTGAAGCCTTGCATCTCTTACCACCTCCTAAAGGCCTTTGCAGCTGGGCGCAACCAACCTCTTTACCTCAGTTCTTGAATCTTCTGCCCTAGACACCAATCCCAGTTTTCTAGAAGGCTTAGGATTCTTCCTGGAAGGGAGTTTTTGAGTAATGAGAGCTGTTGGAAGTTGGTTCTGAAAGCAAAAAAAAGAGAAAAATTAACATGCTTATTAGTTTACTTTTTTTTTTTTTTGGCCGTGCCGCACAGCTTGCAGGATCTTAGTTCCCCAACCAGGGATGGAACTTGGCCCCTTGCAGTGGAAGCACGGAGTCCTATCCATTAGTCTACTAGGGAGTTCCCTAACATGCTTAGTTTAAAACCTTGTTTTCCACACTGGTCTTCCTCTCCTCTCAGTTGGTTAGCTGGGACCCATCCCCATGCGGCCTGTCGTGAAACCTCACTCCTCTCTTCCATGCCCAGGCACCTGTCGGCTCAGGGTAGGGACTGCAGCTCCCAGCCGGGCTTCTGGCCTGACTTCTGGTTAATGACCCCTTTGTGTGTGGTCCTGGTCCTCAGTCACCTTTTTTCTTGGTCTCCATTTTCTCCCCCTTGCAACTCTTCCTCTTTCTTTATTTCCGGTTTTAATCCGGTGAGGTTTGACTCTACCTTTCGGCATTCTCTGTGTTCCTAGGTTCTCTGGTGGGGGATTCTTTGCTAGAACCACCTGGCTGGTTAAGAGGTGGCATTTCTCTCTCCTTCCTTTACCCCTGGCCCCTCTCCTTTGTGTGGCTGGTGGTGGTGGTGGGTGGGGATGGTCAGCTCGTGCAGGTGCAGATGAGTTTGTGGTGTCCTGGGCCTGAACTTGATTTTGAGGCCATTTAAGGGCTGAAGGTGAAAATTAACTAGTTGTATTTTTTTTTTAAATATTTATTTATTTTATTTATTTGGCTGTATCGGGTCTTAGTTGCGGCACGCAGGATCTTCATTGCAGCACGCGGGATCTTTTGTTGCAGCACAGGCTCTCTAGTTGTACTGCGCAGGCTCTAGAGCGCACGGGCTTAGTTGCTCTGCAGCGTGTGGGATCTTAGTTCCTCGAACAGGGATTGAACCTGTGTCCCCTGCATTGGAAGGTGAATTCTTAACCACTGACCACCAGGGAAGTCCCACAGTTGTATTTATTTTTTAATCCAAGCACACTGCCCGTATTCTCCAAACAGAACTCTTCATCTTATTTAGTATCATTCAAACGTTTCTTTAACCACACCTTTTAGTAAGAAGTGATTTTATATCAGATGTGCACATAACACATCTGCATATATACAAATATACATGTCTAATTGAAAGAAAAGTTTCTTCAGATAATTCTTACACATGTGTGATAGACTCTTTATTTCATAAAAAAGCTGGTCAGATACACTAAATTAGAGGTTAAAGCTTTTCCTGTGAGGAGCTACATAAGATCTCTGTCACATACTCCCTCTTTTTTCTTAAGCAACTCTTTAAAAATGTAAAAAAACATATTTAATCTGCAGGCTTTACAAAACATGCCGGGGGCTGGATCCGGCTTGCAGGCCCCGAGCTCAGTGAATTTAGCCACCACCTGCTTGCAGTCAGAAAAACATGGCTCTGGGGACTTCCCTGGTGGCGCAGTGGTGAAGAATCCGTCTGCCAGTGCAGGGGACACGGGTTCGAGCCCTGGTCCAGAAAGGTCCCACATGCCGCGGAGCAACTCAGCTCGTGTGCCACAACTACTGAGCCTGCACTCTAGAGCCCGCGAGCCACAACTACTGAGCCCGCGTGCCACAACTACTAAAGCCTGTGTGCCTAGAGCCCGTGCTCCGCAACAAGAGAAACCACCGTAATGAGAAGCCTGTGCACCGCAACAAAGAGTAGCCCCTGCTCACCGCAACTAGAGAAAGCCTGCGCACAGCAACGAAGACCCAACACAGCCATAAATAAATAAATAAATAAATTTATTCAAACAAACAAACAAAAGAAAAACCACGGCTCTGTTTTGAACTCTGAGGGTAATTGGGAGAACCCAGTTTGCCCTTCACCACCCTCCCTTCCTTTTAAGGAGGAGTCAATCACTGCTGAGGAACCTTCTTAAAAATCAGATTCATAGAACTTGCTGCTGAATCACTTTCTGGACCCAAGAACCTGTTTTGAAAACCTTAGCACTTGATGGCTCTCTAAAATCTACACTAAATGATTGGCTTCCCTGCCCCCATGAAGAGGCTCTAATGAGAAAGCAACAGGGATAATTATGTAATTTAGGGAAAAAAAGAGCAGTGGTTTTGCCTTTTAACTGGGTTGGTGTCTTTTTTCTTTTGAGTGCCGTGATACAATTCCTAACCTTAAAATTATGCTTTCCTCTGTAGCTTTGCCAATTTGAGAATTTACCCGCATGGATTGGTGTTGCTGGACCTTCAGAGTTACGACGGTGATGCGCAAGGCAAAGAAGTTGACAGTGTCAGTTTTCCACTTTTATTTACTCAAGTATTTGAGGATCACAAAAACTGCTCAGTTTAATGAAAAAATTATTTTCACCTATTTGCTGACTTTCACTTAATTTTTTTTCAATAAAATTTCTATTTTATCTTAAATATTCACTTAATTTTAAACTTGCCTCCCTTCAGATAAGTGATTTTAGAAGAAAAATAGTTGTTCCTCAGTAGTTTTTAGGAACCTGGCTGTCATCTTTCCCTTGACTGCTTGAGTACTGAGTTATGATTTTACTTTGCAGTGGAGGGAATGTAAACCTTTATCTAGGATGTTACAGCTGCAATATCCTTGAGCCTTTCCTTTGCCATTATTTTGTTGGTACCTTAGGCTGAAGTGAGGTTGGCACTATGTTGGGCTAGTTGGCGTGGGAGTGTGGAATTGGGCCAGGCCTGCAGGCTGCTTTAGGGGTTGGGGAGGACAAGTGTATCTGGGCATCTACCAGTGTCACAGCTCTGTCAACACGGCCTCAACCTCCTGGTCTGTTCTGGAATTTAGCTGTTCCACTCAGCTTATTTGATAAGCCCGTTTCTTTTCTTTTAATTGCAGCTTTTGAACAAAGTAGAAGAAAGAATGAAAGAATTGAGTCAGGACAGTACTGAGCGGGTGAAGCGGTAAGTCCACTCCTGAATGTTCTTTTATATTTGGTTAATTGATAAAATAATCAGAATGGTGGTGTTATCCCTGAGCAGTGTCTAAGATGTAGAAGAGATCAAAGTCCTGCTTCTGGCCACTTGGTAGACTGAGGTAGTGGGCCCTTACAACAGAAGACTAACTGTATATGAGAGAGAGAGATGCTAGACAAAGTGGAACAAAGGCAGAAGGGAGTGTACAGTGATTCCAAGGGGCTGGAACTGTATAACGCAGAGAATTAGGTGGAGCTGGCACCTCAAAGGGGAGCTAGAAAACTCCTCCTCGACCCTGTCCAGTAAAGAGAAAAGATTGTCTTGTCTTTCCTCAGAGTTCTGGGCCCCAGAGTAGAATTAAGCAGTTTTAAGAGATTTTGACAGCATGGGATGATAGAAAATTTGCCTCAGTGCTTTCAGGTAAGATGACATTGATATTGCAAGGTACTAAGAATTTCAGAGGCCACCCACCTTGAGCAGCCCCTGGTGGGTTCTTTTCAGATGAAAACGAAGACCATTAACCTTTCTTGAGGAGTGCAGCCACTATGCCACATGTGACTATTCAAAACTAAGTTAATAAAAAAGAGTTCAGTTCCTCAGTCTCACCTCATGTCACTAGCTAGTGACTGCCATATTGGACAACACAGATAAAGAACATTTCTGTGGTGACAGAAATGTTCTGTTGGACAGAACAGAGGTATTTGTCAGTGGTGTCAGATGTTAAAAGAGCTTTGATAGAAGTAATAGTTTTGACATTTGTTGGGAGGGATAGAGTCTGGTAGGTCCTGGGAATTAATCATGGCTGCACAGCAGGTAATCCTGAGCGGTTCGGCCTTGCCCTGCCTGGGCGGCTCCTTACCAGGCCCTCAAAAGTGGGCTTGTCCGTTGCTCATAAAGGCAAACACACAGATGCAGAAACAGAGAGACTTTAGTAAGGTTGGGGCGTCACCGATGGAAGTGACCATCCAGAATACAGACTTCTCCATTTCAGGGCACTTCCCACCAGAGGGAGTCCTTATTGGCTGTTTAAGGACGTTTAAGTACTTAATGGCTCATCCTGCTAAATTTGATCAGCCTAGAGGAAAGCCCCAGGGCAGATGTAAGATAACTGGAAAGTTGTTTAACCTCCAACATGGACACAAAGCAGGAAACTGCATGTGAAGAGAGCAGGACACAGTGTAGAACTCAGCCACTTGATTGAAATCTGTCGGAGCACCCAGACTTGTTTACCCCACCCAAGTTCAGCTTACGTGTCCTCGGGCCCTTCCCCATCCTTAAAGAACTTGTCCACACCTACGCTCTTTTCTGGAATTTCCCTCTTTTCCTGCTTACAGAGTTTTCCTAATCTTTCCTGGTCCATCTGAATTGAACGGGTTCCCACTGTGTCTTTAATTCGGTGATAATGAATTGGCCAACATCAAAATGCCTGATTTTTTTTTTTTTTTTTTAAATTGGTCTGGTTTTTATTGGGATTACTTCTAGGAGTGAGCAAATAGATGGAATGCATTTATGGGCTTCCGCACTCATGAGAAGTCTGGTTCCTTCGTGGTTTTGGTATGGGAGTTTTTGAATTGAGAATGCAGTTATACTTCCGATTTTCAGTTCAAAACACAGCACAGGCCTTGTTTTTCCTTGTCACTGTTTTTACATCTTTTCATAAAATCAGGGTGGAGGGGGCAGGAAGTTGTTGGGAATACTTTGTTGTAGGCCCTTTGTTTTTGGCCTCAAAAGGACAAGAACGGTGCCACTTTTCTGTCTGGGGAATGACATTGTTAGAGACTGAATCATTAACAAATGACTCAGTAACATCTGAAATGATTACTCCCCTGTGGCCAATGATTTAAATCTGAATTAAGAAGCCATGGGATTTATTAGAAACTTTATTTTCATATCCTACTATTCAAAAGAAAAGGAACAGGAAAAGCAAGGTTACATCAGTAATGTTTTGTTGAAACGAAAAATTCTTGCAATTTACACGGTGTACCTGAGGCCCAGGACATATTCTGTCTTTCTCTCTACCATCTATTTTCAATTTTCTGTAGTGAAGGTTGAAAAGAGAGTTATGTAGGGCTCCAGAATATCTCCCAAAGCCCATTTCAGGGAGATGCGCTTCATGTTAGTGAAGCCAAATCCAGCCTCTGTACCCCAACACTGAATTAAATCTTGGAGACAGAGTTTTGGGTGAAGTAGAAAAGAATAGGTTTATTGTTTTGCCAGGCAAAGGGGGCCACAGCGGGCTAATGCCCTCAAAACTGTGTGTCCCAACTTGGAGGGGGTAGTGAGAAATGTTATAGTAATGCTTCAAGGAGAGCGTGATCAGCTCATGGACATTCTTCCGATTGGCTGGTGGAGGTAAGTGGGTGTCAGTATCATCCACGTTCTGGTTCCAACCAGTCTGGGGTCTACGTGCTTGTGGGCAGCATACTGTCATTAACCCGTTAACTTCTCCCACCTGGTGGGGGCTTCAGTATCTGCAAAGCAGCTCAAAGATACTGTTACAGTGTGTGTATCCCTTGGGGGGAACCAGGACCCTGCCCCAGAGTTACACTATTGTTTCTCTTGACTGTTCCTCCCTTGTCTCTGTATCCCCTCCCTTCCCTAATTAGCATCTGTTTGAACTGCCCGTTGGCACTCAGGGAAGGTCTTGGAGGCTGAATGAAGCCCGGTTTCCTGTAATCAAGAAATGGGGGACACAGAAAGGCTTTTGTGCCCAGGAGCCCCACAGGGTCCTGCTCGGTATGATCAAGGGGATGGCTTCCCCATCCTTAAAGATCCTTGCTTCTTTGCATGTCTTTAAAAACCACTGTGTTGCTGTGGAGGAAAGAGCTCTTTCTTACCTGCACCCAAGGCACCATCGACACAATTGAGAATGGACATTGTTTTCTTTGGGTTTGTGCATAGTTCAGTAATTGCCTGTAGCTGGCTGGCTGTCGACCCCGAGGGGTGGGTTTCCTCCCCTGAAAGCCCTTGAGTTGCTATTTGTTACTTTCATCCAGTGTCACAGGTAAGCTCATGCTCCCACCTCATGCCACCCACCACCCATCAGCGAGAGGTGGAAGAGGCTTCCCCCAAGTCCTGTTTGCCTACTCTCGGGGTTTGTCCTGTTTGGGGTGCCACATTTTACAAGAAAAACCTCTGATCTGCCTAATTCCAACAGCTGAGTTTGTTCTCCTGGAAGATGAAGAAGTGGTTAAATTAGGAGGAGTTAGGATTAAATGACAGTTTATGGGAATTTGCTTTGTAAAGTCAGTGCTTTTTGCAGATGTTAGTATTTCCTCATAGAATGAACCTTTAACAGGTTCAGACTGTATTCTTGGAAACAGGTGAGCGGAAGAGCAAAGACTTATCAGAGTGAGTCAGAGGTAGCCCAGCCCAGCATTTTAGGTACCTGTGGCTTGTTTACTGTAAACCCCACTGTACTTGAGAACACAGGACTTGCCCACGGTTGTGTTATGTATGCAGTGAGTTCTCATCTTGTTTGTGTTCCACTTGATTTGCCAAGCCCCCTTTCCAGGTCTGGTTTTCCTTGTCATGTAGTGTCCTCTGCTGTTAGTTTCTAGTACATTCACCCTATCTAAAATACTCAGTATTAACAAAAAGAACTGAATGAGAAAATCATCAGTTTGCAGCTATTCTCGTAATAATTGGTTCAGGCAAGAATCTTCTAGATGCCAAAGCCACTGGTGAAGGTGTGTTGAGAGATCAGGACCTTGACCCAGTTTCACAGGACCGCTCCACACCCTGCTTAGTAATTTCAAAGGGAAAAAAGGTACCTTTGCAAGTGGAGGGATCTCGTGGGCATCCGCTTTAACCATGTGGTCACACTTAGCATCACCAGTAATAGGACAGGAACACACCTCGTGCCCCTGATGTGATGCTTGCATAATATGCCAACTTGACTCTGTTGAAGAGATCTTCAGGCAAACCCACTTGAGGGATTTCCTGCAGAACACCTGGTCTGGACTTTGCTGTGATGTGAATGTCATGAAACACACGGGGAAGGGGTGAGGACGCCAACAGACTGTCTTCTTTTTTAACATCTTTATTGGAGTATAATTGCTTCACAATGGTGTGTTAGTGTCTGTTTTATAACAAAATGAATCAGCTACACATATACACACATTCCCATATCTCCTCCCTCCCACATCTCCCTCCCTCCCTCCCACCCTCCCCATCCCACCCTCCCAGGTGGTCACAAAGCACCGAGCTGATCTCCCTGTGCTATGCGGCTGCTTCCCACTAGCTATCTATTTTACATTTGGTCGTGTATATATGTCCATGTGACCCTCTCACTTCATCCCAGCTTACCCTTCCCCCTCCTCATGTCCTCAAGTCCATTCTCTGTCTGTGTCTATTCCTGCAACGGACTATTTTCGATTAAATGAGGGTAAAAAAGGACAAGAGCAAAATACAGTATATAATTCTTCATTCAAAAGTAGAATAGCTCTGAAGGAGATAATTGGCAGTTGGGGATACTTGAACATGGATTCCTTACTAGGTGCTGGTATTCCATCCATGTGGACTTGAATGGATGTGGTAGTGACAAAGTAGCTATGTAGGCAGTCTTAACAGATTCCTGCTGGAGCATTTGGGGGTGAAGGATGATGTCTGCAATGGCCATTTTCTCCAGCTTTTTTTAGGGAAAATTTAAAGTATGCCAGAAAGGTTTTTTAAAAAGTAAATTCTTAATGTACAGCAGTGTTGAAATTTGGCCATGTTTGTATAAACCTCAAAGCGCAAGGTTTAGAGTCTGCCTGGGGTCATGTGGCTTCTGTGCATGCTTGTTCCCAGGTCCTCTTTTAAGGCAGCCTCACCTAAGCAGCCTTTCTTTTAAGGCTCATTCCTGTTTTCCTTTTTTTCCAGATTACCACCCATAGTTCGAGGAGGGGCCATTGACAGATACTGGCCCACTGCAGATGGCCGCCTGGTTGAGTACGACATAGATGAAGTGGTATATGATGAAGACTCACCTTACCAGAACATTAAAATTTTACACTCAAAACAATTTGGAAATATTCTCATCCTCAGTGGGGATGTTAGTAAGTATTCCATCCCTACCCCAATCACATGACAAAGTGACAATGTGTTAGATTGTGTTTTCCTGACAGATACCACCGTTGTGGATTTGTCCAGATTTGTCCGTGGCCCTGCTGGGTTGTTTTTTTTTTTTTTTTTTTTTTTTGTTGAGATGAATATTTACATTGGATTAACTCTGTGGCTTGTCTGGGCTTTCATGTTTTATAGTAGAGCCATGAAAATTTTGTCTTGTTACTCTTTTTTCCTTAGTTTTCTTAGTGATTAGTATTTAGATTGTATTTCAAAAGAAAATATAATTGCCTTTTTTTAAAAAAAATTTTTATTGAAGTATAGTTGATTTACAATGTTGTTAGTTTCAGGTGTACAGTAAAGTGATTCAGTTATATATATAAATATATTTTTTCGTTATTTATATTCTCTCCCATTATAGGTTATTACAAGATATTGAGTAGAGTTCCCTGTGCTATACAGTAGGTCCTTGTTGGTTATCTATTTTATATTGCTTATTTTTTAAGAAGTCTTTTAGATGGGAAATTTCAAACCAAAGTAGACAAAACAGTACGATGAACCCACATATACTCACCATTGAGTGCCAACAATTATCAACTCCTGGCCAGTCTTGTTTCCCCTGAACTCTGGTCTACTTTTCTCCCTCTCATATTCTTTTGAAGCAACTCTGCTTCATATTTCATCTGGAAACATGCAATTGCTTTTTAATTATCATATCAGAACAGGCTGAAGACTGAATTTTCTTCCTACTGACTAAAGTATATATGTATATAATCTATGTAGGGAACATTTTATGTTGGGTGTTAGATGAGTAGGGTTGATGAAAGTCCACAGTCCAAAAAAACCAAAAAACAACACCTCTGTATACTGCGGTTTTTAAAGATTGAAATGAAAAATTCTGAATTTTGTAGATTCTAGCACTTTCTGGTATGATAAGTCAGGTGGTGTATGGCTTTGGTTAGAGTCACCATTTTGGATGTTTCTTCTCCCTAGATTTGGCGGAAAGTGATCTGGCGTATACCCGGGCCATCATGGGCAGCGGCAAAGAAGATTACACTGGCAAAGATGTACTGATTCTAGGAGGCGGAGATGGGGGCATATTATGTGAAATAGTCAAACTGAAACCAAAGATGGTCACTATGGTAGAGATATCCTTTGTTGTATAAGAGATCAAGTTAAGTGGGCTTTGTTTGTTTTCTTCCTCGTTTTTTGTCTTAAGACTCAAGTTAATGTTACGAGGTAAATTTGTTGTAAAGACTACCTTGAACAAACATTTCCACTTAGTACCAGTACCTTTTTATATGGCCACCAACAAAGAAGCAGAGTTGAGAATTCAAGAGCAAGTAACCTTTGTACTGTGTTTACTGTTCAGCAGTTGCTGAAATGGCTTCTTCATTAGAAGAAAATTGAGTTCCTTTTGAGTGTCCTTGGTGCACAAATGAAGTCATTGTCTCATTTATCGTTTTTTAAACTTATGATACCCAAATTAGTGTTAAAAAAGTGTTATGTTCATCTTAACCTTTTTAAAAAGTGTATTTCAGAATTCTTTGATACATCCAAATCCAGGGGAAATTTCTCCTTAACATATTTCGAACATTGACCAAATGGTGATTGACGGATGTAAGAAATACATGCGAAAAACATGTGGTGATGTCCTAGACAATCTTAAAGGAGACTGCTATCAGGTAATTATATTTACCAGATAATGTTTTTTATTATGTCAATTGATAATATGTTGATCAGAAATGTGCCTTCTGAAAACAGCTGTAAGTACAATTGGTTAAGAAGATAAATAATCAAGATGATAGGTCATCTTGTAGGGGAGGAAAAATTTTCCCTCTACCCTTCTAGTACTTGCCTGAGACCCCCGTAATAAAAGAGTAACAAGAGGAATAACAAGTTATTAAATGTTTTAAACTCATGTATTTATGGGAGATGCACAGAAAAATGAGCAACTCAGAGGCTTAAATACGATCCTAGTAGGGACAGAGGGACGTAGGTGTCTTAAGGGAGAGTAGATGACTTAGGAAAAATGAACAGGGCCCTTAGAAGACTAGAAAAAGAGAGTTTGTGACAGAGTTTGTCTGGGTGTGGTGTCAGCCTCGTCTGCTGTGATAAGAGGCCATCTTCTCTGGTTGAATTCCTCGGCGAGGGGATCTATGACAGTTGAATTCCTTTTGGAGGATCTGTCTTTAGGCAGATAAAGGGGAGTTCAGAGAAAGCCTCTCCCTACATTTGCTGTTTTTCAAGTGCCTACAGCTCAAAATGTTCAATATGCCAAAGCACTGTATTTTGAGGTAGCCTGTTCTGCTATCCTTTATTCTCTTTATGTGAGTTCTATATACATTTGTATTCAGGGAAGGTGTGTACATATAGTTTAAAAAAAAGAAAGAAAGAAAGAAATTGCTAACTCCAGATTCTTTGAATTTAATAACATTAATTCATTCTTGTATAAAAGATGCCCTGTACCTTTTTATGACCTGGCAACCACCACTTTTGACTTTTGTCTCTTTAGCCTGAGTCTCTCTGTGTCTGGGTCTTTGAGAAGGAATTCAGGTATTTAATTAGAGGGTGTAGACGATGTTTGATGTAGGAATAATTGCTTCTTGCTAAGCAAATAAATTCCTAAATTCTACTGTGCTTGTAAGTTGACCGATCATTATAGTTTGTAGGATACATTTTGTATTGTATTTTGAGGATTCATAAGTTAGGTGCCCATACCTACATTATTTGGTAGAGCAAGATAACTAAGCAAATGCATATTTTTGTTTGACCAGAATCTTAAATGTGTACCTCTAGTTTTATAAACATATAGATGAATGCTTTCATATGTTATGTAAATTACCTACACCTACCCATGTTCTCTAATATGTGCGTATCCAAATTTGATTTCATGGTATATGTGTTAATTTTTTCAACAGAGAGAAATTATATCAATGCTAAAATGCAGTTGTGATAGTTTTATGGGCAAAAGGGAAAGAAAGTACATATTTTACTTACACTGTTGGAAAGTTTAAAAAGGGAGGGAGGATGCAGCAGTTCCAATCCTGGGTGTTTTATTTGAAGAAAAGGGTAACACTAATTCGAAAAGATACGTGCACCTCCATGTTTATTGCAGCATTATTTACAATAGCCAAGATATGGAAGCACCCTAACTGTCCATCAACAGATGAACGGATAAAGAAGATGTGGTGTATATATACACAATAGAATCCTACTCAGCCATAAAAAAAGAATGAAATCTTGACATTTGTGACAACATGGATGAACCTTGAGGGTATTATTTCCACTTAGCATAAAGTCAGATGGAGAAAGAAAAATACTGTAAAAATACTGATTTCACTCATGTGGAATATAAAAAAATTTTGAATAAAGGAACAAACCAAACCAAATAAAAATACATAGATACAGAGAACAGAGTAGTGCTTCCCAGAGGGGAAGGGGTAAGGGAGAGTAAAATGGATAAAGGGGATCAAACTGTATGGTAATGGATGGAAACTATGCTTTTGGCAGTGAGCATACTGTAGTGTACACGGAAGTCAAAATATAATGCTGTACACATGAAAAAGAAGAGGGGGAATTTAGGTTCTTCAGAGCATGACAGACTTTTCACAATGAGCTAAAAATTACCATTGTTTGCAAATGTTTGCATTGTTAGCCAGACCCTCTGCCTAAAGTGTTAATCCTCACATCTGTATCAAGCGGCTACTGTTTCTATTTTGTAGATGAAGACAGTAAGTTTAGAGAGTTTAAAGGGCAATTTATAGGGTAACTTTAGAGGAATGTTTCAAATTCATGTCTCCCTGGTGGCTCCTTAGGTTGACTTATGGATTAAGAAAAAAATATAACAAGAACCGCAAACCTAAACCTTCAGTACTGTGGAGTTCCCTTTCGGGAACAGAACAGCCACCAGGGGGAGTCTGAAAAATTCTTCTGAGGCTGAGAGTTTTCCTGGAGCTCTAAAGGGGTGGGGGTTCCTGGTCTATGGGACAGCAGTACGCAAGCCCCTTAGCCATTAAGATACTACCATTAAAAAAATACCAGGTCCTTGCAACTGTTTATCATTTATAAAACATAATTAATGTTATCCTTTTTGAGAAAATAGATTTACAAGCAGTAAATCTAGCAGTTTAAAGAATTTTCAATTATGTTCAAAAAAAATTTAGTTAAGTATAAAGATATGAATCTTAAATCTGTTATCAACACAATCCATAAATCTATATTATCAACACAATCCATTATAAAAATAATAAAATAATTTGGTATTAACAGGTGACAAACCATTTGAGAATATTTAGCAGTCTTAATAAAAACTTGGTAAGAAAATTGCAAGAGAAGGGAAACTACCTAAACATAGTAGAAACGATCAGAAATGTAAAGATACTGTATTAAATGGCAAAATACATAAGCGGTTTCCACTAAAACTAGGAACTAGAAGAGGATGCTCTGTTTAAGCTTGTTTTTGAGTCCTTAATGCAGTAAGGTAGGAAAATGAGAACATTATAAACATAGACAGAATCACATTACTTGCAGAGTATATGAGTGCTCACAAAATACAGAAAACTCATCTAGAAAACAAGTTGAATTCATGAGAATTTGGTGTAGTGATGGGAGAAAGGCAGACTAAAACTTTTTTCCTTATTCTAAATGCAAAAGTTTGAATGGAAATTGAGTGTGGGCCAGAAATCCTTTTCAAAATAATGACCAGTTAATACTAGGAATAAGTTTAACAAGAATGATTTTGAGACTGATAGAATTATGTTAAGATCTTATTGAAAGACAAGCAACTGAAGTGTGAATATGTGGAGAGACAAGTTATTTCTTAGATGAAAAAGTACCATAATCCCCAAGGGGGTTTTTAGAATTAGACCAAATGATTTTGAAGTTCTCTTGAAACCATAATTATCTAAGACTAGCCAAGAAAAAATTTAAAAATGATCACAGTGAAGGGAGATTTGCCCTCTTATTAATTTACTGTGAAGTACAGTAAGCAAATAGGAAGTATGATGATGACAAATATAGAAGTATGGCACAGAGTTGCCCACACCTTGGTGTATGTGTAGACACAAAGCTAATATATGGACTAAGGTGTTTTCAGTTTGGGAAAAGATTTAGTTGATTTAGTAAATGTTGACATAATGGGCTGTCCGTCTGCATGAGAACAAAATTAACCCTAGAAGCCATAGAAAAAATAATTTCAGATGACTTAAGCTCTAGATACTAAAACTAATACATTTAGAGAAATTTAGAGTATCTAACCTTGGAGTTTGGAAACCTCATAATGAAAGACAAGAAACCAGTAACTAATAACATCATACTATATAAACAAAGCCAAAAGTCTGAAAATAATGGTAACAAACATGATAGGGAGTTAATCCCTTTAATAATACAAAGAGCCCCTACTAAAATTTTAAAATATTAACTAAAGGTGTAAAGGATATGAACTGGTGTTGTAGACCCCAAGTTCGAGTGCCCAGTGCACAGTGAGGCCAAACCAACTGAAATGGAATTGGGAGCAAAGTTTATTGCAAAGGGCAAGCAAAGAACAGGCAGCTCATGTTATAAAGACCCGAACTCCCTGGTGGTGTCTAGGGAAGTGGTTTTACAGGCAAAATTTGGGGGAAGGGCTGCAGGGTGTGTGACCTTCCTCTGATTGGTTGATGGTAACAGGGTGGTGGTCCAGAAATCTCAATCATCAGCCATCTTGTTTCAACCAGGCTGGGTCCATGTGCTTGTGCGCAGCCTGAAGTTATTGTCCTCTGCCTGGGTGGTGGCTTTAGTTCCTGGTTAAGAGCTAAGTTATGTATCAGATTGTTATCTATAGGGACACAGAAAGACTTGTACCTGGGAGGGGCCTGCGGTGCCCCACTCACTTTAAATTCCCCCTTTTCTTTGATACTCCTCAGTCTTGATGGGAACAGGTGTGGGATAAGAAAGGGAATAAACTTTTGGATAAAGAGGTTAATCATAAACTCCGCCTAGGGAGTCCACTTTTGGGGGCTGGGGAGATGACTCAGTTTTAATCCCCCACCCCTGTTTCAACCTTCTCCAAATCTTTGAGGGAATGGGGTGATGCCCTGTCTGGCTACTTCCTGCTAAAATGGGGCATAGTCCTGCCTCACCGTGGGGAATGGACACTGAGTTGGAAATACTCCCAAGTTCCAAGTCTTGAATCAGAGTCTTGTATGATTAAGATCTCAGTTCCTGGGACTTCCCTGGTGGTCCAGTGGTTAAGACTTTGCCTTCCAATGCAGGGGGGTAGAGGTTCGATCCCTGGTCTGGGAGCTAGGATCCCACATGCCTCATGGCCAAAAAAATAAAACATAAAACAGAAGCAATATTGTAACAAATTCAATAAAAACTTTAAAAATGGTCCACATCAAAAAAAATCTTTGGAAAAAAAAAAGATCTCAGTTCTTTAGTCCACTGTTTTGGTGTGCCAGATCTAGTTAGGAGGAGTAGTGACAACCCAAACAGACTTTGGAAAATAGATATCATTCCCTGAGAAATTCAGGAGAATGAGCCTGAAAACCAATCTGGACCTGGCACTTAGATAAAATTAGATTAACTGGTTACAAGTCTCCCCCTAAGTAGGTTATAACTTTTGATGTGATATTAACATACATGAAAGGAGCTATTGGCCATTACATGTCTCCTTTTTCTGCTAATGTATGATCTAAAGCAATTTTGTTGTCTAAAAAATTTAATAGTTACAAGAGGAGACCTTGAGATAAGGTTGCAGCTGCCAGCGGGCGCTACTTTGATAATGGCTGGTGGTATCCCAGAGTGATACAGTTCAGAAAATTCAAGGTCTCAACAAGACAGATGTGTCTAAAATCATGTCCTCAAAGGCCACCTAGTTCTACCTTGGATGTCTGAACCACAGCTCTTCCATTTTGACTTGACAAATTCATTCCCCTCCTCAATGGCCAAAGCATGTGTACCATATGACCAGGCCACTCTGGTCAGTAAAGTTTAAGTTAAACCTTGTAGAAGCCAGAATGACTCCCCCATACTTCCATATGTGAAGATTTTTCTATCATTTCCCCTTTTGATTGCAAATCTTTCAGTAGACCAAAGTACTTGTCCCTCGATGTCAGGGTGGTTGCTGCCTCCCCCTGGGTCCCTCATGTTCCTCTGTGCTAGGCCTCCTTTTTGTTTATATAAATTTGCCTAGGTATCTACTTTGGGGGAAAACTAATCAGATACTGTCAGCAGGCTCAGAGGTATGCTAATGGGGAAACATTTCATAGGCTACACATTTTGTTAAATTATACCGAATTGTAACACAAGCAGTGTGTATGTGCTTTTAGCAGTAGACTTAAAGCTAGCAGTGATATATGTCATGTATGAGTAGTTAGTTATACCCTGACAACTTCACTAGAAAGTTTTCTTTCTATCCTGAACATTGGGGGCAACAGTATGGTTAACACAGTAGCTTTCAATTTTGATAGGGCCTTGTCACACACAGGTCATGGGACATCTGATCTTCATCTCAAGATAGATTGCTGTTATAAGCTTCAGAAACAAACTCAGTGTCTTTAATAATTCGATTAAACTTTACAACTATATAACAAGGAGCTATCTGGGAAGTAAGTCTTAGGCAATAAATACAGACCCCAACAGAACTAGAATTTAATATCTATTGAAACAATCTTTCTCCAAAATTACCCTCATTTTTTACCAAATATTTTAGCCAAATTATTAAAGTCAGACTTTCACAAACTTGGTCTGATTATTTACATACGTGTAATTGATCCTTTAAATTGGCTGTGCTGGAACTTTTCATAAGGAATCCCAGACTGAATTTTTAAAAGGCCCCTCAGGGCCAGGAAAGCTATGCCACGGGCTTGCCACAGATTCTGCCTGCCATGTCTGTAGATCTGGGTGAATTCCTCTCTTCTAGAGGTCTCCAAAACATCTTGAGACTCCTGCGCTTGTCAGGTAGTGACCTTTCTTGTTCACCTTGATAAGGTTGCTGGGAAATCTGGGTTGCCAATTTTTGGAGGGTTCAGGTAGGAAAAAAAAATCATTGTTTCATTGCTGTAAGTCATAATTAGCTTGAGGGGAAGTGTTTCCTTATATCTGGAAAACACAGATCAAAACCAGTAGTATTTTAGACAAAAACCATAAAAATTATAACCATATTCACCAGTTCACTCAGTAATCCTTTTTGTTAACAGTGTTTATGAAGCCACCAGGTTTTTCTGTTAGGATTCTGTAATTGCTTATCCAGTTCATCGATATGATCTGAAATTTATGAAACTTGGACATGTCAAAAAGTCCTTTCTATGAATCTTCATGAAGATGAAGCACTTTTGCAAAAACAGTAAAACAGTAACTGTCTGAGTGACAAGACTTAAAAGGTACGGTTAAACACCTGATCCCAATGTAATTGACAAAAAACTTGGTTATAATAACTAGAATTATGAGTAACATTTTATCAGGACACACCAGACTTTGAGAAATTCCATATGATTAAAAAAAAATTTATTGGAGTATAGTTGATTTATAATGTTGTGTTTCATATAATTTTAAGAATATAAAAACATTTGCCCATACCGTATAACCTGATAAGGCTTAACATTCATTTGACAATGCTTCCCATGTAATTTAACATACTGAAGTATCCTAGTTCATTTAATCTCTGAGATGCCTTAGGGTTCTTCTGAAGCATCCTAAAGTTAGCTGGAGGTCAAAACTTTGAAACTCTAACTTCGGTTAGAGTCTGGTATTTGGGACGTTTGTCAAAAATATTAAAAAGTTTCAAAACACCTGGTCAAATAAGATCATAGGTCATTGTGAAACAATACCCATTCACCTAACCAAAATGACAATAAAAGATCTCAAAGGCAAATATAGAAAGTTACAGTCAGATCCCTCAGAAAGGCAAAAAAACTCACAATCTGTTATTGAAAGCAGCTTAGCATTCTAAGAAAACTTTGTTTTGCCAGCAGAGAGAGAAAACCAAAAAACCAAACTCCAGTCTTGCATCAGCCTATTCTTGATAACAAAATTTATTTACTTAAATTTAATCCAATCTTAGCCAATCCTGATCATGTACAAAACTTTTCTAAGTGTTTCTTTTTCACAAACGTTCTAATACTTTCTGTACCCATGTTATTTTGTCCTTTATTTTCTTTTCTATTCAGAAACAACCAGCTCTCGGACAAAATTACCTTTTTCCCTTTAACAAAACACACTTCCATTCTTCATACCTTCTTTTACTGTAAACACATCCTACTTTCCTTGTATGTTGAAATATTTCCCTTATTTTTTAAACATTTGAAAAGAAAGTTTCACCTAGAAAACTTACCTAATTTACATTTAATTTACTCAAATGTCTCATCAAGTTGTTTTTCTTGTTGACAAATTTTATAACAATATGAACTTACTGACTTGCAGTAACCCTAGATGCCATAAAAGTATTATACTTAATACTGATGACTCTAAAGATGTGTATATTAAACCAACATGCTTAAGCTAGATTTAATACCAAATATCAATTTAATAATATTTCCCAGATCACATGAACCTGAAATTTACTCTAACTAGTTTTTTATATTTCTGAGAATTTAAATAAGCACATAATTTCTTTTAGGTCAGTTAAATGGAACTCATCCACAAACCAATCTTGGCAATGCCATTTGGAGATAGACACATATTTATAATGTACACATAGACATACATATGCCTATATAGACACAGATGTAAAAGTTTTCCTGTTTGCGTTAAAAAGCCCCCTTCCCTGTCCCTGTCGTCCCCCCCGCCTCCACCCCAGTCTCGGATCACAGACAATTAAAGTTTCTGAGAGCCCAGGTAGATCATTTTCATCTCGAAGGTAGTAGCTAACCTCTACTAACTGCACACACAGAAACCAGTTTTGGAATGTCAAAAGAGCCCCATCTTAGCCATTTTCAGGGTGCGATTTCCTTCAGTTTTAAAGTAGCCATTACGGTTTAAATCAATAACAGTAATAGACAGTAATACATATCACTCACGCACATTCACATGCTTCCCTTCCCAGATGAACTTGAATCAGCGTTCAGGTCACCATGACTCCCTTAATGAGGGTTAAAACCAGGAAGAGAGAACAGGATTGGGACTCGTGTACCGAGACACTCATGCCCACACCCAAAATAAAAGCCAAACCAGTTCCAAAAGGCTCACTTAGATACAACATAGCATAAAAGCCTATACGTATACGTAAGGAATTTCACCTCATTTCACTTCCCTTTTATAAAACAGTTCTAGTTGAAAGATGCTGTTATAATTTAGAGGGCCATTGTTGTCCAGATCCCAAGGCGTACTGAGGCCAGGCAGTGTTAGGATGAAATATCATTTTCTTTCATTCATGGGAGCAAAGCTGATCTCCCAGTTCTGCAAAATGTACTCTAGGGGACTACAGGATGGTGCAGAGCTGTGGTCATCCACAGTTATTCATGGCTGGTGGTGTCAAATACCAAGCAAAGAGCAAACCAGTGCAATGCAGAGCAATCTCTCAGGGTCACAGTTCCCTAGCCCCAGAAAGGGAGATAGCCAACCAATGCCCTATCAGAGGTGAAGCCAAATGACCAAGCCTAGTCCCTTTATCTTAGGGAATTGTGTCAAGCTCGATTTCTGACTTGTTACATATGATTTTTTTTTTTTTTACATGAACATGTTTTTTGTAACTAGAAGGGAAGATTTCTTTGCTGTAGGCAAAGCCAGTGCAATAGGGAAGAATAACCCTGGTGTCAGTGTGAGCTCCATTACCAGAGATATCTCAACCAGCCAATGCAAGTACTGACTGATACACAGATATAAAAAACAAATATGGTCGCATAGACAAGAGATCAGATGAGGTATAGTTCAAAATTGCTTTCCCACTCCCTGATGGAGGCCTCCAAACAGATTCGTCTGACTCCCAAAAGAGAATCAGATTGACTCACAATGAGCCCAGAGTGGCTCACTTCCTGAAAGGGAATGAACCTAGACGGAGCCGGTAGAATTCCTAGCTCACGCATGCTGGAGAGACTCACCCCAAACTGATACCTAAGGTGGGCCGTAGGTCAGAATGTTTCTTGGTTCTAAACAGTCCTGTGCCGAAAGGGCTGGCATCTGGCATCGCCAGGGAGAGTCCCTCCAAGTTCCTCTGAGTGAAATGAGCTCTGGTGGCTGTTGGGGACTCAGGGACACAGGGTCTTGGCTGGCTCATCAAAACTGGTGAAACCAAATTCATGTGCCTGATACACAGTGAGGCCGAACAAACTGAAACTTCAGCGTTTGGAGCAAAGAAAGGTTTATTGCAAGGGCCAAGCAAGGACAGGCAGCTCAAGCTCTAATGGGTTTTCAGGGAAGAGTTTTTATTTATTTATTTATTTATTTATTTATTTATGGCTGTGTTGGGTCTTTGTTTCTGTGCGAGGGCTTTCTCTAGTTGCGGCGAGCGGGGGCCACTCTTCATCGCGGTGCGCGGGCCTCTCACTATCGCGGCCTCTCTTGTTGCGGAGCACAGGCTCCAGACGCGCAGGCTCAGTAGTTGTGGCTCACGGGCCTAGTTGCTCCGCGGCATGTGGGATCTTCCCAGACCAGGGCTTGAACCCGTGTCCCCTGCATTGGCAGGTAGACTCTCAACCACTGCGCCACCAGGGAAGCCCCTCAGGGAAGAGTTTTTTAAGGCAAATTTGAGGGGAGGGCTGCAGGGTGTGTAGTTTTCTTCTGATTGGTTGGTGGTGAGGTAACCCGGTGGGTGGTGGTACTGGATTCTCAGTCATCAGTCTTCTGGTTCCATCCAGTCTGGGGTCCATGTGCTTGTGCTCAGCCTGAAGTTACCAGCCTCCACGTGGGTGGGGGCCTTAGTTCGTCTCGAAGATCCCAGAGTTAAGTATCAGATTGTTAGGTGTAGGGATACAGAAAGGTTTTGTACTCGGGAGGGCCCGCAGGGCCCTGCTCAGTTTCAACACCCCCCACCCCCCCCACCCCCACCTTTTTTGATACTCCTCAGACTTGAGGGGAACAGGTGTGGGACAAGAAAGGGAATAAAGTTTTGGATAGAGAGGTTAATCATAAAATTGGCAGAGGATTTCGGCTTTAGGGAGACTCGCTTTCATTGGTACTTTTCAGAAGACGAAAGTCAACTAGCCTGCAAACTTATGACAGGCTGCTTACCCCTATTGGTGGCGTGAAGTTCTTGTGAAAAGTTAGCAAGGGACTCAACAAAATAAAACAACAGGGACAACATCCAGTACTGGGAAGGCTGCAAGGACACAGGTGCTTTTTGGAGCAAGAATTGCCTTCAGAATTAAAAATTAAAGTACACATGCCTTTTGTTCTGGCAACCCAGTGTTTGGGCATCCAGGCAACAGTCATCTATACAGGAGGTTTGTTATGGCTGTGTTTGTAGAGACCAAGACTTGAAGATGGTAAGAATATATAGCATTTTTAGTGGTATGTTACATTTTTAAAAAAACATTACCTGGAATGGTGTTAGGTAAAAGTTGCCAAGTTCAGAACGATGTGTGTAATCCTAGTTATACAAACGAGAACAAGCATTTGTGTTTATGTGCGGGTGAATGTGCACAAGACTTCATCTGAGCACAAGGGAAAACTGAGCATATCAAACAAGACTGATATGTAGTTGGAGGCAGCTGAGGTGTTAGTGCCTTCTAGATCTTTGCGTGGTTGCACTTGATGCATTAAAGGAAACAAGTTATGTAACAACTGGACAGGAAGATCCAGTTTCTTCAAGAATTGTGGTTTTGAGGATATGTGTAAGAACATTTATAGGAAAAGATCTGGAATAGTTTATCTTAGGGAATTGCGGCAAGCTCGATTTCTGACTTGTTACATGTCATTTTTTTTTTTTAACACGAACATGTTTTTTGTAAGTAGAAAAATGAAAAGACAAGGAGAATAACCCCTTTCTTGTTCAGGAATTTGCCTACAGCTAGGTGGGTCCCTAAGCACATAGTTTCAATACTCCAAAGATACGGCAAACCCCAAACTTATTTCCTGTATTTACTGTAAAGGGTCTGTATGAGAATTCCAGCTCCTACCTGCTATACTCTGCTTGTTAATAACTCTGTGATTGTGAGAGCTGGCATTTATCACATGGCTTTATTACCATCAGTACTTGAGGTATTAGAGGTAAGATGCAAAAAATAAATCAGTAGACAACAAAGTCATTCAGTGCTTAGTACAAAAGAAAAACTAAAAGTAGAAGAAAATACATGTAGTAGGAGAGGCAGTATAGATTAGAGTTAAAAGTGTGAACTTGGTTTTCAGATCTAGGTGTGCTTCTTGGGTCCGTTTCTTATTGGGTGCCTTTGAGCAGGCTTTGTGACCTCTCTCATTTGTGTCTCTATTTGTAAAATGGGGATGGTAATAGTACCTATGAGGAGTTGTAAAGCATGCAGTAGTAGGTCCTGAATTTTAGCTCTTAGCAGGTATGGGTGGAAGTCATTTTTGCTTGTGCGGCAGGGTGCTGTGGCCCTCAGCCCCCGCATGCGTCTCCCCTTTCCTTCTACAAGTGTTTAACTACTTCCATATGTGTTGGCTCACCCGCATCTATTTCTGTTCTCTCTGGAAGGTTCTAATAGAAGACTGTATTCCAGTACTGAAGAGGTACGCCAAAGAAGGGAGAGAGTTTGATTATGTGATTAATGATTTGACAGCTGTTCCAATCTCCACATCTCCGGAAGAAGGTAGATTCTGTTTTTTCTTTTTAACCAAGATAATGTTCATGGAAATGTTTTTCTTGGCACCATGTGAGAATGAAAGGATCTTAAGAGATTGTCTAGTGAAGTTCCTTCATTTATTAAAGGTAGTTAAATGGAGGCCAGAGGTGGAAAGATGGCTAGATTTGGCTTTGGTCAAATCCTGTTTTGCCATTAAATGAGCAAAATTAATTCAGTTGTTTGAAATAAGCATGAAATAAAATAACTCATAATCATACCATTGAGACATTAGCTTGTTGGATAACTTATTTTTACATACTGTGATTTTTTTAACCTGTACTGGGACAATATGGTGACCTTTCTAAGCAACACCAGACAGAGACAGTTCCCCTTCTCAGACCACAACTCGAAATCACTGCTAGCTTAGGATTTCAGTGTTCATGTTTCTTCTATTACCTTGTCTTCCTGCTGAGTTTCCAGACTCGGATCACCACCTGATGACCCTCGCTGACCCTCACCCTTGCAGTTTCTCTCTTGAGATGTTGCTGCTTTCCCCCTTACTTAAAGCTGTTGTCTTTCAGATTTCAACCACTGCCTTTGTGTCAAATCTCTATGGGTATGGTGAGGACACTGCTACGTACATGCACATTTGCTTTTGATCTTGCTTGTGTATGCGTGAATGTGCACATGTGTCCAAGACACAAAATATGTGACAGTATGCTGTCATTCATGAATAAGCCCTCAAATATTGGGTCTTAAGAAGCTCATGGCTATTTCTTTTTTTTATTTTTTGTATTGTTGATATTAATGTGAATGTTTGACTTTAGATGTTGTTTCTGATGTATGTAAACTCATATTTATAAAACTTAATTTTTTTTTTTACATCCAGATTCCACATGGGAGTTTCTCAGACTGATTCTTGACCTCTCAATGAAAGTATTGAAACAGGATGGGAAATATTTTACACAGGTATAGACTTACTTAAGTGTTTTTTCCCCAGAACTCTCAAATTTTATGTTTTGTGCTTCACACAGCCAGAATACTTAAGGAGACATTGACATAAAGACTAATGGTAGCACTAACTATTTAGTTACTTGTAAAATTAAGACTAAATGAAGGTTAAAAGGGAGTGCGTATAGTATGTAATGGCTGTATGCTCTGACGATGTAGGGATAGTACAACTACTAAAAATAGTGGTGAGTGGGGGAGACTGGGACAAGTATATGCAAAAATCTTTTGTGTATTTTCAGTAATCATGTTGGTGGTGATGGTATTAGTACTGTTATTCTGAGGTTGTTATATTTGTAATGTGGCATAAAGCAATTGAGCAATTATGCAATATTTTAATTCTGTCACCCCCAACATTGTCAATATGGAAGGAAGTAGTTGAAGATGTAATAGAGAAGTGGATAAATAAAGCCGTATTGTACTGAAAAAAATTTCAAGGACAGACCAGTATAATTGGATTATGTTCTCAAGCAGTAAGTTTGTAAATAGCTGGCCTGTCATTTTTAGAGAATTAATGAGTTCTGTTGTGTCCTGTTACCACAACCTTCCGATTTATTAAATTTGGACTTTGGCTGTAGTATGAGCTGCTGCCACCAGATGGAGACACAGACTGTGATTTCTCCCCCCATCCCCAGACTCTAGGACAGGGGTCCCCAACTCCTGGGCCAAGGGCCGGTATCGGCCCGTGGCCTGTTAGGAACCGGGCTGCACAGCAGGAGGGGAGTGGCGAGTGAGCCAGCGAAGCTTCGTCGGCCGCTCCCAGTTGCTCGCATTACAGCCTGAACCATCCCCCCACCCTTCCGTGGAAAAATTGTCTTCCACAAGACCGGTCCCTGGTGCCAAAAAGGTTGGGGACCGCTGCTCTAGGAAATTCTTCGTGGAAAAGCCATCAGCATAATTTCATAAACTGCTTTGGCTTGGCTGTAGTATGAGTTGCTGCCACTAGATGGAGACACAGACCGTGGTTTTTCCCCTCATCCTCTAGGAGATTCTTAGTGGAAAAGCCATCAACCTAATTTCATAAACTGCTCTGGCTGTAGTATGAGCTGCTGCCACCAGGTGGAAGCAAATTGTATTTTCCTCATTTTCTAGAGGATTCTTAATTTTAAAAGGTCTGAAGTTAGTATTTCTTGATATGTAAAAAATACATATATATATAACCTACTAAAGTCCTTAACACTTCGAAAATGACAGCAAAAGCAGCTAATTGATGATCCGTCTTTTTACTTGGTACAAAAATCCCTTGATTCATAAGCAGAAGATAAACAGTATTGTACTCTGGTCCCTGTAATTAATTCTTCAGCATTTTCAGGAGAATTCCACCTCCCCCCCAACTTTTTAAAAGCATTATTATAGTTAAATGTCAAGAACTACTAGAAAGGTCCTAACTTTATTCTCCCGAGGAGGCATTTTTAAGCAGACCCCAGACAGTTTACGGGATCTGAGATTCATAGTGCCGAAAACAGCTTGGCAACTTAAGAGACACCTTGAATTGGTTTCCGTCCCGTCCTGTTTTCTTCCTCCTCCCCCTGCACGGGTAATTAATCCTGGACCTTGCACTTGGTGAAAGTGTTGGCAAGCTTCAAGGGAACAGACAACTGTCTACGAATGGACTTTTTTTTACCCCGATCCTTAAGAATGATTTTTAAAACACATTCTAGAATTGACTTTTTAAAAGCCAGGGGTCCAGGGGTCCGTAAACCACGGGCCAGATCTCATCTACTGCTAGTTTTTGCAGTTTTCTTGGCACACAGTCATGCCCATTCATTATAGAGCGTCCACGGCTGCTTTTGCTACAGCGGCAGCTTTGGAGTACTTTTGGTGAAAACTATATGATCTGCAAAGCCTAAAATATTTTCTGTCTGGCCCTTTACAGGAACCCTGTAAAGGGTTCTGACCCCTGCTTTACAGGAACTCTACAATGAAACCTGCTCAAACCAAGTGGTCTTATTCTTATAAAAGCAACCCAAATTCAGTGAGTTGGATATTTCTCAAGCAGAGCATATATTGATAGAATTTGGTTCTTTTTATGTTTCTGCAAATAGAAGTCTCATGGAGCTTAAGTTGGGGAGAATGTGAGGCTCTGGCATCTTTAATCAAAAGTGGCTGAAAACAATTTGGATCTACTGCAGACCAGTCAGTTTGAGTAGAGAATAGGTACAGTTAGGAAGAAAGCACGACTGTTTTCTTTTGTTGTATTTACCTGGTAGACTGCTTTCTTGGGGAACTGCTTTCTCAGTATGGACAACTAATAGAAAGGCTTACTTGACAGATCATCCCCGCCCATTCCTAAATACTAATGATTCAGGCTTTGATAACCTGGCCTTTGCCAACCAACTTTTACTAAAAATCACCTTAAATACTCAAGGCTGTGCTGGTTTCTAACAATTGTCCAAAAGATGTATTAGGACATGCTTCCCACCCCCACATTCATTATAGTTGGAAACTCAAGGCAATCTCTCTTTATGATACCCGGGAATCCCACAGTATGTTGGGTGGTTGAATGTGTCATATGGACCAAGGGGGCGTAGGCCTTTGAAGAAGCAGTAGTCAAGAGCTGCAGTGTGGTTTGACTCAGTAGGTACTGATGTCATTCCCACAGTGTAATACTTTTTTCAACTACCACGTGGTATGCTCAGGAGATACCTTTAATTCACACCCACCCCCCTTCCCTGAGCCTGTAGCTTAGAAATGGAGTAAGGTTAAAGATGGGACAAAAATGTCGTTTGGCTTGTTAACTTGGTGACTGACAAAAGCTAAATGTTCCTGCCTAAAACTGCTTGCATCACAATGGCAAGTTCATGATGTCACTAGTGTCACTGTGGCTGGTTGAAGACAGCCTTGTCTGTGGGCCACAAAGCTGGGGAAGGCGTCCTGGAATGTGTGGGGATCCATCGATCCACCTCTGGCAGGCCAGGGGAATTTGAATCCAGGGGAGAATTGCTTTTGTGGGACTAGGAGGCAGGTTCCCCGCCCCTCCCCCATTAAAAAAAAAAACTGTAGGTTATTTCAAAGTACAGAAATATGTGTGTGACATTCATATTGGTTATGATACAAAGATATTAACTCCCCCGTCCCCCCATAGTCGTGGATGTTACCAGTACGCTTGACTCGTCTGCATTCCTCCCTAATCCCCTCCCGCCTTCTGGAAGTGTAACCCATTTTTAGTGTGATTTTTTTGTTTCAGTTACTCTTGTGCTTTCTTTATAGATGTTTTACACACGTGTGATCTCCTAAATCATCATATTGTTTTTGCTTGCTTTTGAACTAGATAAAAATGGTGTCATTAAGGAGGTATTCTTCCAGACTTCTTTTTTAGTTGCGGCATGTGGGATCTTTTCAGTTGCGGCATGCGAACTCTTAGTTGCGGCATGCATGTGGGATCAAGTTCTCTGACCAGGGCTCGAACCCGGGCCCCCTGCTTTGGGAGTGCGGAGACTTAACCACTGGACCACCAGGGAAGTCCAGACCTTTTTATATTACAGAAATCACACAAGCTGTTTAAAAGATACAAACAGAACTAAAATCTATAAAGTAATAAAGCAAGTGTTACCTACAGCTAATATGAGGCAAGGAGAAAGTTCTTAGTTCTTTGCTATTAGATTGTTATTATGCATCCCCCATGTGTCTTAAGAAAAGAACAGTGTAGTTCCATTTAAATATATAGAAAAGTGAAATGTATCACATTACTTTTTTTGGGTAGGTATCTGTGGGGTTTTTTTTTTCTTTTTTAAACTGCTTTTTGACAATTTTGGGGAAGCATAAATTGAAACTATCCTATTTCTTTACCACATTCTTTGTAAGGAGGACTTCCCATATACCCTCTGTAAAGAGAGAGCGTGGTGTCATTTTTAAGATGGCAAGGAAAACCTTGAACTGTGAACCTTGGTGGCATTTCCATTCTATAGCTTCCCCGGTAGTGAGGTGTTCTAAAAACAACCGGGCAGTGTTTTCTATTTGTGAATCTTAAATTACACTTGTGGTGTTTATATACTCTCATGGTGAACTTGATGTTGAAACCAAATTATATGCTGGCCAAGGGCACTTTGGCCAGTTCCCACTGCAGGACCCTAGATGATGGGTTACTAAACAGGCTGGCACTGACAGATGACGATGTGCTGAGCGAATGTGCTAGGTTAAAACCGCCCGGGCCAGCCCTTGGAATAGTTCTGTCTACCCACTTGCCCGTGACTGACTGGTTCTTTGGTTTTGAAAGCCATCCTCAGGAATGCTTATATCACAGGCTGCTTTATTTGTGAATAATTTTCATCTTACATTATACTTGGCTATTTTGAGGCAGATTGATAGCAAAGTTCTTATGAAGGAATGTGATCAGCGCATATATTCAGTTGTCTTCCAAATGTTAAGAACTTCAGAGGTTGGGACTTCCCTGGCGGCACAGTGGTTAAAACTACACGCTCCCAATGCAGGGGGCCCGGGTTTGATCCTTGGTCGGGGAACTAGATCCCACATGCATGCCACAACTAAGAGTTCGCATGCTGCAACTAAGGAGCCTGTGAGCTGCAACTAAGGAGCCAGCAAACCGCAACTAAGGAGCCCTCGAGCCACAACTAAGGAGCCCACCAGCCACAACTAAAGAGTACATGTGCTGCAACTAAGGTGCTGGTGAGCCGCAACTAAGGAGCCTGCTGGCCACAACTAAGGAGTACATGTACCGCAACTAAGGAGCACGCCGGCCACAACCAAGGCCTGCGCAACCAAATTAAATAAATAAATAAATAAATATAAGAATTTTAGAGGTTAAGAGGAAGTAGTTGGTATTAAATACCCATCTTGTTTTCTAAATCCATTATGAAAAGCTCTTGGGGGAAAATTGTGCTCAAATGATAAACCCTACCCCAGATCTACTGAATGAAAATCTGCATTTTAGTAAGTCCCCCTATGATTCATACATACATTAAAGATTGAGAATCACTGCTCTAGAATTAGGCAGGTACTGTATCCATTCAGCAGCTCTCCTATGTCTTGGCCAGCATCTCTGATTCCCTTCACCTTTTTTTTTTTTTTTTAATGGTCATAGAGTGGCTGCTGCAGCTCCACATATCCCGTCTAAGTTGGAGGCTGGAAGAAAGTTGAAGGAGCCGGATCCCTGTATTTATCCTTGATTGTCCAGAATCAAATATCACTTATATGTGGAATCTAAAAAATAATACAAATGAATCTATATACAAAACAGAAACAGACTCACAGACATAGAAAACAAACTTACAGTTACCAAAGGGGAAAGGGGAGGAGGAGGGATAAATTAGGAGTTTGGGATTAATAGATACAAACTACTATATATAAAATAGATAAACAACAAGGACCTACTGTATAGCACAGAGAGCTATACTCAATATCTTGTAATAACCTATAATGGAAAGTAATCTGAAAAGATAAATATATATTATATATAATATATATAGTATATATAACTGAATCCCTTTGCTGTACAGCTGAAACTAACATAATACTGTAAATCAACTATACTTCAACAATTAAAAAAAAGAACACATTTCAAAAAATAAATCTTTCCCAGCAGACTTCCACTATATTTCATTGAGCACTCCTACCTGCTGGGGAGACAGAAAAGGGGTGGCAAAAAAGGGAGAAAAATTAGAACAATGAAGTCAAGAGAAAATGTTTGATAAAGAGTAGAACTGGGGAATATCCTTAGTGTATACATCCTGAATAGACTTTTGTTCTCTAATGCCTTAAATCACAGATTTTGGGGAAAAGCACAGAGGTGTGAATATAGTTCTGTGTCAACATCTTAGACTCTTAAGAGGGTTGTAGTTTAAGCTATTCTGGAAATCAAGAACATTATCTTTTTGATACTTCATTCTCAACACAGTGGTGACTATTGGGAAAACTTATTTTGAATGGGTTATGTGTATGAATCTTTGCTAATTGCATGGTGTTGATACAATGACTGTGTCACTAATGAGAAATTGGTCTCCTGCTTTCTGTTGCTTCATAGTCGAATAATTTGAAATGGCTTGGTAAATGAGGTAGAAGGATAATGAGCTAATGGATCTATAAATAGAACTCAGTGCAATTTGTGAAAGTACAGAAGCCTTATCTCATTTTCAGAAATGAACTTTTATCTAAAGCTAGAATTGCTCATTTATTAGAGACCTTCAAATGAGTGGGACCCTCAGTAGGACTTAAGAATCCTATTGTTTGCTTTTCTCTCTTTGATTTAGGGGAACTGTGTCAATTTGACGGAAGCCCTGTCACTCTATGAAGAACAACTGGGGCGCCTGTATTGTCCTGTGGAATTCTCGAAGGAGATCGTCTGTGTCCCTTCATACTTGGAATTGTATCCTTTGACCACATCACTGTGTTGCCAAATCAGAACCTCTATGTAAATACCATGCCTGTTTAACATTTTAAAGAAACAGAATTAGTTGTATAGTACATGTAAGGCCCTGATTTCCACCCCCCCTAGATGCTGGGGTGTGGCCTGACACAGCTTCTCAGGTGGTTTTAATGGTCTGGCACCACTGGTTCTCACAGGCAGTCCCCAGACCTGTGGCATCCCCTGGGAACTAGTTTCTCGAGCCCTGCCCCAGCCTGCTGCCCAATCAGAAACACTGGAGGGTGGAGCCCACTGACCTGTCTTGACCAGCCTGCCAGGAGATTGATGTGCACTTTAAAGCTTCAGAAGCCCCAGTCTAGACACGGTCCCAGCTGGAGCAGGCTGACTGAAGAAGCTCATTGTCCTTTTATGTTAAAATTACCCTACTTTAATATTAGTTTCTACACTTCACTTGATTCTGATTTGCAGTAGAGATAGAGCTAAAAATAATGGTGGGCATCACAAAGTTAATGTTGATGTTCTCCATTAGTTCCACTTAGTAAAGTTAGTCCAGGGAAATAAGAAAAGAACCCAGAGAAAAGCCAAATGAAAGCATTATCATTGGAAATTTATAGTGCATTTCTTCCTCCTAAAAACTGGACTGTGGTCTGCAGACCAAAGCTACCTTACCGGAGGTGGCGGGGTCTAGCTTCCTGGGAGAGCAGGTTTCATGGCTGTCTGCTAGCCTGAGCTCTGTGACCATGACAGCCCCCCAGGGAGGAGGGGCGGCCAGGTTCCTCCTGGCCTGTGGAGAGCTTTGACACCTCTCCCTGGCGAACTGGCGAGCATTTGTTAAAGCCAGCTCTTCTTTATACGTTGAAAGAATTTAGAAGGCAGTTGATGACACCTGGAGAAAAAAAGGCTTTCGCCCTCTGGCTCCCCTCTGGTTCCTCTTCCTCTCCATCCTTCCACCTTTTTCCCCCTTCCTAGCTCCCTCTCCTTCTCCCACCTCCCTCCTTTCTCTCTTCCTCCCATCCCCCCACCCCACTTCTCACCCCCCTCTTGTCTTTGTCTCTCCTCTCCTCCTCATTCTCGTACTAATTCCCCAAAACATTTTAGAGTCCTTGGAAGCAGAAGTGTTACCTGAGAGAATATCTGTGTCCCTTTAATCTTTTCTTTGCTCACCCGCCAACCCCCCCCCCCCCCCCCCCGCCCACGACGTCACAGGTGGTGGGCATCCTGGCTGCAAAGTGCCCTTGTTTAAGAGGCCTTCATTCTCATTACCACAGTGCTGTAAGCGCTGAAGCTTTCATCCATCTTCCAGTTTGTAGGCCAGTAAACAGATTTTAAGTGATGCCTGTTCTTCCTTGAATTACCTGTGCTTATTCCTTGACTCCTTGTCCAGGTGGGTATTTTACACTGTTTGGAAGAAAGCTAAACCTTGAAAATCAATCTCCCCTAATCATGTGTGCTGCAAATAGCCTTCCTGACCTTCGTATGCTGTACATGACATCGAAAGGAGTCAGGCAATTGATTGTGAATTCCTTCAAGTTTCCTTTTTTTAATTATTTTTTAATTTAAAAGTCAAATGCAAAATGTATATTTTGATGAGCTAGGGTGTTATTTTTTTGAAAGTCAGCTGAAGGATGATTAGACAGCACAGTGAAGGCTGCTAAATGCACTGAACCCCTAGAATGTGATTTTTGTTTTTGTTTTTGTTTTTCTGTGTGGGCTTTTTTTGTTTCTGTTTTGGTAGACTTCGAATTTGGTTGTTTGGAGGAATGAATATCATTGTTTTCTTCTGGAGGGAAGCTCTTGACGGGAGTTTCTTTCCCCCCCAAATTGACATAGGTATTACAATTTGGTGCTTATAAGGAAAGACTTTAAAAAATGAATAGCAATGCTTCGATTAAAATTACAAATGAGAAATTTCATGTGTCTGTTGTTTTATTTCAGCCAGGTCTTCTCTTTCTCACTTCTGATCTCACAGAACAAAGATGTCTCCTTGGTCTTTTTTTAGTTCTGTTATATCACTCGGTGCCATTTATCTCTTTCTAATAGGATGGCCTTAGGGCCTTTTTTGAACAGCAGTAATGACTTCATTTACCACCGTGGTAAATGACACACAACCTATTACATTCACCAGTTCTTCATTATAAAATTGACCTAAGGATAGGAAAAGATTTGGCCTTACTGTAAAGTTGAAAGTCAGAAGCTTCTTTCTATTCCAACTCTTATTGGTATATTAGATGTGAAAATAAAGTCCACTTTGGAATGCTGCTGTGACGTTTTCTGAGTTTTTTGATGCATAGATAGATGACAGTTGTGGAGAGGCCCACAGCCACAAGAGCAGCTTAAACTCACCTAAGGAAGTACGTGTAACAGCGTGGTAGTGTACTTGTGGGTCACAATCCACATCAAAGGTGAGGTTATATTGACCTGGATTGTTCAACATCACTGGGTTATCCTGTTTTTTTTTTTTTTTTTTTTAAAGATTGATTGATTGATTGATTGATTGATTGCTATGTTGGGTCTTCGTTTCTGTGCTAGGGCTTTCTCTAGTTGCGGCAAGCGGGGGCCACTCTTCATCGTGGTGTGTGGGCCTCTCACTATCGTGGCCTCTCTTGTTGCGGAGCACAGGCTCCAGACGCGCAGGCTCAGTAGTTGTGGCTCACGGGCCCAGTTGCTCCGCGCCATGTGGGATCCTCCCAGACCAGGGCTCGAACCCGTGTCCCCTGCACTAGCAAGCAGACTCTCAACCACTGCGCCACCAGGGAAGCCCTGGGTTATCCTGTTTTGCTTTTTTTTTCAAATTTTTTAATTTTTAAATTTTATTTTTAAAATTTATTTTTGGCTGTGTTGGCTCTCTGTTGCTGCCTGCGGGCTTTTCTCTAGTTGTGGCGAGTGGGGGCTACTCTTCGTTGCGGCACGCGGGCTTCTCATTGCAGTGGCTTCTCTTGTTGCGGAGCACAGGCTCTAGGCGTGCGGGCTTCAGTAGTTGCGGCACACGGGCCCTAGAGCGCGCGGGCTTCAGTAGTGTGGCGTGTGGGCTCAGTAATTGCGGTGCGTGGGCTCTAGGGCACGTGGGCTTCAGTAGTTATGGCGCATGGGCTTAGTTGCTCCGCGGCATGTGGGATCTTCCCGGACCAGGGATTGAACCTGTGTCCCCTGCGTTGGCAGGCAGATTCTTAACCACTGCGCCACCAGGGAAGTCCCCCTGTTGTTTTTTAAAAGGTTTTATGCTTTATCAATGGAATGAGTTCATTTACGATGAATTTGTAGTAGGCAAAGCATTAAAAATGAAATATCCAGTGTCTGTTTTGAGACAGTAAGTGTCAACCGAGAACATTCCTCCTCCTGAGATAGGTTCATGGTATGAAACAGATACTCTTTAAAAATGAATATATGTCCATTTTTTCTTTTTTGTTGGATTGGCATGGGGGAAAAATAATAAAGGAGTTAGACTCACGGGGGAACTAGATTGGCTTTCAGCAAATATTTTTCTTGTGATAGAGGTTAAAAACAGCATTGGTAGATAGACACTAAGAATCCTACTCAACCCCCGCTCTCTGACTCTTATATAATGCTTTCAAAGTCTCTGTATACTGTGTAAGATTAAAAATGTTGATACTACTACTGTTAGAACACAGTTTGGGGTAAATAGAATTAGAGGGTTTTCTTTTTTTTAATTAATTTTTGTTTATGGCTGCGTTGGGTCTTTGTTGCTGCGCACGGGCTTTCTCTAGTTGTGGCGAGCAGGGGCTACTCTTCGTTGCGGTGCGCGGGCTTCTCATTGCGGTGGCTTCTCTTGTTGTAGAGCACGGGCTCTAGGTGCCGTGGGCTTCAGTAGTTGTGGCTCACGGTCTCTAGAGCACAGGCTTAGTAGTTGTAGCACACGGGCTTAGTTGCTCCGAGGCATGTGGGATCTTCCTGGACCAGGGATTGAACCCGTGTCGCCTGCATTGGCAGGCAGATTCTTTACCACTGCGCCACCAGGGAAGTCCCAGGGTTTTCTTTTTTTTTCACTTTAGAAAAGAAAGCAAGTGTATCTGCTGTCTAGCTATGGTATTGTTAATATGTGGCATAACTTTATACTTGAAGACTAGCTTGAGGCTGAGGCTAAATCTGCTGATGAATTTCATGACACACAGGTAGGTCCTGCCAAGAGCTGAGAGTTAGGAATGAGATGGATCAGGTTGGGCCAGGCCGTGGAAGACACATTCAGGAGACACTAGGGGATGCGGTATGGGAGGAAGAAGGGAATGGAAAGAAATTTTTTATTCTGGGTGATAATGGTGAATTCTGAGCACAATCATTACTTTCTAGTAGAGAAAGGATGCCTGGTTTTTTTGAACATCTTTGTAACTGTTAAAAGCATGCAAACTGAACTCGATAACTAAAAACAACCTCTACTTTTGCTGCATTTTAAGGAAATGTTATAAGATCCAAGCACTGTTACGTTACTTTAATGGGTGTAGTGTTATTTACTGTTGTAGTCTCCTTTATATTCTAAAATAGAATATACTGTAATATATAGCTGCTTTTTAATTAAAGACAAGACAAATGTGGCTGTAGTTTAAATTCTAGTCAACACATCAGCAGATGTCAAGAACTCGTTTATTAAAAAAAGTAATGCTGGGGCTTCCCTGGTGGCGCAGTGGTTGAGAGTCTGCCTGCCAATGCAGGGGACACGGGTTTGAGCCCTGGTCTGGGAGGATCCCACGTGCCGCGGAGCAACTAGGCCCGTGAGTCACAACTACTGAGCCTGCGCGTCTGGAGCTTGTGCTCCGCAACAAGAGAGGCCGCGATAGTGAGAGGCCCGCGCACCGCGATGAAGAGTGGCAAGTGAGGCCGCGATAGTGAGAGGCCCGCGCACCGCGATGAAGAGTGGCCCCCACTTGCCGCGGCTAGAGAAAGCCCTCGCACAGAAACGAAGACCCAACACAGCCATAAATAAAATAAATAAATAAATAAATAAACCCAAAGTTTTTAAAAAAAAAAAAAAAAAAAAAAAGTAATGCTGCCCTCTCCTGAAAATGTGATTGGATATTTTAAAAATGTGATTAATGGTGATTGGTCCACCTGGGCTGGAGGAAGGCTGGGCTGACAGTGTTGCTACTAAAGCGACAGAAAACTGTGCTGCGCCTTCCTGTGCCGTTGACTAGACACCTTCTTGCTTAACTACTGCTGACATCAGAGTTTACATTTGTCTCAGTAGATTGATCAGTTTTATTCTGTTCCCATGACTTCTGGGATAGGGTGGAGGGTGAAGGGTGTGTGTGTGTGTGTGTGTTTGTGTGTGTGTGAGTGAGGGCGAGGGTGAGAGTGAAGGTTGTGTGTGTGTGTGTGATGTATCGTTGGCCTGTACCCAAGACTCTAGAGCAGTATTATTCAAAGTGTGGTGCTTCAACCAGCTCTTTGTGTTCTAAGCACATTGTTTCGTTTGCTTCAGCTGAAGTGTTTTGTTCGCAGCAAGCCTTTGTCAGTGAGCGAAGCATTACGTCGGTCTCCACCGCAGGGCGCGCTCCTCACCCAGTCTTGGAACAGCACCGTGAGTAGCACTGTTCTCGAGGCCAGCCTGGCAGCATTATTTGATTTGAGCTGCTACGTGGCCTTGAAATAACACTTAACCTTCTGTATCACCCTGTTGCTGAGTGTCTTTGTACCACATAATCTTTTACGGTGCTGTGCTTTGGGTTAATACACAACTTTCCTTTACATTCTCTTGCTTTTAAAATAGCTTTGTGAATTATGATTATCACTGAGTAGGCCAACAGTCAAAATTTGAAATATGCCCAAGGGTCCTGTGGCTAGTAGCAGTCTGAATTTAGGTTCCAGCCTTCTGAATTTGCTGTCGGAAAGCTCACATTAGGGGTTCTTTCTCAACCTTTTTGGCACCATGAAGTCTGGCAACCTGGCGAAACCTGTGAGCCCCTCCTCAGAAGCATGTTTTCTAATACATAAAGTAGATATGATTACAAGGAGACAGGTTACAATGTTTTTCAAAGACGTCTGATTTAATATTTGTGCTTTAATAACTTGTTACATAGCTGGATCTAGTTGTGGGTCAAATATTGTAATTTTGAAGCATAATGAGCATAAATAGAAGATCTGCAGCAACTGAAATGTGCTAAGAACGCATCTGACTTCTCTTGTTGACAAAGTCATAGGTACTGTCTGTGCTAACATGGATTGTGACCTATGCTCATGCTTAAAGGACATGCTAGATTTCAGTTAGAGGTTAGTGAAAATAAAGATAGAAAGGTTTTCCCATCCAGGTTCAGAGCCACAAAGAATTCTGTCCATAGATGCCAGGTTAAGAACCCCTGACCCACAGTTTTTGCTTCCATTGTTTCATTGTATTTAGGTGGTGGGGAAGGGTAGCTGGGTCCCTTCACCCTGCTGTCACAACGTCAAATCAGTACTGGCAGATCAGTTCTCCTCGGCCAGAACCATTTAAAATCTCAATTACCTAGTGCAGTCATTCCACTGATTTCTGCTTTACTCGTTATTTCAAAAATGAGAAGTAGAACATGGGAAGAAACAGCCCAGTGCTTTTGGAAGGCTATTTGAATACTCTTGGATGTGATTTCCCTGGGAAATCAGATGATAAATGTGACTGGACAGGTGTGCTTATCTCCTGTATCTAGGGGTCCCAGCCACGGTTCATTAATGCAGACCACATCCCGGGGCAATGACCAGTCACGTGGTGGTCATTTCAATGAGTGATTCAGATGAATGGGTCCCTCTTTGGGCAACTTTGCAGGGAATGTAACAGAATAAATGAGTCAGGGGTTCTCCCGGGTAAAGTAAGCTTAACAAGCCAGATCTGTTTTGATAGCCCTCCAGTATCCAGAGAGAGGACTGGGGGGGAGGGGTTTGCCCTACCCCATGGGGCCTAGAGATGAAGGCCCAAGATTGTAAAGATGGGCAAGGGGCAGTTCTCTGTAGATATGGGCTTTGACACTGGAGTTGACTTGTTAGAGATCATTCCTGGTTCTGCCTATTAGGCAATCCTTTTTTCTTGTTTTAGGGCTAAAATAGTCTTACATATCGGTTGATGATTATGTTGGTGACTTAGGTTCTCAGTAAGTGATTCTGACAGCTCTAAGTTTGTTTCAGAGAGATAGAAATGCTCCTTGGATGACATTCCGTGTCCTCTACGTTCTAGACAACTCTGCCTTTGCCTGCTTTCAGTTGTCTGAGTTAAATTTGATACATGAAATTACCCCTCTGTCCTTCCTCCCAGGGCTAAGGGGGAGCTTCTGTCAACATATCCTGTGCATTCATTGCATGGTCCCTTCACACTCAGTGATTCCGTTTTTTCTCCTCAGTCTTATTCAACAGTCGTCATCCCTTATCTATTGTCCGCATACATTTAAATGTTTAATGTCTGAAGAGACGGTGAGTCCTGGTGGAAAGAACACACCTGAGTGTGGTTTCTGACCCTGCCAGGTAAGGGTTGGAGGCATTTAACTGAAGCATGGTGGGGGCAGTTGACAGACGGCTAGAATATAAGCTCCAAGGCCGTCACCGGGTACCTCTTGCTCAGCTTGTCTAATGTTTTGTGCATGAAGTTAAAGTGCAGAGTAAAAGGGAACTCTTAGAATTGCATTTTCCAAGTGGAACGTACAAGAAAAGGCTGGCGTGAAGAAGTTGACAGAGGGTTGGGCATGTTCAAGAAGAAAAGCAGCCCGTGATGGTAAAGGGAGAAGTCCCCCCACCTTCACGTGCTGAAGGAGGAAGAACGTCCAGCCTGCCCTAGCAGGGTGCAGTCTCAGTGCGGGTGAAAGCGCTGTGTTGGTGAAGGGTCCTTTCACCAGGGCTTGCGTCTTTTGGTTTCCTTCTTGGTGCCCCCAAAGACTGAAGAGGAGCAGAAACTCAGAAAGGTGTAGAGCAAGCACTCAGACCAGAAAACCGGAACGACGTGTAGGATCTGCGGCCGTTTGGGTGTCAGCCATTGCTGTGAGTCTTCCTTTCCTGTTTGTTTGCGCTCCACCGTTTATCACCCTTGAACGTCTCTGCCCTTGGTGACTCCCTACCCATTGGATGAAATTCTTACTCCAGGCCTCCACTTCGGTCTGGGTCAGCCTACAGGGGACTGTCGCTCGGGTTTCGGTGGAGACCAGGCAGCAAGGCCACGCACGAGACCCTGATCCTGGCCACTTGCGCTTAGTTTGAGCCTGACCCTTGGCTCCCACTGGATAAATCCAGAAGTGTTTATGCCTTAAAATAATTAAGCAGAATGATAAATTATAAACCATCAGAAAAAATTGGAAGTCATGAGGGTATATGGAAAATATACAAGTAAGTGGAGGACACAAATATAGATGAGACACTTACTATAGAAAGCTGGGTGTCAGCTAGTTAAGGGGGAGGGAGTGCTGGAGTTGAAAACAGCATTGTGTAATCATCATAATGAAGACTGAATTAGGCAAGAATCATCCCCTGATGTCAAATCTGCGGGAAAATTTTGACAAGGAGCATATTTATGTGGCTTTAAAGTGTCTCCCACAGATTGCTTATGAGTTGTGTATCAGTTTCCTATTACCACTTGAACAAACTACTGAGAACTTAGTTCCTTGAAATAACACAAATGTTTCAGGTCAGAAGTCTGAAATGAGTCTTACAGGGCTCGGATCTGGGCACTGGCAGGGCTGGTTCCCTCTGGAGGCTCTAGGGGGAGAATCCGTTTCCTGCCTTTTCTAGTTTCTAGAGGCCACCTGCGTTCTCTGGCTTCTGGGCCCTTCAGTCTCAAAGTCAGCAGCACAGCACCTTCAAATCTCTCTGCTTCCGTAGTCACATTACCTTCTCTTTCTGACTCCTGCTTCATCCCTGTCGTAAGGCCCTACTGGGATTACATTGGGCCCATCTGGATGGTCCACGATACTCTTCCCCAGTTGAAGCTCAACCACAGCTGCAAAGTCCCTTTTGCGATATAAGGTAACATAAGTTTCTTGGATTAGGATGTTGACATCCATAGGGGGTGATTATTCAGCTTACCACACGTTGCTAGAGAAAATAACTTTTTAGTGGAGAAACTGAACAACACTTTGGCTGGGTGATCAAAATCAACAAGGGGCAGGTGGACATCCTATGCTTCCAGTGTTGTGAGAAGGGTCCGTCATCACCTATGCAGCATTAGGCTAAGAATGCATTACCTGAAGCTGATCTTTTTTTTTTTTTTTCAATTCACGAATCACTTGGTTTATTGTACACAATTAGCACACAACACAGGTTAGTCAAAGTAGGGAAAAGAGGGTAAAGAACCAACCCAAGGAGAGTCCACAGGAGGCTTCTCAGCGCAAGTAGCGGTCTCCGGTCTGGCAACAGGTGCCTGGATCTAACCTCTAGGAAACATTACATCCCAAATGAGAAATGTTCTATTTTCAAAAGGCCTGTATTCTTTAAAAGTATCAATGTCAAAAAAGAGAAAAGACTGTGAAAAGCTTTCCAAATTAAAGGAGGCTAAAGAGACAAGGCAAATAAATGCGTTATTTGACCCGACACTGGATCCCGTATTGGAGGAAAAATCCTGTAAAATTGCATCAATTGACAAATTGGTATACGAATGGTAGTTTTGATAAAGTATTGTATCTGTATTAACTTGATGAGTTCTAATTGTAACTTTCCTCTAAGTTTGAAAATATTTCCAAGTAAAACATTAAACATTAAGAAAAAAAAAGGAATTCTGTTGACACAGTTGGTCTCCTGTCTGCCTGAGGGATGTGACAGCAAAATTTTTGGATGCAGAATCAGAAACCTCAGAGGAACCAGGCTTAAGGGGCCTGTCTAGCACCCAAATAAGCATGTGCTGCTTTTAAGATCTAGCACAGGAGACGGTGAAATGTGATGTTCGTGAGGCAGCAGAAGTTCTAGTGGCTAAATTACGTCTTTCAGCCTTTCTGACTGCTACACAAAGAAGAAAACGTACCTGTGAGGGCTCCCTCAGGAGATCACGAAGACCGAGGGGAGCGGTTCTCTGCCCGGGATGTCTGCTGCGGTGGAGCTAAATGCAGATGCCAGCAAGACTCAGAGGAGGGCGCACCACTGGGCTCTGGGTCTGCACTCGGGTTCTTGGGGCTCCCACTGGCTTAGAGACAGAAGGCCCCCGGCAAAGATCTTGCTTCAAAGACCCCACTGTTTCTTTGCTGTTAGATGTTTCTTCCTGAGCTTCTGCTAATACACTGCAGGGCATGAGGGGTTTGATTTTTTTTTTTCTTTCCCCACGTATGTGGCAGAAGAGAGGAATGGAGAGCGAGAGTGGGACTGAAGTCTTCTTTTTACTTAAGGCAAAACCGGTTTTTTAAAATTTTAAATTTGAAAATAGGGTCACATTAAAAAGCTATTCAGGGACTTCCCTGGTGGCCCAGTGGTTAAGAATCCGCCTGCCAACACAGGGGACACGGGTTTGAGCCCTGGTCTGGGAAGATCCCATGTGCCGTGGAGCAACTAAGCCCGTGCGCCACAACTACAGAGCCTGCACTCTAGAGCCCGTGAGCCACAACTACTGAGCCCGTGTGCCACAACTACTGAGCTCTAGAGCCCGTGAGCCACAACTACTGAGCCCATGTGCCACAACTACTGAGGCTGTGTGCCACAACTACTGAAGCCTGCACGCCTAGAGCCCATGCTCCACAACAAGAGAAGCCACCGTGTTGAGTAGCCCACACACCGCAGCGAAGAATGGCCCCCACTCAACGCAACTAGAGAAAGCCTGTGCGCAGCAACAAAGACCCAACGCAGCCCAAAATAAATAAATAAATAAATAAATTTATTAAAAAAAAAAAAGCTATTCAGGGAAATCCCTGGAGGTCCTGTGGTTAGGACTCCGTGCTTCCATTACAGGGGGCACGGGTTTGATCCCTGGTCAGGGAACTAAGATCCCACAAGCTGCACGGCCAAAAAAAAAAAAAAAAAAAAACTATTCAATTAGTTTTACGAGAAAACTGATTGAGGACTTAAAAAGGTTCAGCTGGAACTGTAGTTGCCCTGCTATTTAGAAACAGGAATAGAAAAATGAGGGCAGTACTTCACAAACTTGACTGGATGACTACCCGAGGATCTCCTTAAAACACAGTCTGGTTCTGGAGGTCTGGGCAGGGCCTGGGAGCCTGCATTTCTCACAGTCATCAGCTGAAGCTGCTGGTTTGTGGACCACACTCTGAGTCGTACTGAGCTGGAGCACTGGTAAGTGGAAAATCAGGTGGGTGGCCTTGCAGGAAAACTCGCAGAAAGCTGTTGCATGAATCACTGCTGAATCAAAATATTTTAAATATCAGCATTGTTACAGGTGGCCTCCAAAGCAATAGATGATGCCACGGTAATTGCTAAAATGAGTTCCTGTTTGACTTCCAAGGGTTAGGAATGTTCTCATGGGCTGTGTTAAAAAGGCAATTGGATAAACCATTAATCTGGGGCTCAAGTTTAACCTCCCAGTACTCACCAAAGGGCATCTACACCCTCAGCATTTGAAAAATTACAAAACTGGTGGTGGATGGAGGCCAATTAGTGGAGACTTTGAAGCAGTGATATTTTCAAGTTCTCCCTGCAGTTTGAAAGGATGTGGAGACCCTGTTAAGTGTGCAGACATTGCCCTGACAGCTAGAAGTTTCTAAACACAAGGATGAGGGATTATACTTTTTATTCAGCCAAACATGCAATTTACTGAAGCCTGGATTATGCTTTGATTTCATGGGTTTAGGTAAATTTGTTTATTTCTGTGGAGGCTAAAACCAGAACAAATTTTAATTCGTTCTTGGGTCTTTTGCAAGTTTATTCAAAATACAACGAAGAATAAGGGGAAGGATTAGAGGTTACACGATTCAGTCCTGACGTTGTACTGGAACAGCTTTCAGGAGCACTTATTGGCCACTTTTGCCGCAGCCTCCGTGGAGGGAGTCCTGGAACACAATGTTTGGGATATATTTAGGGCAATGTGTAGAGAAAAGAACATGTGGGCACCCTCTTAAGCAGCAAAGAAAAATGAGCAGAAAACAGCAGCTCAAAAGCAACAGGGCACTGTGAGGGCTGCTGGAAATAGAAGCATGAAGGAGTAAGTGTAGACTAAGGTGAAGGCTATAAGGAAAGCACACGTGTTTCAGGTAAGGGATGAGTAGGGATGGAGGTGATTTACTGCAAGTGCTTTATAAAGCACCAAACATTTACAAGAAGACAGCAAAACCTAATACATTTGACCCTTGATAATGTGGGGGCTAGGGGCTCTGACCCCGCACACAGTTGAAAATCCAAGTATGACTTACAGTCGGCCCTCGGTATCTGCAGTTCTGCATCCTCAGATTCAACCAACTCCGGTGTAGTATTGTAGTATTTACCACTGAAAAAATCTGCATACAAGTGGGCCCGTGCAGTTGAAAGGTATTGTTCAAGGGTCAGCTGTACTATTTTTCTCTTCTACAGCTCTATAAAAAGAGAAACTCTTAGATTTTCCATCAACCAAAAGGCCATCAGGCCCCTCCAGTCTTATTGCTCCCCCACCAGAAAGTTATCTGGGATGGTGTTATGGGCTGAGTTGTCCCCCCAAAAGATGTTGAAGTCCTAACCTCCAGTACCTGTGCATGTGACCTTATTTGGAAATAGGGTCTTTGAAGATGATCGAGTTAAGATGAGGTCATTAGGGTGGGCCCTTATCCAATGACTGGTATCCTTATAAAAGGGAAATTTGGACCAAGAAACACGTATGATGTGAAAACACAGGCAGAATACCATTCTACAAGCCAAGGAATGCCTAAGGAGAAAAGCATGGAACCGATTCCCCCTCACAGCCCTCAGAAGGAATCAACCCTGCCAACACCTTGATTTCTTTTCTTTCTTTTTTTTTTATTGAACTATGGTTGCTGTTCAATCTTATATGTTACAGGTGTACAATATAGTGATTCACAATTTTTAAAGGTTGTACTCCATTTATAGTTATTATAATATATTGGCTATATTCACCATGTTGTACAATATATCCTTATATCTTATTTTATACCTAACAGTTTGTACCTCTTACTCCCCTCCCCCTATTTTGCCCCTCCCTCTTCCCTCTCCCCACTGGTAACCACTAGTTTGTTCTCCATATCTATGATTTAGCTTCTGTTTTTGTTATATACATTCATTTGTTGTCTGTTTCTTTTTTATTATATTCACTAGTTTGTTTAATTTTTTAGATTCCAGATATAAGTGATATCATACAGTATTTGTCTCTCTGACTTATTTCACTTAGCATAAAGTCCTCCAGGTCCATCCATGTTGCTGCAAATGGCAAAATTTCCTTCTTTCTTATGGCTCAGTAATATTCCATTGTGTATATATATATACCACATCTTCTTTTCGATTTATCTGTTGATGGACACAGGTTGCTTCCATATCTTGGCAATTATAAATAATGCTGCTATGAATATTGGGGTACATGTATCTTTTTGAATTAGTATTTTTATTTTTTTCAGATATATACCCAGGAGTGGAATTGCTGGGTCATATGGTAATTCTATTTTCAGTTTTTTGAGGAACCTCTATACTGTTTTCCACAGTGGCTGCACAAATTTACATTCCCACCAACACTGTACAAGGATTCCCTTTTCTCCACATCCTCACCAACATTCGTTATTTCCGACACCTTGATTTCTTTTTTTTTAAATTTTATTGAAGTATAGTTGATTTACAATGTTGTGCTAATTTCTGCTGTACAGCAAAGTGACTCAGTTATACATAAATATGCATTCTTTTTTTAATATCCTTTCCATTATGGTTTACCATAGGGTACTAAAGATCGTCTGTGCTATATAGTAGGGCCTTGTTGTTTATCCATCCTATATATAACAGTTTGCATCTGCTAATCCAAAACTCCCATTCCTTCCCTCCCCCCTCCCCCTCCCCCTTGGCAACCACAAATCTGATTTTTATGTCTGTGAGTCTGTTTCTGTTTTGTAGATATGTTGATTTGTGTCATATTTTAGATTCCACATATAAGTGATATCATATGGTATTTTTCTCTTTCTGACTTACTTCACTTAGTATGATCATCTCTAGGTCCATCTATGTTGCTGCAAATGGCATTTTTTTTATGGCTGAGTAGTATTCCATTATGTATATATTCCACATCTTCTTTATCCATTCATCTGTCGATGGACATTTAGGTTGATTCCATGTCTTAGCTATTGCAAATAGTGCTGCTATGAACATAGGGGTGCATGTATCTTTTCAAATTATAGTTTTGTCTGGGTATATGCCCAGGAGTGGGATTGCTGGATCATATGGCAACTCTATTTTTAGTTTTTTGAGGAACCTCCATACTGTTTTCCATAGTAGCTGCACCAATCCGACACCTTGATTTCTGACTTCTGGCCTCTAGAACTGTGAGACAATACATTTCTGTTGTTTAGGTCACCCAGTTTGTGGTACTTTGTTACATTAGCCCCAGGAAAGTAATACAGATGATCTTCAAAATAGATGGCAGAAGGAGGAGTGTTTATGTACTAATCAGCTATTATTGCAGTAATACTGCATAACAAGCAAACTTGACATTTCAACAGCTTATAGCAGCAAGTATTGATTTCTCTCTCACCCATCTGTGGTTGCCTGGGGTTCAGCTGATCCAGGCTGGGCTCTGCTGGGCTCTGCTCTAAGCTGTTAAGTTGGGTCGAGGTCTGCTCCACATGTGTCTCCTCCTCCTTGGACCAGTGGCTATGTTCTCCTGGTGAAAGATGGGGGTGCAAGAGGGCGAGCACCATGATGCAGGCATATTTTCAGCCTCTCTCTGTGCCGTGTCTGTCACTGTCCCATTGGTCAAAGCACATTGCATGGCCAAGCCCAAGGCTGAGAGGCAAGGAAGTATGCTCTGTCAACCACGAAGCCGTGGCCAGGATATGGATGACAGGAGAGTGAGGAATTGAGAACAATAATTTAATCTACCACATTTGACTTAAGAATTTAATGTAAAACCCAAGGAGTGCTTTATGTCTCCTGTTCAGAATTCATGGTGTTTAAGGAAAGAAGAAAATGTCTTATTGAGAGATAGCACAGATTATCCACCTTGACTCTTGACAAATGTGTGGAGACTGAATCTTGTAGCCCTGTATGGCACTTGGAGTGAAGCAGTCAAGAGAAGACCTCCTATTAGCAAAGAGATTACTAAAGCCTTTGAAGCAAATAACCAAAAGCACTAACAGGTACCTCATAAGTAAAATAATACTGTGAATTTCACAGACATCCTACACTGGTATGAGATGTCAAAGTCTGTGCCTTCCTGGAAGGAACGTTGTTCTGGAAACTTAGGAAGGGTGCCATTTGGAGAACATATTCTCCTGGTAATTGGGAAGCCTGAAACAGAAGACTGAATTGTATTTGCTCCTTGGACATGGAAGTCAAGAGTTACAAGCATTCTTCCTTCTCTCCACTCCTTGCTTTTGTAGTAGTATCAAGACTGGCTTGAGAAATCATCCTAATTTTCCAGGCATAAAGTCAGTAGTGCTTCACACATACTTAGTGATGTTACAATTTACTCATCACATTCAGGACAAGCCATGCCGACTCCTGAAAAAAACTATTTACTCATGGGATGCAGGATGTGAAAGTGGGCCCAGACCACTGGATTCATATCCTGGCTCTCCCACATCCTGGCTCTGGGGCCTTGGCCCTCTGTGCATCTGTAAAATAGGGATAATAATGGCTCCTTTGTCTTATTCCGTTTGTGCTGCTATAATAATACCATAGACTGGGTGGCTTATAAATAACAGAAATTTATTTCTCACACTTCTAGAGTGTGGGAAATCCAAGATGTTGTGCTAGCAGATTTGGCATCTGGTGAAGACCCTCTTCCTTATTGATGGCTGTCTTTGTTCTGTGCCCTCACACGGCAGATGGGTCAAGGGAGCTGTCCGGAGTCTCTTTTATAAGGGCACTAATCCTATTCATGAGGGCTTTACCCTCGTGACCTAGTCACCTCCCAAGGGCCTCGCCTCCTAATACCATCTCATTGGGGGTTAGGATTCCAGCATATGAACTTGGGGGACACGTAAATATTCAATCTATAGCAACCTTCTTCTGGACTATTATGAGGATCAAATGAAAGAATCCATGCTTAGAGTGGTGCCTGGCACAGACTAAGTGCTCAAATGTTAGCTTTTATTATTTACCAGCAAGTATCAGCTTTCAAAAATGAAATTTTTGAAAATTTCATTTGTAAATTCAGAATCAGAAATTATACTAATGCAACCAAACTGCCTGCTATGTTAAGCTACTGCTGCTTTTAAGAGAAATCAGGTGATGGAACGTTTGCTTCTCCAGGCTTCAACTTTATTAGATGTTGCCAAATTGCTTTCCAAACTGGGGTAACAATTTACACACTTAAGATCAGGGCATGAGAATTGAAGTCGCTCCATTGCCAACACTTGGCATTGTTAGACTTTAAGTTTTTGCCAGTCTGGAGGTGTGAAATGGTAACTTATTGTGGTTTAAATTTTCATCACCTGATTTTGAATGAGGTTGGGCACATTTTTATAAGTTAATTGGCCAGTCAGTATTCCTCTTTGGAAAAATGCCTGTCTTCTGCCCATTGGCTATTGGGTTTTTACTTTCTCATTGATCTATTGTGTTTACATCTTCAGGATGATAATCCTGTGTTGCTTATATTGTTACAAGTATCTACTCCCAATCTGCCCTTGTCAAATCTTTTTAAGATGCCCTTTGCTTTAATTACATTTTATAATCATCAGGAGACTAGCTTTGGCTATGCTTGGTCTTTTCATTTCTTAATGGTATTTTCTGATGCACACGAGTTTTTTATTTGAGTGTAGTCAAAATTTGTCAGTCTGTTTCCTTTATGGTTTCTGTTTATTGTGTTTTTTTTAAGAAACCTTTCCCTACCTAGTCTGATTTTATCATATATATATATATTTTTTCTTTTTTTTCCAGTATTTTAAACTTTTGCTTTTCATAATTAGGTCTTTCATTTAGCTGGCATTCCCCACCCCATTTTTTTGGTAGCATGTGAGGAAGGTTTTTTGTTTTTGTTTTGTGTTTTTGGTATGCTATGAATTGTAAGGGTATTTTTTTCCATTGTGATCACTACTTATCCCAATACCCTTGATTAAATTGTCCATTCATTCCCCAGTGATTTGAAATGCATTTGTTGTCCTACATTAAGTTACTCATTTATTCATGGGCCTGTTTCTGGGTCCAACACTTTTGAGAAAGTGATAGTTGGTGGGACTATGCCAGAAATGTACTTTTAAAAGATATGCAGATGGCCACAGAATGCCAATGGATTGTATTTCTTTCTAGAATATTAACAAAAAGAAAAATATGTTGAGCACAGTCTAGATGAAATTTCTTTATCATGGCCTACTATACAATTTATTTTTAAACATTAAACATTTAAATGAACAGCTAAGTTACATGGGATCGGTTATAGGCTAAATAATTGCATTATAACAAATTACCGAAGATGCTCTGAATAAAACATTTGATCAAATGTTGTAGTTATACCTGAGATTATTAAGTTTGTGGACAGAACACTTCAGCATATGAAATCTACCAAAAAGAAGCTGTATCTTGGGAACAATTCAAATGCTAGTAAATGTGTTAAGCCAGGCCCCATGCACCATCTTAAAAAAGAAACATGACTTGGTTGGTGATGATCACGAAATTGTGCTTAGCTAAGCAACAAAATCCACGTGGTTATCTGTCTTTTTTTCTTTTTTAATTTTATTTATTTATGGCTGCCTTTGGTCTTTGTTCCTGCACGCGGGCTTTCTCAAGTTGCGGCGAGCGGGGGCTACTACTCATTGCAGTGCGTGGGCTTCTCACTGCGGTGGCTTCTCTTGTTGCGGAGCACAGCCTCTAGGCGCACAGGCTTCAGTAGTTGTGGCACGTGCACTCAGTAGTTGTGGCTCGCGGGCTCTAGAAAGCAGGCTCAGTAGTTGTGGTGCACGGGCTTAGTTGCTCCGTGGCATGTGGGATCTTCCCGGACCAGGGCTCGAACCCGTGTCCCCTGCAATGGCAGGTGGATTCTTAACCACTGCGCCACCAGGGAAGTCCTTATCTGTCTTTGTTCATACTTTATAACCCATCTATTCCCAAAAGTGATCAGAGGCCGCTCACAGTGTTGAAACGCATTTAAAAGAGGAGATGAAAGGCATCAGCTGCCATATTGTGTTGACCACTTATAGCAATGCCATTCAGAATGATTCCCTCCTAAGCATTTCCAGGATCTGATGTCTTTTCAATTTCGCCTCTGAAAAATAACCTTGGATTAAATGCAGTGTTGTACAGTTTCTCAAAGCATAGCCAAAGCTAGTCTCCTGATGATTACAAAATGTAATTAAAACAAAGTGCCTCTTAAAAAAGATTTCACAGGGGCATGCCTCGTCAGTCTTGTCTTTGCCACTAAGTTCTGGGAGTTCTCTGTATGTCAGTCCCTACCTGGTGGGATTTGAATGAAATCATCCAGGATCATCTTATATCTAGACTTTCTAATTTTTAGATTCTAAACTCTATAGTGGTAATGCACTGGGTTAATTCACTTCTGTGGGGAACTGATTCTGATATTCTGTATGCCAGAATAACACTCAATACTGTGTAGTTCATGAGGGCAACAAGGTGATCATTTGTTTATTCAATAACATTATGGGTACTTCCATGGGTCAGGCCCTGGTGGGGTACCGAGCAAACCGAGATGATTGAAGGCCCTCAAAAATGTTCCCCAATCTACTTGGGGAGACTGACTCACAGACATAAAATAACGGGCTGGTGTTTCATGATCCTGCATTGTGTGCCCCGTGGACATTTGAAACAATGCAAGTAACAATCTAAAATGGCCAGAAAGGAACAGAGGAAGGAGGGAGGGAGTGTTTTTCAGCACTGGAACGGAAACTCTGATGGTTAGGTGGATGATACAGTGAAGGGATAGCTGTATATTTTCCAGGTTTCTTTTTTTTTTCTTTTTTTTATTCATCATCATTTCAGATAGAAATGTTTAAGGGAAACAGCAGGGAAGGGCTGCCAGGAACATAGCAATTTGGTTTACCGAGATCATTATATTTAGTACTTTAATGTCTAGCTTTTGAGGTGGGGGTGAGGGGTGTTGAATTTAAGAAAAAGTAAACAGTTGTTCTTAATTATACCATACCACGGGACTTGGTGTGCTAGCTTCAAACAAAAATAATGCAGCCTTTTCACCATTACAGGAACGTCAGTGATTAAACAGAATCGATCGTCTGAGTGGTTATGACTGGGAGTTATTACAGTTAAATAATGCTAAGCCTTTGAGATGAGCAGTAAACTCCAAATGGAATTCATGGCTAATAATATCAGCGAGGCAGTCTATTGTGTAATGTCGTATTTATCACCTCCTTAGGAAGACAAATTATCTTTCCTGTTGGCATAATGTATTACATTTTTGAAATTCATATATCACCTGATGAATTTTATACAATACTGACACAATAAAATGTTCCTGGAATTCGACACGTTGAAAAACACTGTCTCCTTAAACAAATGAACTTGCATAAATTATTTAAGAATGCCTAACTGAGGTCTTTTCCTTTTGCCTTTCACTGTCAAGGCCCTCAGTTGCAGTTGGTAGATCATCCCCAATAGCTGAGGTCTATATGTCTCTTCTTTAAAAAAAAATTCTTGTAGTTTAAATCTATTTGGGTAGGTTGGATGTGAAAGGGTTTAAATTGTAAGCTGTGTGATAAGGACTACAGTTTTGCCCTGAGAACTGGTCAAGAGGGGACCTGCCCTGGGTGCTGGTTTCAAGAGGGCTTCACTCTGGCTCTCCTCCAGCTGTGCCCCTCGCCACCAGGGACGGGTCCGAAGTGCCAAGGGGCTGTGCCTCTGCCCCCTTCTAGAACACAGTTTGTATCCCCGAGACATGAAATGTCCTGTCCAAACTGCTTAGTGCCCATTTCCAGGGCCCGTGGGGGCCTCCTCAGTTTATCATCCCACAGCCTGATGGATGATGGAAGGTTCTGCCCGCACTCGGGGGGCTTCTGGTGGTGGTGGGGGTGGGAGCAGAGAAAAGGGGGTGCCAATGTGTTTTTGCATGGAACTTCACAGAGTCTGTGAATTTTGAATTGGAGCGTGGCTTTCCAGGTGGGTAAGAGGTATATTTACAAGTTAGGAGGACAGAATGTACTTGATTTAACAGTTTGTAGCCTGATTTCCAGCTTTAAATGATATGTGGATGGACCTGCATTTGTACTCTTGTCTCACAATGTAGAAATGAGCTTGAGGAACTGTATTATAATTTTTAAAAAATACGGATAGTGAGTACTCATTATGTTTGGAAGAATAATGGCAAATATTATATTGTGTCAAACGAGCTCTTTTTAGAGTAAACTTTCAAATGCATTACAGAACTGAAAATTATCAGTTGAAATGTCAAAATCTTACCTTAGTTTCCTTCCTCCATTTGTAGAAGATACCCTATTTAATGTGCACCCATCTTTTTTTTTCCTTTCCACTGAGAATTCTATTGGCAGAAAGTTCTAGAGAACAGGGATATGTCTTCATTTGATAAAAACCAGGCTTGCTGCACCCAGAGAGCACTTGACATTAAGGAATCCAACGGTGAGTTATGGCAGAGGAGATGTGAACAAGACGCGTCAGCGAATATCTTGAAAGAAATGATTTCCTTCTTGTCCTTGATCATGTCTAGTAACTTCAGCGAAAGGCTCCGTTCTTTCTCCTCTCTAGTCCTTTCTCTTCATCCGGCTGCAGAATCACATTCTAAATCTCCAGCTTCTGTCATCTCATTGGGATTTCAGCTGCATTCAACCTGCAATGTTAAATGCCTTCTCCCTCCGGTCCCAGAGGTGAAAAGCTGTCCAGACCATGATCCCAGCCCTCAAGCAGCTCAGAGATGAGAGGAAGCAGACAGGTGTATGTTCTCACCTGGCTGTTCTTACTACCAATGGGAACACAACCAACTAGGATTGGAGAACCGCGAGGGTCTGTGGTGAAGAGAAGAGGCCAGAAAAGAGGGACCTTGTTGTGGTTTTCATTTGCATTTCCTTAGTGACTAATGAAGTTGAGCCCTTTTTCATATGTTTATTGGTCCCTTGGATAACCTCCTTTTGAAGTGTCTGTTCAAGTCTTTGGTCCACTTTTTTTCTTGGGTGTTTTTTTTTTTTTTTATAAATTTATTTTATTTTTGGCTGCGTTGGGTCTTCGTTGCTGCACGCGGCTTTCTCTAGTTGCAGCGAGCGGGGGCTACTCTTCATTGCGGTGGGTGGGCTTCTCATTGCGGTGGCTTCTCTTGTTGCAGAGCATGGGCTCTAGGCGCGTGGGCTTCAGTAGTTGTGGTGCATGGGCTCAGTAGTTGTGGCTCACGGGCTCTAGAGCGCAGGCTCAGTAGGTGTGGCGCACGGGCTTAGCTGCTCCATGGCATGTGGGATCTTCCTGGACCAGGGCTCGAACCCGTGTCCCCTGCATTGGCAGGCTGATTCTTAACCACTGCGCCACCAGGGAAGTCCCCTGCCTTGCTTTCTGAAGCATTCACTCTTAGAGCCTAGCGGCCCGTGGGAGCCTTAAACTGATACTCGCCCCTCATACAAGTGCGTGCCCTAGATGACAGCCTGCAGAGACACAAGCAAAGGGAAGTTCCTGATATGACTTCCCCAGCAGCCTTTGTGATTAACAGTCTCCCTGCCTCCCAGGGCCGGCCCCCTTGTTGCCTCTTAGATAAGACCCCTGTGGAGCTCACCACAACCCTGCTCTTTTTGGTTTGAATTGATCAATCTGGCCTTACTCAGGAACCCCAAAGCACTCTACCCGAGGACCCTAAGAGGCACACACCCCAGTGCGGCCCCTCGAGGTGTGCTGTGTACTTCCTCTTGTGGTCTTTTGTTGAACCCTCTGGCACGCTGTGCTCTACCTCACAATTGTTAACAGAGTCATAACAGCCTGCCACAGCAGGGGCCACTGAGACTGGCCCCAGCCGCCTGGTCAGCACCATGCCATACTGGTTGTTAAATATTTTGAATGTCATCCTTGGTTTCAATACCTAAGTTTAATGTTTAGTTTTGTTAGTTCTTGAGTTCACCTTACTATTGATACATTGTAAAGAGATTCAGTGGTTTCTCTAAGCCAGTGGTTCTCAAAATGTGGTCCTCCGACCAATGGTATTAGCATCGCCTGGGAACTCGTTAGAAATGCAGATTTCCAACCATCCTAGACCTACTGGATCAGACACTCTAGGGATAGAGCCCAGCAGTCTGCATTTTAACCAGCCCTCTAGAAGATTCTGGTGCCTGACCATTCACATTTGAGAATTGCTTCTCTATATGCCTCTTGCCTTCATAAACATCTGAGTAAGCCGTCCTTGAGCAGTTGTCTGTAATTAATCAAAGACGTTCAAACTTCTATAGGTTAGTAGTCTAACTGAGGGGTCAGAGTGGGTCTGATCAATTTGAGGATGTAGTATGTAAGCACTAGTTGGATGAATAGTTATTACATTTTAATAGAAGCGTTATGCAGTAGAGTGCTTTGGAAAAAATCTCATGGGTTTTGTAGCTGTTAATCATTTTTTTATTCTCTATATTTTATGATTTTTTGACATCTTGACTCCTTTCAGACCCAGGGAGGGACTGCCCCTCCAAGGGTTAGCTAATTCCTAAACATAGTGAATGACTTGCCTTCTACCATGCCTCTGAAATGCAAACCAACCAATCCCAAGTCCATGCCCCCACCTGCCTCCTTTTATCAGGCTTGTGCAGTATCCAGGACACTGTCCCCCTGCCCTAATTCACCCCAGGGCCGGGTACTGGGCAACTAGAGCCCACTCTTATAGACCAGAGCCTGCTGAAATTATTCCAGTTCTAAACCTGCTCAGTTGCTTACCCTGCCTCGCCCATTTCTTCCCTTGAAAACCACAATAAAGGCTTTTGCTCATACTTTCCCCTCACCCCTTCTGCCGTCTGACCAACCCTGGTGCTTCCTCTTGCAGCCCTCTGTGACGTGGCATGCCACTTCCTCTTGAAAACTGTGAGTAACACTCTTCTTTTGAAGCCTGTCTCCGTGTCCTTCATCTTATCATACGTGTTTAGAAAAAATCCCGGGTACCTCTCAAAACAGGAGCCAGACAGATTTGAGTTCCAGCTGGGCTCTGTCATTTACCCATCAGGTGACCCTGGGAATATTACTTATCTTCTGCCAGCTTCAGTGTCCTTATCTTCAAAACCTGTGAAAAGATTCCTATATCATAGAACTGCCGTAAGGACTGATGATAATATACATAAAAGGAGGGCATACTGAAGAAATAGTAGCTGTATGGTCCAGGAGGTGAGAAAATCAGGGAGTAAAAGTCCCCTTTAGGCTCAGAAGTAAACAAGTACAATTCATGGATAGATACCTTTCAAATTTATATATCTTTCCTAATGTTCAGTTACTAGCAGCAGGAAATCAGGAGATACTTTATGTATTGCTATTTTTGTTCCCCAACTCAAAAAAAAATTTTTCCCCCATATTAAGTTATGCCTGCTGTTCCTGTTAAGGAAATAAAACGTGATAACTAATCTTTTTAACAAGAGAATTAGAGGAAGCATAGTTTATCATCGCTTTTCCTCAGCTCAAGTGTCTTTTTGATATGCTATACCTACCTCTGCTAATTACCTGAGATAGATAAACAAAGTTATCAAGAAACATGGCACAGAGAAAAGAGGTTGGAATTTGAAATCCCGCAGGCCTTAAGACAAATACCTGCTATGTGACCTTGGGCAAATCACTTAATAGCTCCAAACTTGAGTTTCCTCATCTGCAAAAGGACACAGAACACCTAGCTAAGAAAGATGTTTAAAAAGATCAGATATAATGTAAGTAATGAGTCCCTTTAGTGGAAGGCCTGGGACTTGAACCTTCCCTAATCTGAGGGACCTGCCAACGAATAACAGAGCCCTGCCACAGCTCCCAGCTCTGAGTTTTCAGCATTTAGCTTCTCTCTCCCTCTTTTCCCTTCACTCCCTCCCTCCTCCTTCCAGGGGATGGATGAGTACATTTTTCAGGATTTGAATCATTTCCTTCCTTCTCACTGAAATTGTGGCCCACATGGGATTTTACTGCCGGAAACAGAAGACCCCAAACATCCAAGTAATGACCAGATGCACTCATGTCTAGCATAGACTCGTTTTCAGTTGTCCTCCCGGCCACTGGAGTTGGGCTGAGATTGCAGGAATCACTTATCTCTGGATAAATAATCTCACCTGTGAGTCCTGCAGGAAGAGACGTAAATGCCCAGGCAAGTCCCCTCTTGGGGTGGGGTTTGGCCTACCTGGAAGCGTTCCTTTTATTCCTCAAGCTGTCCATTCTTGTTGGTCCTCCTTCTGGAAGTCTTCCCAACAAGTCTACCACCCAGATATTTCTGTTTCTTTGGACATTTACTGACCTTTAGTGTTCTGTAACTAAGTTGCCAAGGCTTTTGCATGTTTTCCTGCCCAAGCCCAGCTTCCCAGTCTGGAATCTCTGGCATGGCTTCTTCATCTTCCCTCACGGGCCTTGCACAGGACCACGTGCCTGAGAAAAGCTTGAGAAACTTCTGTTGATTCATTCATTGATTTCAGTTAAGGCTCCTGAGAGTCCTGGAGCTTCTTAATTGAAACAGTTGGGTGGGTGCAGACCAGACTATTAACAGACTTACCTGCATAGTGACTTTTCATTTAACTCATTTTTACAGCTATTGAGAAATTATAAAAGTTTTTTGACAATGCCCACCCCTTTTTATACCAGAACAATGACTTTTCACTTCAAAACACACTAAGTAATATGCTGTAGTTTCAGAAGCACAGTTTCAGGCAAAGACACGTCGACCAATTTCCTTGACGCAACAGCTTGTATTTAGAGAATATCAAATGGAACAATTTTGAGAAGCAGGTCAAGTGTGGATGACCATTTTGCTTTGTGTATGTGTGCCGTGTGGGTGGTCTGAAGAGGCAGCATCTTTTGTTGCTCCTTAGTCCAGGGATTGGTAAACTTTTCTGGAAAGGGCCAGAGAGTAAATATTCTAAGCTTCACATAATATCTGTGTCACAGACCTACTCAACTTTGACTTTGTAGCATGAAAGCAATCATAGATAGATACATTAACAAATGGGCATGACTTTGTTCCAATAAAACTTTACTTACAAAAACAGGCAGTGGGCCACGTGCCCTAGTTTGCAGATCCCTGCTTTTGTCTCTTGTGAGCACTCATTAATTCTCTGTGCTTTGAACTTCTCTATTTTGCTCTAAAGGGTTTTTTCTGTGCCGCAACTTTATTTTTAAGTGCAGTTTGAGCGCAAAATAATCGTCATCTCTGAAAAGGTTGAAAAATTAACGCAGAAAATGGCACAGAATGAGGAATGCACTTGATGGTGAATGATTCACCTGTACCCTTTCTTCTACCAATCCCCACCCACTCTCAAGTCTTCCTCAGTCCTTTGGTGAGTAAAACAAACCTTCATTACATTAGGTGAACATACTGTATTTATTTTTGACATTTTGAAATAGACTTATTTTCATTGTTCAATTAATACATTTTTCTGTCTGCATTTGCATATCTTCATTTGGGATGGAATGCATCCTAATTTTCCTGTTACAACTAATGGAGGCATTTTTTGGTTTAATGGCTTTTCACTTAGCAGTTGAGTGTTCAGGAATGAATTCACGATGTTAAGTGATGGATAGGTGTGCTTCAGGGTAAGTCCCAATTGCCCTCGTCTCTGGGGAAACTGCCAGTCCAAGGTTTCCAGCCGGCAACCCACGATCACCGCTGCATGTCAGTCTGGACCTGGAAAGGTGTGAGGAGATTTGAAGAAGGAAGGAAAGAGGGAAGAAGTGGGTCCTGGTGTCATGCTTATGTGGATGTCCTTTCCCCTGTGCACAGGGTATGGCAGTGATCCCCCTCGCTATCTTTCCATTTCCTGCTTTTCCTGTGTCACCTGAGGCCAGTCCTTGGGCCTCAGTTTTCTTAGGGGCACAACAGAGATAAAAATACCTTTGCTAGCAAGTATATAGGTTTACCATGAGGTTAAAATGGGATATGAAAGTGCTATACCTGTGTGAAGTGTCATTATCATCTGAGCATTTAGAAGGAATTAGAAGGCTGAAAGACCCCCAGACACTAGCATCTGAGGTTCCTGAAGTTGCTTTTTAAGAGTAAGTGGCTGAGGCTAACTTGTGTAATTTTCATTGCTCCTATTTCTCCCTTCACTGTTGCGGACCATGAACTGTGGCTGATGGGCTGCAGCACTGAACTTGATGGATGTGATTCCTGACCTCATGGAGCTCACAGTCTAAAAAGTAGTATGGAGTCAAGTCCAAAAACTCTTGGGAGGATCCCATCCTAGAAGCCAAAGGCCTGCTAGGATGTGTTATTGGAACAACAATAACAACATCCACAGCTAATGAGCACATAATGTCTACAACATACCGTGATGTCATAATTTGGACAAAGGCTTATTCTTTCTGGTTTGGGGGCAACATGAAATGAGCAGAAGGTAAGGTAGGATGTGTTACAGGCTGTGAGCGTGAGCCCATGTTATACTGGACTCCTCAGTGTCTGCTGAGCCCTGGTGTGATGCCTCCCAAGCCAAAGGCAGAAGTTTTGCATGAGAGAAGTGCTCTCCTGGTTTCTCGATGTAGCTGAATTCTCCAGCTCCACTCCCACTGTCCTGTGACCTCCAGCAAAACAAAAACAGGTGGGTGGTAACTGTGCTGTGAATTAATGATATCTATATCATTGGATCATAAAATCGATATCATTTTAATAACACTGAAATATCAGTTGCCCTGCCCCGTGAAGAAAGCAGATTTTTATAATTTAAATTGTTAGTATCAATATAATCCAAGAAATCAAAGACCCAGTCATTAATCAGTCTTTCCAGTGAGACGGATCACCTCTGAATTCATCCTGGGGAATCTGCTGAGACCGGAGCTTGATGAAAACACAAAAACGTACTAACCAATGGTGGGGCTGGAGGACACAATACACAGGTGCACTTTTCATCAAAACATGCAGGGAAAAACCCTTTTGCCATATCTTTTGTGCTGGCTAATAAGCTTAATTCGAACACTTACTAGCCTTTTGTACAATTCTTAGCACCACGGGAAGGAAGTGCTTTTCCTTCTTCCTTAAAAAAAGTTCCAGTCCAAACCATCAGCCTCTGTAGGTTGTCTTAATTGCTACTTTGCACTGCGCTGGGCTATGACTCTGATTTTTGGCACATGCTGTCATACACAAACTTCCTAAAATAAAATGCTCCAGGATATCCCAGGGACTCTTAGAAGGCTTTAAAAAGGGACTCGCACACTGAAAGACTATCTTTGATGAAGACAGTTCAGGCGAGCAGAATGATTATTGCCAAAGAATTATGTGATTCTTTGAGATCTTGAAGTGGGTCGGAAGAATCCTTGCCACCTAACTTATCATGGTTTGGGGGAGTTTGACAAGAATCCAGTTTTGATAAAGACAATCGTTTTTTCCTCCCCAAGTGACTATACATTTAAATAGCTAAAACATCTGTTCAGTAACATAGTAAAACATGTACACTCGGAACGCCTGAGAGAAGAGCCTGCCGAACAATCGGTTGAGAGGGGGAGCGCCGTGTTGCTGGGGGGAGAGCACCAAGATAAAGCAACCACTGTTTGTTTTGTCTGGTCAGGGGGAAAGCCAAGGCAACCAATATTTTTGGGTTTCTTTTATTTCATTTGTGAAGAAGTATTTGAGAAAGGGTGGCGAGAGGACATATCCTGATGGGCTTTTTTTTAACCTGTCCATTAGTAGAAGAGCATGAGAACCTTGGATGTCAACGCCTAACAGACTCTTGAGACCAGCCACCAAACCCCAAAAAGCGACTTTCTTCTTGCCTGGCCCTTACATCTCTCCCAATGGATGCAGAGACAGGGAGCAGCGTGGAGAGTGGGAAGACGGCCAACAGAGGCACTCGAATCGCCCTGGCCGTGTTCGTTGGTGGCACCCTGGTGCTGGGCACGGTCCTCTTTCTAGGTAAGTGGAACTGGGCTAGTGCAGTGGTTTCCTTGTGCTGTATTCTGGCAAACCTGGTCAGGATGCAGGTGGAGGGCTGTTTGCTTGTGTTAGCAGGTGGTGCATCCTTAGTTTCTATTAAATATGCAAATGAAAGGAAGCTTTTTCTTTAGGAGAGTAAATAAATAAAAACTCCCAAGTACCAAATGCATAGTCCAGAATGTGAAGTGGGTATAAAGTGGATTCGAGTGGCTAGAGGATTTGGTTGCATCGGGCAAACATTTTTTATGCATTACATTTAGCAAAATGAGTGTTTATGAATTCATAGTCAGATACTTTGATTTATTTTGTGAGGAAAGACTTTACATTGTGATCAAACCATGCTGGAATTTCTTTCCATTTGATTTTTGTCAGTGTTTGCCTGAATGAATCATGAAATTTAACTCACAAAATACAAATCAGTCTTTAAAAATGCACCGTTAATGATATTCTTCAATTCCTTTCTAATCCAGTGACTCTGGTGGAATACAAAATTTAACTCTGCCTTTCTCTTAGATTTAAAAACTAATATGAAGGAAAACAGAGGTTTTCCTCCTAAGATTTGAAAGGTATTGTGATTCATTGATTTTAATGACTTTTGGTGAGAATGATGTACCCAGAGAGTATATATGATGTTAAGCATATTCTTATGAGACAGAACAAAATAGAAAGGGGAGAGGAATGTTCTAAAATTTTAGGCATTTTGAATCTTTGACTCTTCGCCTTTGTATTTTTCTCATACGGCCCATACTGTTTCATTAGCTTGAAAGTCATGTAGGACCAAGCCCTATATTTAGGAGAGTCTAGGTGCAGTTTGAAATGTAGCAAGCCTGGGAACATACCTTGGCATAGGCAGGATGCAGGAGGCCATGTTTATCTTGGCAGGGGAAAACCAGTAATTAAACTTTAAAAGAGTTAGGGTTGGGTGGTTGAAAACTCTGCTAAAACGAGCAAACCACCTTTCCATGTTTTCTGTGGCTGAAGATTTAGGGAATTAGATGGGTTTATTGCTTTCTGGTACAGCTAAACCTCCTACTCCTGCAACTGAAATTGAGGCTCTCGAAAACTGGTGTGAGATTTCTTGGCACTTGGGGTTTAGGCAAGTGTCCTATCCTGAAATTCAAAACTGGAGGAAAAATGATATGGGCATGTCAAGGGAGTATGTACTATGTGGGAAGTGACTACAAAGTTAGACTGTTTGTGTTTTGCAAACACTCCCAAACTTAAAAATCCAAATGATTATTGTTTATGTAAAAATATGTGCTCTTTTTAATGACGTTACTGCTGCTTGAAGCTTTTTTGAAATTCCTCTCTTATGATTACATTCTGAGGCTGTAGCATATTATCAGAATGTTCTTGATGGCAGCAAATCTTTTTTTTTTTCTTTGGGCCACACTGATCTTAGTTCCCTGACCAAGGATCGAACCCAGGCCCTCTGCTGTGAAAGTGTGGAGTCCTAACCACTAGGCCACTGGGGAATTCCAAATCTTTGTTCCTTGAGAGAAGATGATTCTTTGGGATCAGCTCTGAAGTTTTTAGAGCACAGTAAAATTCATCAAGCCAGGCGATGCTATTATCGGTAAGGAGGCCTGCCTAAGATAGGAAAAATAACTTTCCAGTGTGCCCAATAACTTGTGGCCTCCCTCAGCCTTCGCTACTCAAAGTGTGGTCTGCGGACCAGCAGTCTTAGCATCACTTGGGAGCCTGAACTCCACCCCAGACCTACTGATTCAGAATCTGCATTTTCACAAGATCCCCAGGTGATTCATTTGCAAATTAAAGTTTGAGAAGTATTGCTTCAGGTGACCATGTCCTTTTGGATGACTACATTCAGAGACATTTGCTTTTAAATAAATGCACACTCTCAAATGAAAAAATAAATGATATTTTTGTCAAATGTCTCTGCACTATTTCTGACTCCCTTCCTTCCCTCCTCTCCTTTTCACTGCCTAGTTCCACAGGCTCTGCCACCCGCCTCCACCCTGCACCTAGCAAAGTCCTTGTCTCAAAATCTCCTGGGACCCGCCAGCCAGTGCTCTTTATGACAGTATTCTGGTTAAGGGCCTCTTCTCTTCAAGGCACTTCCGGGTAAACTTTGTGGTATATTTTTCTGCCTATATAAGTTCAGTCACATGTCTGCAATTTCTGGCATTCCTCCTTCTCTCTTATTTGTATTTTAGGCTCTGGGGTAATCTCTTTTTTAAAACCTTAGTCCTTATACAGTAAGAGTGATAGCCACTGGCCTTGGGGTGGTTTCAGAGAACTCAGAGCCCTAGGATTTAAGACCTTATATGCCTATACCCAGTTTATTTTATTGTATTTCATTTTTTTCTTTTAGATTTATTTTTTATTCAGGTAACATTGGTTTATAACATTATATAAATTTGATGTGTACAATACTTTCAGCTTTCTGGGCCATGCTGTCTCTGTTGTGGCTACCCGACTATGTTGTAGCACAAAAGCAACCATAAACAATATGTACACAAATGGGCATGGCTGTATTCCCGTACAACTCGATTTCTGGACATTGAAATTTAAATTTCGGATCATTTTCACATGCCATGAAATATTCTTCTTATGATTTTTTCCAACCATTAAAAAATGTAAAAAACATTCTTAGCTCACAGACCATTCAGAAAGAGGCAGTGGACTGGACTTGGCCCACAGGTCATAGTTTGCTGACCCCCACTTTATGGTCATTCTCATGCTCGTGTGGATGATGTCACTGCATTCTGAAGTCATTTCTGCTGCTTATAGACTAATCTAAAATGAGAAACCAAAGTGCTCTTTAAGTTTTTTAAAAAGCCCCTAACCAGCAAAAAGTAACATTTTCATTTTTTATAGTAGAAATATTTTTTTGTTGTCTCTGTTTTATTCACTTAAACCTTCACATTGTCTGGGCTTGTTGAACCTTCTTTATTTACAGGGTCTTAAGATAACCCCCCCATGGAAATGATGCTCTTCCTTCAGAGACTGGGTTTGTCTGCGTCCTAATTAATTTAACTTAAACTTTTCTTTTACTCATCATCAGGTAAAGATATTTGATTTTAGTTTTGCTACCTTAGAGGTTTTCGGTCAATAATTATTTTCCATGAAAGAAATAACTCCTTAAAACTTTAAAAAATGAGATATAATTTACATATAACATTATTATATTGGTTTCAGGTGTACAACATAATGATTCAATAGTTGTATATATTGCGAAATGATCACCATGATAAGTCTAGTTAACATCTGTCACCTCACAGTTACGTATTTTTTTTCTTGTGATGAGAACTTTTAAGATCTACTCTCTTATCAACTTCGAAATATACAACGGAGTATTACTAACCATAGTCACCAGGCTGTATGTTACATCCCCATGACCTATTTATTTTAGAACTGGAAGTTTGTATCTTGAAAGGAATGTCTTTAACTATTTTATTATCTTTTTTTCTAAAATAAAATAAGGCTAGTATCAAGAAGGTATTGTCCAGAATCATAAAATATTATTATTTACAATAAAGTTTGTTTTTCCACTGTAAAAAAAGACACATGCTCCTTAAAGAACATTTGGTAACCATATAGAAGTAGACTGAAGGGAAAATTTACTCCATGGTTCTACCACCAAGGCATATTGAAATATTCCATACTAATCTTTATGTTCCACATATATATTTTTACCTTTTTTTTGCTTTCTAAAGGAATCAAAATATAACTTTACGACAAGATACTTCTTTTCTTAAAAATAGGCCTGAGATGTTTGTTCCATAGACAGTTTTCTTGAATCTCTAATGTAACACAGGTAAAAAGACTGTTTGGAGGATGAATGTGGGTTAATAAATAACTCAAGTTGCCACACTGGTAAGTGATGTACAGGTCTTCCATCTCTAGCAGAAATATAGATACCGCCATACTTTCTGATCCTGTTTCTCTATTGAGGGTGCTATGAAAGGCCTTGTCCCCCCTTTACCCGCCACCATCCATCTCCCCATGGCCACATTTCCAAATGATTCCTTATTTCTGCTCACAGAGTACAGCAATAATGAATTCTCCACAATTTCCTTGGCTACCAGAAATATTTTCGAAGTCTAAACTCACATCTGCTAATGCCCAGGTGCTACCTGAAGTTTACAAATAGGACACCCTTCTATAGTTCTGCAGAAATCCATTTAGATAAAGTTACCAGCCAGATGGGGGAAATTAAGCCATTGATGAAAAGCTACTTCTGTCTTACAGGGTTTTTGTTGGGTTTTGTTTTGGTGGAAGTAGTTGGAAGCTTGGTCCACCAAGCTGCATCTGTCTGGTAGATGCATCTGTCTGGCTGGGCCTGGTGGGAGGAGGGTGTGTGGGGTACGGGGCAGGCAGATAATGACTCTCTTGATAGATGACTGAGTTATATACGATATATTTTTACTCTTCCCCCTTTTACGGGCCGTATCTGTATGGGTGGTTTAGATAAGACGCAGAACTTTAAATGCCACCTATGCTAGCTTTTTCCTTCCACTCTGGATTTGGTCCAAATGACACAGTCTATAAGTTTCAATTTTCCCATCACTAAAATGAGAATGTAGTTGTAAACAAAAAGTGAAATTATGAGACTTAAACCACAGATAATCAGAGATAGAAGAGACTTCAGAGATCATTTAACCCAGTGGTTCTCAAACTTGAGCCTGCATCAGAATCACCGGGAGGCCTTGTTAAAACGCAAATGGCTGGGCCCCGCCCACAGAGTTTCTGAGTCAGAAGGTCTGGGTGGGGCTCGGTCATTTGCATTTCTAATTAGCTCCCAGGTGATGTTGCTGTGCTGCCCCTGCCCTGGGGACCCCACTCTAAGAAGCACTGGTCTAGTTGTGTCTTATGTTCAAGAGAACCAAGTTTGAGAGCAACCAAGAGTCTCACCAAGGTTACTTAGCTAGTGACCAGAGTCTGGTTCTGTGACTCTGAACCAAGTGGATTTTTGAATTCGGTGTCAACACAGGGAAGGATGAACTGACAGCAAATGTCTCGCATATGTGCCTGACGGTGGGTTACTTGGTGGTGGTCTGCTGCAAGCCAGTCATCTCTTTATTTTGGTCTGTTTTTTCAGTGAGTCAAGGTTTCTTAAGCCTCCAAGCTAAGCCGGAGTACTGCCTGAAGCCAGAATGCATCGAAGCTGGTAAGTCAGTTTTCCATCCTATGTCAAGTTATGATTATGGTACCTTGGTGAGTGGAAGAGAAAACAGGCGGTATTTTTAGTATTTTGTGTGCTTGAGGTTTACCAGGTATGAAATGCAATTCTGATGAAATTTTAAATTTTCTTTCAGACTTGGTGTGAAGTTGTGGAACGTAGGTTTCCTGTTTTCTTTTTCCTTGCAATGAAACAGCTGTGCGGTATTCCAAATCATTATAAGGAAATCAGGAAGAGGTGTGGAAGGCTGAATGGCCTCTCTTAAGACCTGGAGACCTTGGCCTTCGTATCTCCTTAGGTGGATATAGATTCCCATTTATCTCAAGTAGTCTTTCTGTATCTTCTGGTCAGTGGGTCTGGCCTGTCTGCGTCTAAGCAGGGACCCTCTGTAAACCGATACTTCCACTGTCACCTGGAATCTCTTTGGGTCCTTCTATTTCACGTTACAAGTCAAATTTTTCTTGAGGTGACAGGCTGTGTATCAGTGGGTACCCCAAAGTGAAGACGAGCGGTTAAAGTTGCCTCAGTTTTGCAACATCTATCAGTTTTGCCCTCCATAAACCAGTGTTAGGGCCTAGAGTTGCAGGACCTGGATCCCAGCCCCACTCCCATTTTTAAGTGGCCAGGGACACGAGTGTGTGTTTTCCAAGGGGAAAGTGATGGGATAAGTTAAGCACATGGTCCTTTCACTTTCCTCTTGGCCTTAAGAGAAGAGATTAATGAATTATTGCACCAAATATTTGTTGCACTCCAGGCACTGAGTTAGGTTCTAGGAATATAGCAGTGAGGCTGAATGACCAGGTAAGGGAAGAAAGACAAACACCCAAGGGAATTAATGGACAAGAAAAATATCAGCTGGTGGTACATGTTATGCAGAAAATTTAAAAAAATAGAATAATGTGGTGGCAAGTGACAGGATGGCCAGATTGCAAAGTCTGAGGAAATGACATTGAAGGGGCCCTTTGAATAATGAGAAGGGAGTGCTGTGTGAAGATGGAGGAAAGGGCTTTCCAGGTGGGGGGAACAGCTGGGGCAAAGGTCCCGTAGAGGAAAGAGCTTGGGGGACTTGAGGAATGGGAAGAGCCTCTGGGTAAGGGGCAGGATGCAGGTGATCAGGGTCAGTAGGGAACCCAGGCGCCAGCAAGTTTGAGGTTTTCCTAAGTGCGCTCAGAAGCCTCTGGAGGGATTTAAGAGAGACACAAGATCTTATTAGCCTTCAAAAAGATCTCTCTGTGGAGAGCTCGACGCTGGGGAGTCTTTTGGGGTGGAGGAGAGACCACAGGGAGCAAGAATGGAAGAAGGTTGCTCAGGCAGGTGGTTATTTCGGCAAGCCAGGTGAGAAGTGCTGTCAAGATGCTGTCTTGAATTCAAGATATGGGAAGGGAGACAAGAGGGTTTAGGAGATAGAGAGCTTGCTAAAGGATTGGATGTGGGCTGCAAGAAAATTCAGAGAATCAAAGTGATACTTAGATTTTTGGTGGTGCTTGGGTGGTGGCATTTATTGAGATGGAAAAGACTTAGGTGAAAGGGCTTTTAGACTCTGAGGCCTTATACAAAGGTACTAGCTTAGACAGTTGTGTTATTAGAGTTCTTTTTTTAAAATTTATTTTTTTATTGAAGTATAGTTGAATTACAATGTGTTAGTTACTGCTGTACAGCAAAGTGACTCAATTATACATATATATATATATATTCTTTTTCATAGTCTTTTCTATTATGGTTTATCACAGAATATTGAATATAGTTCCCTGTGCTGTACAGTAGGACCTCGTTGTCCATCCATTCTATATGTACCAGTTTGCATCTGCTAATCCCAAACTTGCATTCCTACCCTCTCCCACCCTCCTCCCCGTTGGCAACCACCAGTCTATTCTAATAGAGTTCTTTTTTAAAAAATATTTATTTATTTATTTGGTTGTGCTGGGTCTTTAGTTGCAGCAGGTGGGCTCCTTAGTTGCGGCACGTGGGCTCCTTAGTTGCAGCATGCATGTGGGATCTAGTTCCCTGACCAGGGATCGAACCTGGGCCCCCTGCATTGGGAGCGCGGAATCTTAACCACTGCGCCACCAGGCAAGTCCCTTGTCCCATTCTTAAGTGATCAACATAGAGATATATATATATATATATATATATATATTTTTTTTTTTTTTTTTAAACCGGGCACTATGTTAAGTGACTTACATGTGCCATCTCATAAAAATCTTCATAAGAACCGCATGAAGTTGGTGCTATCACCCGGCCCAATTGCACATGAGGGAATGTAGGCTTCTAGGAGCTAAATAACTTGCTCCGGGTCACATCCTGAGTTAGCAGCAGGGCTGGGCTTCAAGTTCATGTGTGACTCCTCTCCATCTGTGCCTGTGTGCCAGAGGCCATGCCAGGAAACTCTCTTGGACCCTGGTCCTGTCTTGCTCTTTTTTCATAACATTAGACCTACTAGAGTCTAGGGACTAGACAACTGTTTCAGCTTTTTGATCTCGTCGCAGAAAGGATGAGAAAGATGTGGGAATCCCCAGGTCCTTTCCTGCTCCCAGCGGAGCAGCTGACCTAGGGATTTCTCCAGTGGAGCAAGGGGGACCTGGCGTCGGGTGGGGCACCAGGTGGGACTATCAGAGGACAGGTTTTAGACTTGACGTCACCTTGTGCTTCGTCTGTGGAACAGTTTTTGCAGATGTGTGAAATTAAAAATTTTGAACTCAAACTCAAATTGAAACCCTAAGTCAACTTTTCGTACGGAGTGCCACTTATTTCATGAGTTTTGTCTCTTTATTACGAATCATAATACTGCAAAAGTAAAGCTTGAAGAATGACATTGATTATGTCGCCTCCTGCCAGCTAGTGTTTTCCCTTGCTGCCCTCTTTTTAGTTTTCACCTTGGCGGCTGGCTTTCTAATATTGAAAAAGATACTTCTGCTGTTTCTGCCGCAAAACGCTCACCAGGGCTGCAGTCCTCTTCACTGTAACGTGGGCGCCGCTGTGCGCCGCGTCGGCGCCGCGTGATTGCTGCGTGGGCGCCGCTGTGCGCCGCGTCGGCGCCGCGTGAGTGCTGCGTGGGCGCCGCGTGATTGCTGCGTGGGCGCCGCTGTGCGCCGCGTGAGTGTTGCGTGGGCGCCTCGTGAGTGCTGCGTGGGCGCCGCTGTGCGCTGCGTGGGCGCCGCGTGAGTGCTGCGTGGGCGCCGCTGTGCGCTGCGTGCTGGCAGGATAAAGTTCGGGAGAGCGACGTTCGGGACTTTTTGCGAGCAGGTGCCAATCTTTTCCGAGATGGCTTCTCTCCTTGACTTTCCTTTTCTCCTCTTCTGTATTTCCATCTATCCTAATCCCTCTTTCAGAATAAGGGGTGGAGGAAGAATACAAAGAAACGAGGAAACAAGGAAAGGGCGTGCTAATGATAGTGGATAAGGCCAGAGAAGTTGACGAGTGTGAGACATGATCTATCTGGCCAAGTACAGGCCATGTGATCTGGGCTAAATATATAAACCATCCTAAGCTCAGTTTCACCATCTGTAAAATGGGAATAAGAGCTTTTATTTATCATACTGGTTGTGAGACTAGAAGAAAATAATGTTGGTGGTAGTACTAGTAATCCAGGTCCACAATGCCATATCCTTTACCCTGTACCCAGAGAGCGTTGTAATGCTCAGTTGGCAAGACTGGACCCGAGCTCAGTTCCTGTGATGGCAAAACTGGATCTTAACTCATGTGAGGCTGTTTTAGACTTTGTTCATCCCACTTAAGAGAATAGCATAGTTCCTGGCACAGAAGAAACGCTCAATATTAGTGATTTTATTGTTACCCCCTCCCCCCCAGCCCTGATTAAACTTAAAAAGTCAGGCTGGTATGAGTGGTGTCTCCACTTCTACTAGATAAACACTAGCTGGAGACTGAATAACAATTTACCTTATATGCATTGACTTGAGGGAATACATAGCTTGGCCTTTCACAGATTTCCTTCATTATCATATTTCTTTTATTAAAACAAGACTCTGTGGTTTTTCTCCATGGAGCTGAGTAGGGGGAGAGGAGTTTTGGTGTCTTGACAGCTATGGTCCCTTGCAATTTGAAGTCACAGTTCCCTTGCAGAAAGTGCAGCCCTGTGCCCAGCTGTGAATTGTGAATGCTGAATTGAGAGGCTGAAGCTGGAGTTTTTCCACTTAGTGGGCTCAGTTCCAAATTCAGTGTGAGCGATGTATTCCCCCACTTTATACCAGGGCTGAGGTCAGAGCTGATCTTGCAGTTTAGGTACCTGCAAGAATACTGAGGAGATGGGATACATTTGAGGGTTGGGGGCAGGGGGAGGCTTGGGAAGGTGGCCAGAAAACAACGTGCTTATGTGAATAAAAATGTGTGTGAGGGTTCCTCTATGTGACTCTAAATATTGTGTGGGACTGAAACTTGTATGGTCCATGTTCCTGAGGTGTCCCATAGCAGATTCATTCTGTGGCTGCACAACCAGAATAACCACAAATATAAACTAAAATGAAGATTTTATGTGTCCTAGCAAATTTGCATATTAAATATTAATGATAAAATAGTAGCAGTAAGTAAAATTGTAATTGGAGACAACCTAATTAATTCTGAAAGATGAAAATATTAAGTTAATTTAAAATTTATCAACCTTAGATTCTAAACCAATTTTTTTCTTTTTGGATGTGGAAGGATTGAGCATGATGGGGATTTTTGAAGTTCTATAGAGATTAGGTTGTTTGTATATTATTAGCTTCATCAAAGACAAAAAGCTGTTTGAAATTTTCATAGAAAGTCTAGGCTAGAGAAATATGTAGCCTTACTTTTAAACCTGGAGGAACCACACACATAACCAAACTGTAATATGTGCATCTAAATTTATGCAGATTATATTTTTTTGGCAAGTCATTCAAGTTTAGCTGATAACTCATTGAGTTTTCATTACTTCAAACATAAATGTATTCTGGCATTAATTAATTATGAATATCACCCAGGATGTCATCTTTCCAAGGTCATTAAAATATTGGCCGCCTTTTTAAAAAAAAAATCATTTGGTGCATATCTTTATGCTAGAGTGGTAGCCAGCAGTTGGAAGGGAGTTGGAGTTCAATATTAGGAATTTTGGGACCTTCTCATTTTGTAATGAAAGACTTTTTTTTTTTTTTTGAAAGACTTTTTTTTAAAGCTCATGGATACATATTTAAGTATGAACAAACTTCCTACCGATTGACTATCTTCCATATATAATCGAGTGTGGCCTTAAGAAAGAGGAAAAGATGGCAGATCAGTCTATCGTGTCTTTCTGTTAACTCATACAAATACCCAGTTCTGCCCCTAGACTTGGGCAAGAGGGGCCCCTGCCCTGGGCCCCTCATTTAGAATGTTACACTTTGCTCTGGCCATGCCTCTCCCCTCCTCAACCCAGAATTCCCTGCAAGATGGCCCCAAGCCTCCTTTTAGGGCCTGTTTGGGTCTCTTCCAGGGCTTCATTCCTCTGAGAGCTGCCCTGAATGTCAAGGGGCTCAAGGATCCATACCTGGCCCTCCAGGTCTTTATAAAGGTATATTGTAAATAGATATTGTCAACATTTAGGTATTACATGTGGGCTTCTGTTTCAGTTAGCCTTTGTTGTGGAACAAACCACCCCAAACCTTAAAGGCCTGAAACAAGAGTGATTTAATATTTCTTCTGATGCCTTGGGTTTGGTGGGGTTCCTCTGCTGAGACTGCCTAGGCTCATTCATACAGCTGCATTCAGTTGGAGGGTCGCCTGGCCTGGAAGGTCCATGATAGTTTCAGTCACACGTCTGGCGGTTGGTGGTGGCTTGGTTCTTCTTCACATGGCCTTACCTCCTCCAGGAGATTCTTCAAAGGGCAGTCTCAGGGCTCCAAAGGGATTTAACGTGGAAGGTGAAAGGCCTCCTAAGGCCTAGTTTTGAAACTCATGAAAAGTTACTCTGCCACTTTCTGTTGGTCAAAGCAAGTCACAAGGCCAGCCCAGATTCATGGCAGGGCAAATAGATCCTGGTGGCAAGAGTGGGAAAGTCACCTTGCAGAAGGATGAAAGGAATGGAAGGAAATGTCACACGCGTCCCGGCAAACAATTTACCTGATACTCCATTTGTATTCCTGTTCCAGGTCCCACAGATGTTAGGGGTGCTCCTGCAAAAACCAGTAACAATAATATGACTAAACTTTTATCCACTCACTCTGAATGTAATAGTTTAATATAGTGAAGTTGATTCAGGGCATCATTTGAGGGGAAATGTAAAAGCCAAGGCTTGGGAACCGGTTGATATGAAATCATTGTTTAATTTGGAAGAGACCAGTACACAATGTTCAGTGCTTGTCATTAATCCTATGATTTTCTTTTTAAATAGCTGCTTCCATCTTGAGTAAAGTAAATCTGTCTGTGGACCCTTGTGATAATTTCTTCCGGTTTGCTTGTGATGGCTGGATAAACAGTAATCCAATTCCTGAAGATATGCCAAGCTATGGGATTTATCCTTGGCTGAGACGTAATGTCGACCTCAAGTTGAAGGGTAAGTTTCTACTTGGGTTTGGTGATGCGCTTTACAGAGAGCAGTATTTGACAAGAAAAACATAGTTTTGGATTTGAGGCATGACTGCTCACTCTTTAACTATACTAAATTCACTTCCAAGATTTTTTAAAGTGGAAGATTGAAAGGAAAGTTGTGGAATTTTAATCTTTCAGATCTCAGTGCAAGCCTAGTGTAGCTCATTATGTTCACATTTGATAATAGTAAGTTCTGCTGCTAAAGGATAAATAGCATTTGATTGAGGTTGGGAGCAAAGGAATAGTTAATGAAAACCGCGTTATATTGGTATACTTATTCATCTGTTATGTTCAGAACAAACTTCATCACTTGCTCACTGTGTCCTGGATTTTCATGGTTTACAAAATGTACTTAACACTTCATTGTCTTTTGACATCACTTTTGAGAACTCTGGATGACCTTGTGTTTGTCATGTTGTTCCTGTTAACTTCGAAGTTGGCTCTGGGGAGACTATCCTTCCCCCATGGCCTCTCAAGCAATGACAAGCTCACACACACATACTCACATATGCGTGCATGCACACATACTCTTCAAAAGTTGGAAGTATCTTTTGCTGGGGGATCTTCTGCTCACAATTGGTCTAATTTTTATGCTGAGTTATTGGAGAAAACCACTTCAGAACGCAAGTAGGGAGATTTCAAGGCCAGGTAAGGTGAGTGTTTTGAGAAGGCAAAAATAGTATATATTTTTTTCACTTTCTTATAACTGAGCTATGCCATATAACTTGCATTCCGTAACACACCTAAAAGAATTTCTGAAAATTTTTGAGAATCATCATTTTTCTATCTTCTCCATATCCTTTTCCCCAAGATTTTAAGAATTAAGTTCATTAATTTTAATGAAAATTAAATACGTATCAACTTATATATATGTTATAACATCTGAAACCATTGGCAAAATAGATACCTATTGTCACTGTAAGGAAAAATGTGCTTAAATTTCACAACTAGGTATAAATCATATGGACTTACATTTTCTACTAGAAGGCTGAAACTTAGTCTTCATAAGTTATAAATGAGAATTTGCAAGAATGTCAGAGTTTTCCCATAACCCAACAGGTGAGATTCCTGTTCTGTGGAACTGTAAATAGGACCTTGAAGAATGAATTTACTGAGACTTATTTCCCTGTAGGATATTAACTCGTGTCGGTCCTTTACCTACCATTCTTGCCTGTTTCCTGTTTCTCTTCTCTGGCTTCTTTTCTTCCTAGACAGAGAGGTGTGTGCGTGTGTGCACACGTACACACACACAATTGGAGAAATATCAATGAAGGATAAGAAAAAGTCAATATTTCCAGATAGGTGATCCTTTTATATTAGTTATAGCCCAAAGATTTCTATCTTCAGGGCATGAAGCAGTTATAATAAGTTAAAGGATTTCTGGGAATGTCTTATTGTAAAAACTAAAATCAGTATCGATGGGCTTTGTTTGAGGAAGACATGGTATATGGGCTAAAAATCATAGCAGTAAGAGTAAATTGTTCAGAGCAGCACAAGTTTTTTTTTTTCTACTTTGAAAAATGAAAAAATTTTATTTCCAAGCTCGGTCGTGAAGGTAAAAAGGAGCAAAAATAACATGCAAAAAGTAAAAAGAAAGTCACGCATAAATCCACCCCTAGAAATAACTGCTAATAAAGCAATTGGGTATATATCTTTCCAGGTGTTTTTTTCCATGTGTGGGTGGGTACATATGCATAATCTCATGCACAGCCATATATTTTAAAAAATAAAAAATAGCTGATATTATGCATGCTGCTCTGTCACCTGCTGTAACACGTAATGTATTCCTCATAGACATGGATTATGTCAGTAGATATCTTTCCTTATTATAAGTAACACTATAATAATACCTAAGTTTACACATCTTTATGGCCTTATCTAAATGTATCCTTAGGATAAATTCCCAGATATGAAATTGTTGTGTTGAAAGAGTATTCATCTTTCATTTTTGTTGCATATAGCAGAATCGCCCTTTAGAAAGTTATTTTTAGGTCTTCATATATTTTCTTGCTGTTTTAAATGGTTACTTTTCTCAATCACCTGTTTCTTTTTGTGGTATAAAGTAGGGGTCAGCAAACTGTGGCCCGTGGGCCAAATCCAGCCCACTGCCTATTTTTGTAAATAAAAGTTTTTTTGAAAGACAGCCACATCCATTCATTTATGCATTATCAATGGCTGCTTTTGCACCACAAAGGCAGAGTTGAGTAGTTGCATATAGAGACCATATGACCCATAAAGCCCATATAACCTGCAAAGCCTAAAATATTTACTCTCTGACCTTAATGGAAAAAGTTTGCCAACTCCTGATGCCTGTTGTAAAGCTTTGATATATCTATATTGGATCTAGGTAGAACTATTTTATTAATTGATAGCTATTTGGTGGGTTTTTGGGATTTTTTGATAGGTAATCATAAAATTAAATAATTATAATTTTTGTCTCTCCCTTTTACTATATTGACTAGAGTCTCAGAATAATGTTGAATTATAGCAATGATAATGGGTGTAATTTTCTTTTTTTTTTTTAGTAAATTTATTTTATTTATTTATTTTTGGCTGCATTGGGTCTTCATTGCTGTGTGCGGGCTTTCTCTAGTTGCAGTGAGCGGGGGCTACTCTTTGTTTCGGTGTGCGGGCTTCTCATTTCAGTGGCTTCTCTTGTTGCGGAGCGTGGGCTCTAGGCGCGCAGGCTTCAGTAGCTGTGGCACGTGGGCTCAGTAGTTGTGGCTCGTGGATTCTAGAGCGCAGGCTCGGTAGTTGTGGCACACGGGCTTAGTTGCTCTGCAGCATGTGAGATCTTCCCGGACTGGGGCTCGAACCCATGTCCCCTGCATTGGCAGGCGGACTCTTAACCACTGTGCCACCAGGGAAGCTGGGTATAATTTTCTTATTCCTAACTTGGGTGGTAATGCCTCTAGCATTCCCCCCAATATATTTTTTCTTTGTTTCTAACATTTTTTATTGTGTTCTGTTATTCCTAGTTTGCAAAAAGGTATTGCTCAAGAAAAATCTCTTCACTGTTTATCAGGAGACTCACATGGAGTATCTCTTTTAACTTCTCTAGATTTTCTCATGCTAAATTAACCTTATAATCTTGAAATAAATCCTGCTTATGAATGGTTTATTATTTTAAGACATTGCTTAAGAATTGAATAAGCTAGTATTTTGTTATATTTGTGTCAGTATTTATGATTCATATTGGTCCATGGATTTTTGTGTGCTAGGTTTGTCAAATTCTGTTATCAAGATTGTGCTGGCCTTGTGAAACAAAATGGGAGGCTCCCCATATATTTCTATGCTCTGGGAAAGACGCAGAAAAATAAATCTCAAGTTATTTTGTGACAAGCCCTGTAAAGGATGAATTAAAATATCAGTCATAGGGCTCTTGCTACAAGTGCCAAGAAGGAGAGCAAATGGTGGAGTAGGGTCTCTTTTTAAATTAGTATCATCTTGTTCCAGATGCATGTGCTTGAAATATAAAATATGTATTCTTTAAACTTTTAAATTTTGAGGTAATTCAGACTTAAAAGTTGAAGGAATAGCACAAAGAACTCCCATATACCCTTTACCCAGATTTCCTGATTGTTACTGTTTTGCTGTACTGTATTGGCTTTATCATACTATTCTTTCATTCTCTCTATCTATAAATGTATAGATTAGAAATATGTAAATATATAGATGATACTGATACACAGATTTATAGATACATATCTTTCTGAACTCTGCAAGTATGTTGCACATAATTAGGTATTCTTAAAGTGTATAAATAGAGCTTTTCAAATATCAGGGGTGCTGACAATCTTATTTTTTAAACACTAGACATTTATTTATTTATTTAGCATGCAAGTTGTTTATTTTGGGAAGTGATCCCAGGAAATAGAGGTGGGGGACCGGGAAGAGTGAAAGATGGAAGGGAGGAAAAGTGAATCCAAGAATTAAACACTAGTCTTTAAATTCTATCTATATGTCTTTATTCTATATCTATCTATGTATCTGTGTATCTCTCAGTCTGTCTACTTATCTATCTAACCATCCAGGTGATACAAGCTCATTGTAGATCAGCTATAAATGACTAACGAGGAGAAACATACTTCAGATCCCAATACCTGGTGATAACTTTTTAAATGCAAATATAAATGTAAAATTATATGTATATCTCAAAAGGGATCATATATTCTATTTTTATAATCTGTTATTTTTACTTGACACGTTAACATGTTTTCAGGTCAATAAAATAGATCTATACCATCATTTGCCATGACTACTTTGTATGGATATACTACAGTTTGTTTCATCAATTCATGTATTGCCATTTAGGTGGTTTCCAAATTTTTTCCTCATTGTAAGCCACTCAGAGCCTGAGTTTTGATGCCACAGAGTTGGATTTGAATCCTGGTTCCCTTTCATTTCTCCTCTGTGTCACTTTTGGTCAATTACTTAGCTTACCTAGCTCAGCTTTTTTATCTTTCAAATGGAGATAAGAATACCCATTTCATAGGATTTGTGAGGACTAAAGGACATGACCTATATAAATTACCCAGTCTAGTTCCTGGCATATAGCAGGCCCTCAATTAATATTTGTCCTTTGCTCCTCCATTTTGTCTCAAAGATAGTTCTAAGGCTCATGAAGTAGTGTCTGTCAGATGCTTTACATTTTATTCTGGTCTTATCCTCTGTAAATATCATGTGCTTTCAAAAGTATTGAATACAGTCTAGATATTTTTCCTCACCCTTGATAAAAAAGAGAGAACATCCAAAAATAAAACGCAATACGACCAATCAAAAGAATACCATTTTCTTATGGCTGATAGAGAACACACAGAAACGGCTGTCCAATTTGTGAAATAAAATGGATTTGACAGACCTGGCTGATGAAAAATTGCCCTCTATTGAAGTCAGCAACCTGGCTTCATGAATTTTTTCTTTAAATGGCATATAAGACTCAGATTTCTACTTGGCAAATAAAATTATTTCTTGTTCTCTCCAAGAATTAGGATTTGTTTTTTTAAAAAAGGCTGAATGTAGTCATGTGTTTGAATGTCTTAAAATTTCCCTCCTACAAAACCTCCCAAATTTGTTTTCATGTGACCATGAAGATGACACAGCATGCACTGCTTATGAACGAACAGACGAAAATTTTGCAAATGAGCACTTATGAAACATGAGGCAGTGAGTGAGATAGAACACTTGTGTCAAACAGAAGACAGATGACTCAGGGTAGGGCCAGCTCATCTCTATTATGGAATAGCGATCTTTGCCAATAGTTTATAAAGAAACGCAGTATATTATTATGTTTAAGCACAGACAGCACCAGCAGAACAGTAAGATGAAGTAGGGTCTGTGCATTAATGGGCAGAGAAAGATGATCGTGATTCATAGATTGGTTATTTATTTGTAAATACCTGCTGGCTGAGATTTAAATGATTCTCATAATTAAATAACCCCCCTATAATCTTGTTTTTCCTATTAGTGATCCTAGCCAAATCATCTTTTACAGATATTAAAAAGCTGAAAACTTCAGTTCAGCTCCTGTAAAGTCATTTGATAATTAGAAAGTTCAGATCGTTGAAGACATAGTGAATTGTGTCATTTTCCTCATACAATGAACATGGTATAATGATGTACCAGATTGAGCCTTGACATCATTAAGCTCTTTGAAACAAATGATGTCAGACTAGAAAAAACAAAACAGGGATGTGGTGAGGAAGTGCTAAGGAGCAGCCAGCCACTGTGGTGTGCTTTTTATTCCTGGTGAAAACTCAGCCCCTGTAAGTCTCATTGAATCTGCTATATAGACTGAGTGCGCCCACTCAGAGCAGATTCCTGTTTTTCTGACCATGCTGGCTCTTTTTCACGTGGCCATACAGGACGCAACAAATTGCCAGTTTATACATACATCGTTATCGGTCCTGTGTGCATAGAGGGGTGCTGTGTAAAGACTTGGGCCTGTATCGCAGACTTTTAGAATGTGAAATGAAATGATTTTACCTGAAAAGTTTTGTTGTTGTTCCCATTTTTCCTAATTGCAGTACCCCATTTGAGCCTGGGTAGGATGGGAGTGTGGGTGCGTGAAATGTGAGGAAGGGGAAAGAAGTCACATTTTAAAAAGTTTAGTAATTTCCTGTTAGGAGACATTCACTTCAAATACGGAAATGAATTTCTTCCTGAAGGCTCTGTGAAAAATGTGCATTTAGCTTTAGGACAAGACCTCTTTCTAAATAGCTTAAGGAAGTAAAGAGGCCGTGAGAATGGCCACCATGTGTAAAAGCTTGTGTTCTGGTAGTTCCGACAGTCAGCATTTTAGATTTTCTTCTTGTGTATCCATTTCTACCCCCAGTGCATGTCCTTGTCTTACTTTTTGACTCCTACCTGTTCCAATCTTTTTATTTTATGATCCGATCTTTTCCCCTGTGGCTTTAATGTAGCTTTTAAAACTTTTGTAGTGGTTAATACTAGACATAAGTTGGGTACACTTGATAAGAACCAGATCTTTACATTCATTCTGAGTTGTATACTCTTTAATTTGGGGGAAATGTGCTCGCTTCAAATAGATTGAAATACACAGCATTTTGATTGTATTAGTCTGTGAACACAGGACTATTTTCTGAGCTTTTACATTTTTCCTGGCACCAATTGCTTTTAGTCACAAGTAACAGAAACATCAACTCAGACTGACCCAAACAATAAAGAAGATTTGTTGGCTCGTGTAACCAAAATATCTAGTAATCATGTGGACTTCAGGTAAGGGTTGATCTAGCAGCTGAACCATCCCATTAAAGATCACATTTCTTTCTTTGTCTCTACTCTGACATCCACTGTCTCATGCTTTCTAAGTCTGCTTGGTCATAAGGTTGTTGCCAATAGCAATCAGAATTTAGACTTCCTCATTCACATCCAGCAAGAGGTATTGTGTTAGGCATAGGAGGATGCAGAAGTTAATGAGGCTCCCAAGACTACCATGTGGAAATTAAAAATCTGCACATCACAAACTATTTCAATAGGTACTGTAATCAAGACTCTAGAGGGAATTCTCTGGTGGTCCAGTGGTCAGGACTTGGCACTGGGTTCGATCCCTGGTCTGGGAACTAAGATCCCACAAGCCACGAGGTGCAGCCAAAAAAAAATAAATAAAAGACTCTAGAGCTACACTGTTCAATACCGTAGCCACTAGCCACATGTGGCTTTCGAGCACTTGAAATATGGCTAGCTGGAATTGAGATGTGCTGTAAGTGTGAAATACACACCAAATTTCAGAGACTTCATTTAGAAAACATGTAAAATATCTCACTAATAAACTGATGATTTATTTCATCAATTACATATGGAAATGATATTTTTAAGGTACATTGGGTTAAATAAAATATATTATTAAACATAATCTCACCTGTTTTATTTTACTTATTCAAATATAGCTACAAGGAAATTAACAAGTATGTATTTGGCTCAGATAATATTTCTATCAGACAATGCTGCTCTAGAGGCCTGAATAGGCCATTAGAAAGGTGAGCTATCTGTGAATAAATTCAAATTTATTTCACTGATAGAGAAGGATCAGAGAACACCTTTATTTAATAATTTTAAAAATTATTTATTTATTTATTTTTGGCTGTGTTGGGTCTTCGTTGCCGTGCGCGGGCTTTCTCTAGTTGCGGCGAGTGGGGGCTACTCTTTGTTGCAGCACGCGGGCTTCTCATTGGGGTGGCTTCTGTTGTTGTGGAGCACAGGCTCTAGGCACACAGGCTTCAGTAGTTGTGGTGCGTGGGCTCTAGAGCACAGGCTCAGTAGTTGTGGAGCACGGGCTCAGTTGCTCCGTGGCATGTGGAATCTTCCCGGACCAGGGCTCGAACCCGTGTCCCCTGCATTGGGAGGCGGATTATTAACTACTGCGCCACCAGGGAAGCCTGAGAACACCTTTTTTAAAAATAGTTCTCTACTCCCAAAAAAAAAAAAAAAAAATAGTTCTCTACTCCCATCTCCAGTCCCCCTCTATCCTGTTACCCTATTAGTGTCCTCTGTGGTACTTAAAACCATCTGAAATTATCTCATTTGTATACTTGCTTACTTATTTTTCTCATTATGCTTGCTCCCCTCCCTTCCCCCTCTCCCCCCATGGTAAATTTTCTGAGAGCCAGAATCTTGTCCATTTTGGGCTTCACTGTAACCCAGCACCCAGCATAGTGCCTGGCATATAGTTGTTGCTCAGAAAATACTTATTGAAGAAAAGGATCGTGCCCGCTGTATGTGGCTGGATGCAGGGTGGGCATGGCTGGCGGGCGGGCGGGCGGGGGTGGCTTTGTCTTCTCCTCTTTCTCCCCCCTTCTGAGCCCGGGGCCCTGCATGCTGTCCCAGAAGAGCCGTGAGTTGCAACCAGAGCTTGCCCCTGACAGGAGAGGAAGGGTATTGTCAGTTCTTCATTTGTGTTCTAGGTTTCAGGAAGGCAGGACGGGGGAGTGGACAGTGCAGCAGGCTAGAGCCCTTCTTGGGCCTCCAGGACTCCCTGGCGGTGTGATCTTGTGTAAGTTACAACGAGGAAAATAAGAACTCACAGGATGGCGGTCAAGTTTGGGCTCTGAAAAGAAACTGTGACTCTGCCACTTATTGGCTATATGACCATAGGCAAACCACTTCCTTCTGAGTCTCAGTTTCTTATCTGGCAACACTGTTGGATTAATTCAGTGAGATGCATCGAAAGTCTTCTAACAGGGTTTGATAAGTGACATCTGTTATTACTGCTAATTTCATGAGGATTAAATGAACATTTTAAAAGCACTTGGCCCATAGTGGACGCTTAAGAAATGCTAGTTTCCTAATCAAATAAAAAGTAGAACTTTAATAGATAAGAAAATTTAACAGTATTATTAAAGTAAAATATTGTGATCTAGTTTTTCCCAAAAGTCTCATCATTCCTGTAAACGAGGCAGCTGGTCCTGAAAGAAACAAACCTAGGGGTGAAAACAATAGGTTAGGATATTTGTGTATTCCCAACTTTTATTGCCGGATCTTGGTCATGACCGGAAACCCTGGAAGGTCTTGCTAATCTAACTTGTCAGACAAAACACTCATTGGTGTATGTGAGTTTTAAATCTCTCCTGTAGGGAAAGAGAGAAGAGGAAAGGGGAATTGGTGAAAATAAGAAGTGTCATCTTAGGCTGCTCTAGATCTTCTTTAGATACCACTATTTTTTGTTGTTGTTGTTCTTGTTGTTTATACCAATTTCCCGTCTCTCTTTTCTTTTCCTCATCCCTAGGGGATCTTTAACTTAGACCCATGTCCCCCTCAAGAGAGCTGTCGATAGAATTCAGGGACTTGAATAGGAAAAAAAAAATGCATCTTTATTTTCACTAACCTTTGATGGAACTTTAGCATTTTCTTTAATTCTGACTGTAGGCTACAAACTCTGGTATTATTAGCTGTGACTTTGTTACCAATGGGAATCATCATTTTTAAAAATCTTAATACAGATGTTGCAGGTATCTTGAAATATTATGTACATACATCACCACTTCAAAATCATAGTAGTGGCTAGACTCGATGCTAGATCTGATTTAATGAGTTAATGAAGTAGTGCATATATCATGATGTCAAACAGCAAAACATCTGTTTTGTTAACTGTGTTTTGAAATAACCGGTTTCCATTGTAAACCTATGTTTCTTATCTTATGTTCTTATAGATAATATTTTGAGAATAGCCCATAGGTTGAGAACAGCCCATAGATGTATGGCACAAAAAAGAGTAAGAACCCCTGCCTATGTAAAGATTGCTGGGGCACGCCTCGAGAGGTATAGTTTTATTTCACTTCAGCCTTTCAGTGCATCCTAATTCAGGTGTTTTGAGTGGAGACAGCTATTACATGGACCCACTGGTCCACTCATACCCAAATATTTGAACAGTCCACTGTCTAGAATCCCTGGGTAATGAGCACATTACCAACAGTTAATAGGTGTTTATAATGATATTAGATGAAACCGGAGATAGGTGTTTGGAGATTTGTGCCAGTGCCAAGCCTTGAACTGATTAAGTGCAAGCTTTATGGGATTACCTATGCCACAGAACAAATATATTTATAGATGAAATTATTATCTATTACCACATACCTATTATGAAAGCAGAGAGTTAAAGGTCAGTGCCCAACTAGAGATGATACAGCCTTTGTCATAGTGTAGTTAAAAATATTTATAAACAGTGCAAATGATTGAAAGTAGTAATATACAAAGTAGTGTCTTCATTCATAAGTACATATTATGTGGTGTATGAAAGAGCTCGCTTGTTGTCTGATCTTGAAGACAGGGACTCTTGTTTGAACTTGGAATGGCAGCGGGTGGAGGGGGGCTGTGAATCTGGAGGTGCTGGAGTGAGGTTCCAAGGAGAAGAGCGAATCAGTATAACTTGGCTCTGTTGGAAGGAAGGAATGAGCAGGGCTGTTGGTGAGAGATGACAAGAGTGAGATGGGCGGATGAAGGATGTCAGAATCCATTTGTGAGATTTTTGACTTGGGGCAAGGAAGCTGAGGTTTCTGAAAGGTGGAGCGACAGCCTGGAAATGCTATGCATGGGACTCTAGACTGAAAAAAAAAGAGTGGAAAAACAGATGAGGGGGCATGTTTGTAGTATAAATATTGCAATACATTATGAAAAGTTTCCTGCTAGTTAGCTTGAATGTTGTAGGAAGATAGAAACATTTTACTTTAGAAGATTGTCAACTAAATTTGGGATCTTTTGACTAAATAAAAGTTTTTTGGCATGACTAATGACACAGGATATTTGCATCCTGAGAAAGACATATATATACCTACAGTGACACTTCTCAACCTGCCCACACCCAGGCCCTATTTTGCATGGTTGGTGTGTGTAATGTATTTTACTTTGTAGTTGTTCAAAAGAGTTGCATATTTTTGAAAAGCCACTTCCTGAAAGAGGATGACTGGGAAGGGAAGAAAAATCCTAGCTGGCTTTGGTGGTAACAGTTCGGAGGCGTACCCACGTGAGCTTTGTGGTAGCGATTCCTGAAGCTCCTACACGGCCCCACGTGTTCCTGCTTTTGGTTGCCAGAAGCCGGGATAATAACGGAGCTGAGAATATGGGATTTTTGCAGGAACTTCCAAGGGTCATCCAGATTTCACAGCAGAAGCAGGTGACTCAGATTTCCTGGGCCTTGAAACCTGTGTCTTAGAGAAATGGGACAATCGCTTACCTTTACTATACTCCTAGTTGGTCAGTGGCAAAACTCAGGCACCAGAAAAATTAAAAAGTTGATGGCACACAAATGCATGGCCAAACGGAGTTGAAAATTTCATTCTCGCATTTCCAAACTGCCTGATGAGATGATTTCAGCTGTGCCCTCATCCTCAATTCTGAGAACTTTTCAACTGCAACTTGAAGGTGTGGATGGGTTGAGCATCTTTACAATGTGGAAAAATCCCCATTTCTCCCCTGATTTACTAATAAAGGGGGTATTTCTACTCATTACTGTGAAGTGAGCCTTTGACAGATCCCCCCCCCCCCCCCCGCAAAATTCGTAAGAGTACATCACACAGAGCAGGCCCTAACAGTCTAGGCACTTAATAGAGGTGACCTTATTTAATAATACCCTTGTTACCATTTGTTGAACTCTCTAAACTGAACTCCCAACAAGCCTGTAAGATGGAAGGTTTATCTACATTTTGGGAATGAGGAAATAGAAGTAGCCGAGCAATACAATCAATAACCAGCCCAAGATCACACGGCTAATAGGCGATGGAGCTAGGATTAGAATTCAGCTTATTTTGACCCTTAGCACCTGGTAAAACCCCTGAAAACTAGGAAGGTGGTATTATCCCATTTTACAGTTGTGAAAATTGCAGCTTGGAGAGGTTAAGTAATTCATTCATATTCACACAGCTAGTGACCTAAAAAGTCATCTTCCAGAGCAGTGATGTCCAAAAGAAATGTAATGAGTCACAAATGCAACTCACATGTAATTTTACATTTTCTAATAACTACATTAAAGTAAAAAGGAAACAGGTGAAATTATGTATTTTATCTAACCCAGCATATCCAAAATATTGTCACTTCATGGAATCAATATAAAAAAACTTATCTGTGAGACATTTTACATTTTTTCTTGCCTACTAAGTCCTTGAAATCCAGTACGCATCTTACACTTGCAACATGTGTCCTTGTGGACCAGTCATATTTCAGGTGCTCAACAGCCCCTTGCGACTACCCGTTTCTGAATTGGACAGGGCAGTTCTAGACCAGTGCTTCTCAACCCCAGCTGCACACTGAAATCACAGGGGAGCTTGAAAGACACAGATGCCTGGGTCCCATCCTCAGAGGTTTTGATGTAATTGGTCTGGGGTGGTACAGCCTGGCTTCCGGTTTTTTAACCACCCTTCCCCTGCAGGTGGTTCTAATGTGCGGCCAAGTTTGAGAACCTACTCAAGTGTGATGTCCAGTCTAACTAACCAAATAGAGAACTGTAGCCACTGTCTACTGGAGAAGGTTCTGTGCGTTTTCTGAAACGAGAACCATTCAAAATAACCACTCCGGCAGTATGCTTTGCTAGTGCACATTAAAGACTGTTGGGCAATGCCCTAATTTATTAATTTCTCTCAATTTACATTTCCCAACATTTTGACCAAGTCCTGGAATAATGTAAGGAAAGAGATTTCTTTTTCCCCCCCTTGACTACGCACTGCTCTGGATACACAACAGTGCGAATAAATTAAGACATAAAAATTCAGTTATTTTAATTGAGGTCAAAGGTGTTCGTGTCAGTCTGGAATCTCTGAGCTGTGGAGAAGAGGAATTTGGGATTTGAAAGCTGCAGGTCGTTGCCAGAATGAAACATGTCTGGTGGAGACCGTGTGGGAAGTGCTGGGTGAGGAAAGGAGGCCGTTGTGGCTCCGGCTGAGGTCTGAAGGCTGCACAGCCCACGCTGTGGCAGGACGCCCACGAAGCTGCCCTTGCCAGAGGTCTCACGCCTGCCTCCCCGCTCAGCCAGACTGGTATTCTTGCCCCTGAGACCTGGATGTGAGGCCCAGCATTCAGGAACTAAAATGTCTCATCTCACCGGAGGTTCAGTTGTCCTTAAAATGCTTTTGCAGTCATTTGGAATAATTTTTCTCTTGCCTTCTTTTATTTAAATTGAAACACAGCTTGAATATTCTGGACACATTTATTATTTCCCAGGAGGAAAAATACTGGGTCTTCTGTGGTGGTGATGCTATAGTGACATGCAGTTTTGTTGGTTATATTTATTTGACTTAAAATTAAGCAGGAGAACACACAAACACTGCTGTCTTTCATAACCTCAACTAAATTAGTACCATATTTCATTGAATCAAAAAGACTGTCAACTGCAAGGTGCACCACTATTTCATGTATGCTAAGTAAGACTAAGCTATTACACAGTGGTTTCTTAGCACTTGGATTTTTATTTTATGTTCATTGAAAGTTTTTTACACTTAGACATTAATTTTTATCACATGTTAGTCTTTTGCATTAATTAAAAAGGAAAACGCAAGCAGAAGAGATGGGTTAAGGTATTCCTAAAACTTCCTCACAGTATTTTTGATTTCAAACCATCAGTACTTTTGTTTTCTCACAAAACACTGTCCTCTTTCCATCAATAACGGCAGTGATTCAGCATTTCTTTAAAATGTGTTCCCAGTCATCTCAGGCATTTTCCTCCAAGACTGCCTTTTTGGATATACAGTAAGTTTTAATTTCATAGCCAAACTGTAGTGAAATCTTTCTGAAGATGAGTTAAGCGATAATTTCCTAGCCAGGCAACCAACTCATTTGAAGTGCTGACAATAAGAACTGCTAGATCAAGGTCACACATGGGCAGGCAATGGCATCTACATTGTGACTGTGCCTGGCTGACAGTTTTAAGATGAATTCCAATTTCAGAGATGTTAAGATGTAAAAAAAAAAACGTGCTTCTTAGATTTCATGAAACATGGTATGTAAATTGTATTCCTAATAATCCAGATTCCCCAGCTGCTTGTCACATCCACCTTGTTTATGTACTTTTGAACAATTTCAATGAGATTTGCCTGCTGTTCCCTCCTCAGCACACCTAGGCTTTCATGTGCAATGGTGTATAAGCCAAACTCCCCCACTTCCTTCTACTCCACTTTGCAGCTGGAGTACAGAGTACAAAGCTGTACTTTGATACCATTCTTCTCAACCTTGAATGTGTACATGGATCACCTGGGAATCTTGTTAAAGTGCAGATTCTGTTTCAGTAGGTCTGAGAAGGGACATGAGAGTCTGCATTTCTGGCAAGTTCTTAGGTGAGGCCCACACTGCTGTTCCAGGGACCGCATGTTGAGCAGCCAGGCTTTGCTGCATCTAAGGACATGGTGTGGCATTAAAGAAATGCAGCACCTCTCCAGGGTGCGTGGGTGGTTTGTTTTTCCTTCATTTATATTATTATTTTGTTGAAAACCTGTATAATGCAAATGTCATTGTATTGGGTAAGAACAAAGATTTCTTAGGATGAAAAGAAAACAGGAATTTTATATGTCCTCTCTTATGGTACAGGGAGAGGTATTTCTTCCCCTTAATTTGTTTTCTGAGAGATTTGTTCATTTGGTTTTCCCTTGCCTTTCTCCTCAAAAAACTTGGGCAACTTGAATTTATTAGGAAATCTGCATGTAATTGCAGATTAATAACCTACCCATTAATACCACATTAGTTCATTGTGATTAATAGCATCTGTGTGAATACTTAATGAATTAGTAATGACGGACTATTTGCTTTAAAGTGTCAAGAGAACATTCCATGTAAAAAGGCACTACCCATAACAGGAAAATTAATTATAGGCTGGTTGGATAATAACTTGTCACAAACAAGATATGTTTGTTTGGAAAGCCTTATCGGTGTTGATATTTGCACAGTGAGAGATACTTTTTAAAACATGCATGGACCTTTTAATTTATAAAATGAGAGGGGAATTTTATTTTCAACAACAGTTAAGATAGGTATGGGAGCTTATATTTATGAGAGAGAAACACACACTCACAAATATGTGCTCGTACACTCACAAGTTTGCCTGTGTCACTAACCAGACTTCCTGTAGTGACCTTTTAGATTGAGTTCCAAATTGAACTGCTTCTCCTACCTGCTGTCTATTCTGAATTCATAAATTCACTTCCCCAAGGCCCAAGCGTTTCTTGTTACTAATTTTATTCCTTTAGCAAATCATTTGTTTTCTCTATGGTTCCTCATTCTAATTCTGTGATGTTGCCATCATTGTTTATTTCTGTCTTTGCCCTACATCTGAGGAAGCGAAGGTCAGGAAAATTATGTGAGTTGCCCAAACCAATCCAGCCATATAATTTGTCCCCCACAGATTATGGGTCTAGCATTTCAAATGTCTCCAAATTTAACCCAGGCGGAAAGAGCTGCATGAGCAGAGGCTCTGTCCAGCTGGTGCCTTTGAGGAAACCCAAGAAGCCCAGTGTGACTGGAGCTCAGAGTTGGAAGGGAATGGGGACACGAGACAAAACTGAAGAGAGAGGAGGGACCAGAGCACATAGGCCTTGTAGGCTGTTTAAAGATTTTAGCTTCTGTCCTCGGGCAGTGGGAAGCCGTTTGTAAATGTCATGTCAGGGGGTGCCGATGAGCGATGCATTTTGCCAGAGCGCGCCGGCTGCATGGCTCGGAGGAGGAAGTTGATGTACGGAGATCAGTTCTGAAGGCCCCAGCATGCTGTTCTGTTTTCTAGCTTGGGATCCAGATGAAGGTAGAGTTTGTCTTCCTTGTTACAGAAAACCTCAAGCATTATTGGGTATCCTTTTCTCTCCTTTCTTCTCCTTTCAGCATGAAGGGTCATTGTGTCTTCTCTGTAGCCCCCCTTGTTTTTGAAACACTCCCAGACACCTGGAAGAATCAGCTAGGGGAGCTGCAGCCACAGCCAGTGGGTGCGGAAGTTAACTTTTGTCCCACCAGCCCTCTTGCCCTTTTGGGTCCTCTGCTTGTGCCAAGGATGCTACTGCTTCCTTTTTTTTTTGCAGGAGAGGATTCTGGACAGAGAAAGAAAAGAGAGCCCAGCTCTGAACCCCTCACTGTCAGAAACCCAGTTTTAGAGGGGCAGCTGCCCTTGACCACACACTGTGGTTTGAATAGCCAAGAATAGAACCTCTGCTGCTCTCACCTCCTCATGGAAGGTGGGAGTGAAAACAGGGGTTAGTTGGGAAGTGGCTTTTTAAACCTATGTTTACAGTGTTTTGATGCCGCTGTCATAGATGAGAGAGGAATCATGAAGTCTGGAGCTCAGATTTTTTAGGATTTCAGGGATGCAATATTTATCCCACTCTTCCTCTCCGTAGGGTGTGGTATAAGCAGGAGTTGAAAATAGCTATCCTGTGTTGTTTTTCTCATTTGGAAGTCTTTCTGGCATAGTGCTGATTTTTTTTTTCTTAAACCAGTGAATCGACTCTCACCTCAAACACATATTGCATTTCATCTTTAAGAAAGGAGCTTTTCAAAGCCGGGTTTTTCAGAACTGAGGACTAAGACCTAAATGGGCCAATGCAAGGAGAGTGTTTCCAGGACAAAACAAAGTAACGTTCTCCTTGAAGAATGTTGACGTTGAATTAAAATGGAGCTACAGAGTGAGGAAACCAGCAAAGAAAGGGTAAAGCTTCTGATCTGACATTGGGTCAGGTGGGGAATGGGAGAGGAGGAAATCTGGGCTGGTGATGTCCTGGGGTCACAGGCATCAAGAAGGACTGCTGATAACTGTCAACTATACCTTAGTAAAGCTGTGGGGGAAGGAGGGCTGGTGAGTGCTGTTGGTTGAAAGTAGTGGTTCTCAAAGTACGTTTCTCCACCTGCAGTATAAGCATTACCTGGGAATTTGTTTGAAATGCAAACTCCTGGCCCCCACCCCAGAGCTATTGAATCAGACACTCTGGCAGAAGGACCCAACACTCTGTGTTTTAACAATCCCCTCTGACAAACCCACAGCCAACATAATACTCAATGGTGAAAAGCTGAAAGCCTTCTCGCTAAAATCTGGAACAAGACAAGAATGCCCACTCTTACCACTTCTATTCAACCGAGTATGCCCACTCTCACCACTTCTAGTCAACATAGTATTGGAAGTCCTAGCCACAGCAATCATAGAAGAAAAAGGAATAAAAGGTATCCAAATTGGAAGAGAAGAGGTAAAATTGTCAACATATGCAGATGACATATTATATATAGAAAACCCTAAAGACTCCACACCAAAACTACTAGAACTGATAAATGAATTCAGCAATCTTGTAGAAGGATACAAGATTGACATTTGTTACATTTCTGTTACATTTCTTTACACTAACATTGAAATATCAGAAAGGGAAAGTTAAAAAAAAAATCCCTTTTAAAATCGCATAAAAAAATACTTAGGAATAAACCTGACCAAGGAGGTGGAATACTTATGCTGCGGACTATAAAGCATTGATAAAGGAAATTAAAGATGATTCAAAGAAATGGAAAGCTATCCCATGCTCTTGGGTTGGAATAATTAATATTATTAAAATGGCCACACTACTCAAAGCAATCTACACATTTAATGTGATCCCTATCAAATTACCCATGACGTTTTTCACAGAACTAGAACAAATAATCCTAAAATGTATATGGAACTTTAAAAGACCCAGATTTGCCAAAGCAATCCTGAGGAAAAAGAACAAAGCTGGAGGCATAACCCTTCCGGACTTCAAACAATACTACAAAGCTACGGTAATTAAAACAGCGTGGTATTGGCACAAAAACAGACATATGGATCAATGAAACAGAATAGAGAGCCCAGAAATAAACCCACACATCTACAATCTTTGACAAAGGAGACAAGAATAAACAATGGAGAAAAGACAGTCTTTTCAGCAAGTGGTGTTGGGAAAGCTGGAAAGGTGAAGTTAGAACACCCTCTCACCATACACAAAAATAAATTCAAAATGGCTTAAAGACTTAAATATAAGACATGACACCATAGAACTTCTAGAAGAGAATATAGGCAGAACATTCTCTGACATAAACGTACCAGTGTTTCTTAGGTCAGTCTCCCAAGGCAATAGAAGTAAAAACAGAAGTAAACAAATGGGACCTAATCAAACTTATAAGCTTTTGCACAGCAAAGGAAACCAAAAACAAAAAGACAACCTGCTGGGCGAAAATATTTGCAAATGATGTGACCGACAAGGGCTTAATTTCCCAAATATACAAACAGCTCATACAACTCAATAACAAAAAAAAACCCAATCAAAAAAATGGGCAGAAGACCTAAATAGACATTTCTCCAAAGAAGACATACACATGGCCAACAGGCAGATGAAAAGATGCTCAACATCACTAATTATTAGAGAAATGCAAGTCAAAACTATAATGAGGTACCACCTCACACCAGTCAGAATAGCCATCATTAAAAAGCCTACAAATAACAAATGCTGGAGTGGGTGTGGAGGAAAGGGAACCCTCCTACACTGTTGATGGGAATGTAAATTGGTGCAGGCACTATGGAAAACAGTGTGGAGACTCCTTCAAAAACTAAAATAGAGTTGCCATATGATCCAGCAATCCCACTCCTGGGCCTATATCTGGAGAAAACTCTAACTTGAAAAAGGTACATGCACCCAACGTTCTTAGCACTGTTTACAATAGCCAAGACATGGAAACAAATGTCCATTGACAGATGAATGAATAAAGAAGATGTGGTATATATACACAATGGAATACTACTCAGCCATAAAAAAGGATGAAATAATGCCATTTACAGCAACATGGATGGACCTAGAGGTTATACCAAGTGAAGTAAGTCAGAAAGAGAAAGAGAAATACCATATAATATTACTTATGTGTGGAATCTAAAATATAACACAAATGAACTTATTTATGAAACAGAAACAGACTCACAGACCTAGAAAACAAACTTATGGTTACCAAAGGGGAAAGGGTTGGGGGGGGGGCAGGGATAAACTAGTTTAGGATTAGCAGAAACAAACTACCATATATAAAATAGATAAACAACTAGGTCCAACTGTATAGCACAGGGAACTATATTCAATATCCTGTAATAAGCCATAATGGAAAAGAATATGAAAGAGAATATATATGTGAATAACTGAATCACTTTGCTGTACACCAGAAACTAACAGAACATTGTAAATCAACTATACCTCAATTAAAACAAAAGCGAAAACAAGCCCCTCTGATGATACTGATGCATGCTCAAGTTTGGAAACCACTGGTTTAGACTAGGACATAATGTGAAGTCAAGCTTTAGGGACCAGCTAATTTTGTTTTGATCTAACCTCACCAGGCCTCCTACCTATGACTAGGAGCATCAGGAGTGTGTGTCACTGGTCACAAAGCTGGTTACAGGGCAAAGGGGGTAGATGGCTCAGCACAGGGTCACTCCACCACTGCAAAAACCAGTCTTGATATAACCAGAGAAGGCATTTCTTCCAGTTATGATGGAGAGCTCTGTCAAGAAAGTCCATGAGGACTGCCTCTGGTTTAGCCACCTGGGGGCCTTGTTCTCACATAGGAAAGTGACTTGCGGAATTTTACTGGGTACCTGACGGTCAGATGAGCAGGAGTCAGGGACCTGGGTCCAAATCCAAGCTCTAACTTTTACTAGCTGAGTTTCCTTGGACAAGTTATGACAGTTCTTGCCTGTAGACTAGGGTTAATGATACATGCTGCTTAGGGTTGGTGGGGGATTAATTGAGGTCATGTACAATATACCTGGCACAGAGCAGGTGCTTAATAAATGAATGCTGTCACCAGGGTCCTTGGATGTCTCAGGACTGCTCAGGAAGGACCACTGCGGGGGGTATGTAACCATACATGGCCTTTTCTTGTAATGTTAAGATGGTAGAAATAGGCAGGAAAAATGTAATTAAGATATGTACTATAGGAAAAAAAAACTGAAGATGAATTTTAATGACTCTAAGTTCAGCACAGACCTTACATTGAATTATCTGCTAAGATTCAAATTATCTAAATAGGAAAGCTATTTTTATGAGTTAAAATATTATATTGGCAGATTCATTGTAATGCTATGCTATCAAAGAGTGATGTTAAAATTTAAATTATTTTGAAGTGTGACCCTGGTAAGTGTAATCCTTAAAAATTCACTTATAAGTGCACATAATAAAAGAGTTAGCTTCTGTGAGACTTTTGTAGTGTCTGGCAGTTGTATAAAATTGATTTCATTATGGACAAAGAGGTCTTTTGTGTTAAAAGGGGAATATTTTTATGTTATTTGGTAACCCATGATTTAGATTGACGAGTTAGAGGTTTTTAATGCCCCTAAAATAATCTCTGCCCCTTTTTCTTAAGCTAATGCCAACCAACAATTATCACTTATGAGATGATCATAAAAAATGAACAGAGAAAAGCATTCTGACAGCTTCTCTACCTATGTTTGGGTGGGAGTTTTCCAGAAGAATGAGAAGTATCAGCTCTTATTGTCTTTTCAGTATGTCAAACAGACTCAGTTAATCCCATGCTTGACCGGCTATGGGGCTGAGGAACTGCAAAGTCGAGTGTCACACAATTCGTCTGGAAACATGAGGGTTATGGGATCCACGGACCATGACTTCGTTAACTTGAATTTTATTTTTTAATGAGAATAACAATGAGCTTTGCAAGCTGATTTAGAGTCTCCACATCTAACTGCATTAGAACTTAATACCCATGAAGTGTGAGTTAGAAAAATGAAATTTTTCAGTACGGTAAATAAACTGAGGAGGCTGGAAACCAGATTGAAGTCTGTAGCCTGGAAAATCAACGGAGACTAAAAATAGTAAGATTAGAGGCGACATTCAACCATGGACCAGCCAAAGGTGGTTTTCGTGTACCACCAAAGGAGAAACCAGGCCATTATATGATAGGTTTAAAAAAATATGTGTCTAGAGAACATTCTGTTTCTTATGTAGGTGTGGAAGGGCACACCTTCCCTTAAAATGTAGATTTGGTTTTCCAAAGTTTTGATTTTTCATGTTTTTTCTCTCGCTAGAATTAAGAGGACACTCCCACTGATTTCTAAGGGAAATGCTGGCATAATCTACATGAAATTGAGAATTCACCTTGATGACATTTGACTGAAGGCTTTAGAATGCAGTTGCTGTTTCTAAATATTAAGCAAATCAGGCAAAGAGCTCCAGCGAGCTCTTAGCAAGTAGCCAGAGGATCCCCTTTAGAATAGTCACATAAAAGGATTACAGGGTCCGGAGGAAGAACACAAAGGAGCGTGTTTTGAAATAGTCCTTATGCTCTGGGAGCCATCTTGTTTAAATGGCGTCACCTTAACACTGAGGTTCTTGGTAGGTGTTTGCTCACAGGCCTAAAACTTTGTGCGTGTGGAGTTTTTGAAAACAGTATTAGTTGGGAAAGTCCTAAATATTGCAGAAACTCCAGATGACTGGCCTGAGCTGTGTGTGACTGTCGTGAGCTCTTGACTTACCAGGGGACTGCCACGTCCTTAGGAGTATCGTTTTTCTTTGTTTGGAATTCCCTCTTCTTATTCCAGAGCTCTCAGTAAAGGCCCTGTCTGAGCAGGAGAACGTGGAATGAGTGAGTAGAATTGATAGTCCTGTCTGGCTTCTGCGGTTAAAGGAGGTTGAATGCCAGTAAGTATCCCCTCCCTCCCCCCCCGCCATAGAAGAGCAGGGAAGTGGAAGTGGATGGTCAACCCGAGACCACTGGTGAAACGAGACTTAGGTAGCTTAAAAACCAGTATTCACAAAAACAGATGAAATCTTGGATCTCATTGTATGATATGCGGACTGCAATGTGAGAAAAGGAGATTATGGATGTTAGTATAATCAGGACATTGCTGATTATAAAAAGAAATAAAATAAGTCCAGTTTCTCACATTTCATTTGGGCGAAAAACTCTCTCAGACTTTCCTTGACAGAAATTCAACTCGGCAAACATTGAATACCAACCGTGCCAAGCGCTAAGCCCTGGGTGTTCAAAGATGGATATGACTCAGTCCCTGACCCAGAGAGCACTTAATCTAATGGAGAATAGCCATGGTTAATGCCGATTTTATGCACTAAAAGTATTTTTTGGTGATAATATTTGAGGCCCAATGACCAAAAATACCTTCTTTATTAAAATTCTCACATGATTCGTCCCCTGTGAGGCCAAGCCTGTGTTACAAAGGCATGGGCAAAAGCAATTTCTATGTGGACTGTAGATCCAAATGTGAAACAGTAAAGATTCTAGAGGAGAACATTAGACACTATCTTCATGACCTCAGGGTAGGCAAAGATTTCTTAAATAGCACACAAAATATGCTTACCAAAGATGGAAAAAGTGTCACATTAGACTACATTAAAATAATTTCAGTTCATTACATGATACCATTAAGAAAGTGAAGTCTGGGGAATGGAAGAAGACTTTGCAATACAAATATTCAACAAAGGATTTATGTGTAGAATATATAAAGAACTTCTATAAATTAATAAGAAAAAAGGTAGATTACCAATAGAAATGTGGGAAATAGAGTTGAGTAAGCACTTCACAAAAGCGGATGTTGGTTGTCTTGATTGGAGATAGTGACTGGAAGGGAGCACAAGGGGCTCCAGGGGTTCTGGTCATAATGTTGGTTATGTTGGTTATGTGGGTGGTTATGTGGTTTTACTCTGTGAAAATCCTTCAAATTATGATCGGTGCACTTTTCTGTAGGTATGTTATAATTTCATTGAGAAAGTGTACATAAAGAAAAGGCCTTGTGGTCTAGGATGAGGAATGTGGCAAAGTATTTTCAGACGTTATCTCTTGTTGGAGCATTGCCTCTACTATGGAAGCAGAGGAAATGTTGAGAGCATGGGCTTTTGCTTGGTTGTCAGGGCAGGTCCAGTTTGTGTAAGGGTCCTACACAAGGAGTGCCAATGTCTTGGGTTAGCAGAAGGCCTTTGGCTACCAATATCCTGAGAAGGGAGGAGGAAAAAACATTTATGGAGAAAGCACTAGAAACAAGCTTGATTACAATTTCGTGTAGAGCTAACTCAGCCTGGAAGCCTGTTTAAGCCACCATTGATTGATCACTTACCATGTATTGCGGCATTGAGATAGGGACTTTCTGTGCATTAAAATATTTGATCCTCACCACAACCCTGGAAGGTAGGTGCTATTATTTGTCCAGATTTACAAATGAAGAAACTGGGGCTTAGGGAGAGTAAGTAACTTGCTTAAGTTCCAGCTAGAAAGTAGCAGCAAGCTGCAACTGGAACCCACATCTTTGTGATTGAAAGCTCACCCCCTTGACTCTGTGTATTATTTTGCCTTTTTGGGGGGCAAAACCAATTTTATTTGAGCATAGTGAGAAGAAAAAATAATTACCCTGTATACACACACACACACATATATCAAATTTTGATGATCCATAGGCACTTTGAAACTGATCAAGTCTGAGGTTTGTTGTACTACAGGTTATGAACTGGAGCTTTCCTCTTCTGTTGTAACATGGTTAGGAACACCTGGATGGGGGTGAGAGGAGACTGAGAAATCTTCCAAGAAACAATACAGATTATCATGGGAATACACTTATATGGGTGACCCATGAGCCCTTCTCAGTGCTTTAGGGACATTGTAATAACCTGAGTAATTGCCTTTGATAGGCTTTGTTTTCTGCTCATTAATGACTCTCCAGGTTAGATTTTATACTTCTTACCACTAATTGAAATACAGAGATACATAAAATGGATGCAGCCAACTGATTGTCACAACACTGTCTGCATATCAACGTTCTCCTGCCTGCTTGGGTTTGAAGAGAAGGAGAGGAGAAGGGAAAGGGTATGATAAGGAACCTGTGTTAGCTGAATTTGTTTCAAAAGCCAAATTCTGGTACAGAAGCCAGAATTTTGACACATAAAAATTATTGATATTTGTGCACCGTTAGGGTTTGGGGATTGCCCTACTTAGCATATACATGTCCTTTTTTCCCCTTCTCGTGATACACAGAGCACCTTGGGTACACACTCAGGTACATATTTAGTATTTTGAGTTCTTTTGTTCCATGGCTTATTTTTGTTCCCCAGGATGTTCATGTTTGCAGCCTGTGGAGTGTTTATAGCATCACAATAACATTGCATCCCCAAATGAAATTTGGATTACTTACTTTCAAATGTGTCTCCCCAGCAATCCAATGACTGTGGAAGCAATATGGTGGAAAGGCACATTATCTGATTTGAATAGAAATATATGTGGGTATGATTTTAGAGATTTCTGTTTATTAAAAAAAGAAATCTTCTTTTATCCTTGGGGCTAGTTATCCCACTTTTATTGCTGTGATAATACACAAGAAAGAAACAAGTTGAAATAATTGAAAATGCCCACATCGAGCTCAACTTATTTAGTTTATCTTAGTTATATGTACTTGTTTGATGTACAGATGCTTATAGAAAATTGGACAGAAGCTCTGGGTTCCTTTTTTTTTGAAATGTAGAACTTCTCGTTTAGAAGTAGATTCTGCTTTAGGGACTATGTAATTATTTATTAATTTGATTAGCACTGTACATTATATCTTGAAGCTATTCAAAGTACTGTAGGAGCATCTGTTGTACCATCATTGGGAGGCTGGTAGGTTGTTTCAGAAATAAATACCAAATGCCTTGACAACTGCAGTTTGACATAGCTCGATGTAGGCAGTGCCATGGTGCTGTGTGGAAATTCTTAGTCTTGGCTTCATGTTGGTAAATTGATATTCTCAGGTACATCCAAGGTGTTATTTTGTGGGGAGGGTAGTTTTTGTTGAGTCTTGGCTTTCCTAGTTCCTTATTTAATGAAATAGTGACAGCTGTCATTTTCTACCTTCAAACAGTAGCATCAGTGATTTTATAAACAGAAAATCATTTTCCAGGTGGGCTTGTGTCCATTGCTGGCAACCATTTTATATACATGGCCTCATTTTAAATGGCTAGGACTTTGAATGTGTAAATGGGCAAGTTTTCAGGCAGTTTGGGTAGGCTTTACATTCTTGCTTCTCCATTTCCTGTCTAAACAACGTCTTCCGTGTCCACAGCATGTTTATGCAACATTGAATAAAACTTCTAATGGGAAATTTCTTACAGGTGACCTCCCTGAGAGGCTGGGCTGTGAAGAAATCTTAAGAAACCCGACCCTGATGAAATTGCCTCCGTTGAGAATATTACTCAGTGCAGAAACAAGGAATAGAATTCAGTTATTTTTGGTTCTTGAAAAAATGAATTCTGGGTTTTTTTGTGTGTAGGTGGCAGAAAACATTAACCCCGGCAGAAGGTCCAGTCTCAGTTGGAAATTGAACTTTTGGTTTCTTTGAATTAGGAGAACCTTGGAGAAGAGGATGTTAAAATATTTTTTATTTGAACCTCAAGCAACTTGGAATCGGTTCTGCTGTCTGCATATCTTTTATAGATGTATCTTTTCCAGGGTTGTCTGTCTCTACATGTAATTTTCTGGAGGCTGGGACTGATTATCAAATGACCTCCAACTCAGCATCACCTGTGGCTGGATACTAATGAATCCTTTTTTAACCTTCCTAGCACTTTTGGAGAAATCAATCAGTAGAAGGCGGGACACCGAAGCCATACAGAAAGCCAAAATCCTTTATTCATCTTGCATGAATGAGAGTGAGTAATAAAGAAAATAAATAAAATAATTTACCACCCTTATTTTTCAGAGTTCTATTAATGCTTAAAGATATTGTTTAAGGAAAAAGAGAACTACTAAGAATTCTACTAATATTTAAAGGTGTTGCTTAAAGAAAGGAGCTATTTTCCAAGACTGGATTTTGACTACCCCTGCCTTTTTAAAAAAAATTCATTAATTAATTAAATTTTGGCTGTGTTGGGTCTTTGTTGCTGCGCTGGCTTTCTCTAGTTGCGGTGAGCGGGGGCTACTCTTCGTTGCGGTGCGCGGGCTTCTCATTGTGGTGGCTTCTCTTGTTGCGGAGCACGGGCTCTAGGCACACAGGCTTCAGCAGTTGTGGCTCGCGGGCTCTAGAGCACGGGCTCAGTAGTTGTGGCGCATGGGCTTAGTTGCTCTGCGGCATGTGGGATCTTCCCGGACCAGGGCTCGAACCCGTGTCGCCTGCATTGGCAGGCAGATTCTTAACCACTGCACCACCAGGGAAGTCCCTGACTACCCCTGTCATTTTTTTTTTGGAATTTTATTTTATTTTTAATACAGCAGGTTCTTCTTAGTTATCTATTTTATACATATTAGTATAATATGAGATGGTGAGATGAATTGGGAGATTGGGATTGACATATATATGTATAAAATAGATAACTACCTCACTCTGTATGATAGTCTCTAGGTCCATCCATGTCTCTACAAATGACCCAATTTCGTTCCTTTTTATGGCTGAGTAATATTCCATTGTATATATGTACCACATCTTCTTTATCCGTTCGTTTGTCGATGGGCATTTAGGTTGCTTCCATGACCTGGCTATTGTAAATAGTGCTGCAATGAACATTGGGGTGTATGTGTCTTTTTGAATTATGGTTTTCTCTGGATATATGCCCAGTAGTGGGATTGCTGGGTCATATGGTACTTCTATTTTTAGTTTTTTAAGGAACCTCCATACTGTTCTCCATAGTGGCTGTATCCATTTACATTCCCACCAACAGTGCAAGAGGGTTCCCTTTTCTCCACACCCTCTCCAGCATTTGTTGCTTGTAGATTTTCTGATGATGGCCATTCTGACTGGTGTGAGGTGATACCTCATTGTAGATTGATTTGCATTTCTTTAATGATTAGTGATGTTGAGCATCCTTTCATGTGTTTGTTGGCAATCTGTATGTCTTCTTTGGAGAAATGTCTATTTAGGTCTTCTGCCCATTTTTTGATTGTGTTTTTTTTTTTTTTTTTTAATATTGAGCTGCATGAGCTGTTTATATATTTTGGAGATTAACCCTTTGTCCATTGATTTGTTTGCAAATATTTTCTCCCATTCTGAGGGTTGTCTTTTTGTCTTGTTTATAGTTTCCTTTGCTGTGCAAAGGTTTTTAAGTTTCATTAGGTCCCATTTGTTTATTTTTGGTTTTATTTCCATTATTCTAGGAGGTGGGTCAAAAAAGATCTTGCTGTGATTTATGTCAAAGAGTGTTCTTCCTATGTTTTCCTCTAAGAGTTTTATAGTGTCCGGTCTTACATTTAGGTCTGAAATCCATTTTGAGTTTATTTTTGTGTATGGTGTTAGGGAGTGTTCTAATTTCATTCTTTTACATGTAGCTGTCCAGTTTTCCCAGCACCACTTACTGAAGAGACTGTCTTTTCTCCATTGTATATCCTCACCTCCTTTGTCATAGATTAGTTGACCATAGGTGCGTGGGTTTATCTCTGGGCTTTCTATCCTCTTCCATTGATCTATATTTCTGTTTTTGTGCCAGTACCATATTTTCTTGATTGACTACCTCCATCTTAATGTTTTGTTGATTGATGGAGAAACTAAGAAAATTTTATTTCAGTGGTTGGGTTGGATTCTTTAGGTATCAGTTACTCCATGGGAAACTTGGGTAGGGTCAGAAGGGCAAACCATATTGCATGTGGTACAGAAACCAGAATCTGGAGGCTAGGTCTGGTTTGAGAAGGACATAGTAACACTCCTTCTCAAACCAGACCTATGTCCTTTGGAACCTCCTGGGGCCTAGAGTAATCCAGATTCCCAGGCGGGCCAGGCTCCTTCTGCTTCTCCATCAGCCTAACAGGCATCTTTGTTGAGCACTTTAGGCCCCTCTCAGCATCTTGGGTCTGATTGGAGTTAAAAGAGACACCTGACGTTTTACCTGGTACACTTTCTCAAGGCTATTGCAGGAAGAAGCCAGTGCCTCTGGGAAGTGTGTTAACTTGTTTAGGTTTTGGGGTATTATTTGGTGAGCTGGAAGAGGGCACTAAAAGATGATGAAAGAATCTGAAGCAGTAATTCATTTTTGTTGGGGAGTGATTAGTTTTATTGAGCAGTTTCCTTTAGTTAGGATTGTTTCTTAGTTTTGCAGAGTGTTCTCAGCTTAACATTGCTCATTGGCTTGGGTCAGTATAGTGAACCCATCTTTTATTGTTGGGAATATTGGGCAGGTTCCCTAGTCAGCTCTCCTGGCAAGAACATCAGGTTTAGACAGTCACACTGAAGTATGAGTCATAGGTAGGTCTGTTTCTGTGGTTATGCTCAGTCCACTGCACCTCTCCCTAAAAAGTTAGGTTGGGACTTTACTGGAATTTTCTCTTGAGAAGATACACTTGCTTTCTAGTTTGGTAATCCAGTTTGCAATTCTAACTCTCTTCATATTTGCTCCCTTTCAGAAGCAATCGAAAAAGCGGATGCCAAGCCATTGTTACATATCCTGCGGCACTCACCTTTCCGCTGGCCTGTGCTCGAATCTAATATCGGTCCTGAAGGGGTTTGGTCAGAGAGAAAGTTCAGCCTTCTTCAGACACTTGCGACGTTTCGTGGCCAGTACAGCAATTCTGTGTTCATTCGTTTGTATGTGTCCTCTGATGACAAGGTGTCCAACGAACACGTCTTGAAGGTATAGTGAGGACTCCTTCATCATGCTTGTTTAGTCCAAGGTTAGCCTTTTTGGGTTGCCTTCTCAAGGAGAGAGACTCATACCACCTTAGTGAAATGATAAGGTTAAAAATTCTGTTAAACGTTAGGATCTAGACTGTTCCCTGCCCACCCCCCACCTCCCCACCCCCCCAGATTTGCAGATTGTAAATCATGAACACACTGTTTTTGTCAGCCTTTCAAGAAACCGGTGAGTGAGTTTCAACTGATCTGTGACCTGGCTCTCGAATATCTACCCTGAGCATGTGTAGGGCCCCTTAATTCTGGTGGGGAGAGATGAGCAAAGACTTTCTGAACTCTGCTCTTCCTCTCCCCCTCATTCCCCTGACCAAGGAGCGAACACGTGCTATAGTTCATTGTTTTCCTTCACTAACATCTTGTGTACATGCCTAATATTTCATTGTCAAGTTGTCTTGAATCTCTTGTCCTTCCTTTCAAAAGATAAGGCAAAACTTGTTCTAAGTGCTTGGTTGCATTTTCTGTTGGGAGAGTAAACATCTCTTCCATAAAGGAATGGGCCATGAGGACATACCCTGAGGTGGAGTATTACATTGGTAAAATCAGGAGACTGTCAGAAAACTGCCAACAGTGGAAGATTCATCAGTCACAGAACTTGGCAAGAATGCAAATAGCACTTTTCAAATTGTTTTGTCTTTTGAGTCTATTTTTTTTTTTTTTTTTTTTTTGCTTCTGTGGTTACTTTAGTAATGAAAATTTTGTTGAACCGCTGATTTTTTCCCCCAATTCTGTTCTTTGTTAAACCAGAAAATATTAATGATATATTGATGTTTAAATCATAGAAATTTAAAACCTTTAGAGTGTATTATCCTCTCCTGATATAAGTCAACTTTTAAAACTCTATACCCTGGAGTTTATTTTTTGATTTATACCAAGGGGCTGGCAAATTTTTTTCTGTAAAGGACCAGATAGGAAATATTTTAGGCTGTGTGGGCCATATTATCTCTGTCTCAACTACTCAACTCTGCTGTTATAGCTGGTAAAGCAGCTGTAGGCAGTATGTACATAAATGGGTGTGGCTGTATGGCGTGCTGGCCTGCAGGCTGGAGTTTGTCCCTCTCTAGCTTAGACAATGGCAGTCTCAATAAAAAAATCTTTAGTCACTGAAAGAATTCCCATCTCCTCAAGAGGAAATTCTTAGTTACAGAGACAGCTGTATTTCTGTGCTGGGTGATGGAACAACAACATGACACTGAGATGTATTCTAATGCTTTCAGGATAAGACATGCTCTTCAATGCTCTACAATCATGGTGATGGTCCAGTTGACCTCTGTCCCATGGTGATAGATTACTCGCTTAAAAACAAACAAACAAACCAGGTTTTAAAACTCTCATTCTTAATTTCAGAACTATTATGGTATCCCTTCCAAACACTTTAAATGGTGTTTTGAAGTAAGTTGGAGACTGTCTTTCAAACTTAAGTTTATGTACTCTATTGCATGATAGATCTTGATTTCCACACAGGTTAATTAATTGCAAATGGTAACCATTTCAGTTTTCACCAATTTCTGGATCTAGTGTAAGAACTGAATTCATTTAAACATTTTATTATGGAAAATAATACAAATAAAAGTAAAAAGAATAGTACTACAAACTCCCGTGTACTCATCAACCCACCTTCAACAGCCAGCAACTTTTGGCTGTTCTTGTTTCATCTGACATACCTCCTTTTGGAGAGGAGGCTGGAACATTGTGTAGCAAATCCAAGGTATAATATCATTGCACTGATAAATACATCAGTGTTTATCTAATGGAAAGGACTATTACAACAACCAAAAAAGTAATTGTAATTCCATAGTTAACATCTAATACCTGGCGAATTTTCAGTTTTCCTGATTGTCTCAAACATGTCCTTTAAAAAAATTAAGCAGTTGGTCTTTGATTCAGGTTCCAAATAAGAATCACATGCGCATTTGGTTGACACATCTATTTTAATCTATTGCATACTAGATTTGACTGATTTCAGGGTAACGTAATAGCTAATGAGAGAAAATTCTTGTTTATAGGAGAATCACAGCTTTAAAAATGCAGGAGAAATAATAGAATTTAAAAGTTAGCATTTTTTAAAATCCCTGATGAAAAAAAGAATTAAGGCAACTATCACCAGTAGCTGCTAAAGCTATTAGATGAATGGTTGATGGAGAAATTCAGGATAGAGAGACCAGACTGACATCAAATGAACCCAGATATTAATGGTAGCATTGCTAGAAGTTGGAAAACCAGATTTTGTGTGCCTCCTGATACCATGCAGTGGGAAACATATGCTATCACCAATGATGCCAAAAGAAAAGGAAAAAAAAATGAACTTGGATCTAATCAAGCCCGTAGTTTTTAACACCAGCTTACAGGAAACACGGGGAATAGAGGATCACGGCAATCAATTTTTAACAGCTTGCCTTGCACACTTAATATTCAATTAAACTGATCCTAGAAACACTGAACTGTCAATAACAGAACACTTTCCAAGTGTAAGGAGCCACTCATGTGCTTACTACCGGTCTCTTCTGCCAAGATGGCAGCTTCCTCCAAACTGATGTGTTTGAGCATGGCCTGGCATTTGAGTGCAGTGTGCATTTGCTTTAGTTATGTCCCTGTTTGTACCATTTTATATGAGTGGATATTCACACACCTGAATTAACAAAATAGAGCTACAGTCTTTCTAATCATGACAGAGCTGCTAGAAGTTCAAGCATGTGTCTAGATATTGGTAGGAAAAGCTTTCTTCTGAGATCTGCATAAAACCCAGTGAACCTGATAACAAAAACTAGTGTATCTGTGGCTGCCAATGTTGTAGAATTTGTGGGTGTTGCTTTTGTTAGAAATAGTTAAAACTATAAAAAAATCTAATTGAATATTTGGAGCCCTTGAAGCACCTTTTTAGTTTTGTGGAACATAGTTTGAAAACCACGGCCATAGTGGAGAAAAAAGTATGCTTTGGTGTTAAAGAGATTGAGGTTTGTGGTTTGGCTTTGTGACTTACTCACTGAACGTGTGTGCAGATTGTTTCACTTCTCCCAGTTTCATTGTCCCCATGTGGAATGAAGGGTGAATTAGAATTTACTTTTCACTGTTGCTGTGAGATTTAAATAGGATGAATTTGGTGCCAATTTACAGGATAGATGCTGGTACACAGTAGCACATGACAAAAGGTACCTTTCTCTTAAAGCATGACCAGGCAACTGGTCAGAACCATTTGGGGAATGTTTCTCTTCAATTTCTGTGCCAAACATGTGTCTCAGATCTCAAGTTCAGATGTGCGAGAAATAGGCATTTTCTTTAGTCAGTCAGTCTCATCTCTGACTCTGAGCTCCCACCCCCACCTTTTAGTTGGAAACTGAACCAGTCTGGGCCCTTCCCCACTTCCCGGCTACTCCATTTCTCAGCCTTCTCCTAGGGTATTGGGAGACCCTCTGATCATCAGTTATGTGTTTCTGAAAAGAAACCTGCCATCCCAGCCCAGGTAGCCACTTCAGGTGTTCCTCTCTGCTGCTGGAGCCCTGGGCCTCCCAACTCCCTCTCAATCCTGCCATTTCTAGGGGCATTGATGGGTCCTGCTCATGAGAAACTTCGACTTCTTTGGCTGCCTAGAAGATCCTCTTTCTGCTCTGGGAGAACTCTCTCTTACCCCCAAACTCTTCTCCCTCAATGTATTTAGACTTCCTTTTCCATCACATTCTATTTTCCTCAATGTTCTTGGGTTTTCTAATCCCACAAACCTGTGGGGATAAGAAAAGGGACTCCTTTGGGAAGGCACGGCACTGTGAGCGTACTGCTGGGTGAGCAGGTGGTGCCTTTGGGTGCCTTTCCAACGGGCAGGTGGCAAGCAGGGGTTGCTCAAACCCACACAGTGGTCCTCTGTGAAGTTCCCCTGTGGCAAGATGGCACAGGATTTGCCACAGACTTAAATGGGAGAAAGGAAACAAATACAGGAAACGACAGATTAATGCCTCCGATCATATCTCACTACATGTGTTTGGGTTTATTTTGTGTAAGGAGATATCAAGAATGAGAATTTAAAGGACAATAAAAGACTTTTGAATATACCTGGTCCTGAAAGAGTGTTCGGAAGGCCAGGGTTGTCTCAGTATGTGTTACCAGAACAGTGACCTGAAGTGATCATCACCCAGTGCCTGCATTTGTGTGACTCTTAGCAAAATCCGTAAGGATGATAAGGAGAGACTGTCTTGGAAATGAAGTTGTTTCTAACTTTTTTGTCCTTTTCCTGCATCATACTGTGTGAGATGTTTCTTTTTGTATTACTGTTTTGTTTCCTAACCTGTGGTGTATTGCAGTCAGAGAAAAAATTCGTATTTCCTTTCAATGTATCAGAGTTCCTAAATATATATTATACTTTCTACTTGTAATATTAAGATCAGTTATAAATGCAAGGATTGAAAAACCTCAGACAACATAGTGTCCTAATATTGGCCTCTTGAGAAAGTCTTTTGCCTCAAGAGTTTATCTGGTTCTAATGAGATTTAGTTGACTGACCTTATTCAATCTGTTTGGTGTATTTAAGATGTTCCCTAGAAACTGTAGCAATCTGAAGGTTTAAAACAGGTCCGGTAACTTCACTTGAATCATCTAAACTTTTACAATAAGTGGATTTAACTTCATTTCATCAGAGGGAAGCTTTGGCTTTCTTGATATTGTCTACACAGTTTCCTTCCCTTTGAGACTGAAGCTCAAAAAATTCTCCAAGTGATCTAAATCTAATTGAAACCCAAAGTGTCTTAATCATAATATTATGTTTCATGTTCCTGGCTTACTTAATTTTTGGAAGAAATGGTGGTATATTGGGAATTGGAATAGGATGAAGCCAGGCTGGCTTGTGATTTGGTTGTTTGGGGCCAGTTAGCGAAGAAGATTGAACACAATAATTTGAGGTTTTTAGCAATACACCCAGGCAAGATGGATGTTATGAAAACATCTTTTTCCCCCAATTTACTTAACTTTTTAAATGTGTGAATAAGATTTCAGGTAGAAAATCTGCTGTTGCGTTCAGTTTTATTCAGTCTTTGGGCAGTTGCTGATACTCAAGAAAACAGAAAGAACAACCGTAGATTTAGAGGAGGTTCTGGAACTTAAAAATTTTTTATTTAAAAATTTATATACAGTTAAATTCACTTTTTTTAAAATTCACTTTTTGTGAAGCACAAGTCTGTAAGTTTTTACAAATGCATGGAGTCATGTAATCACCACCATAAGAAAGAGAATAGTCCCATCACTCCCTCAAAATTTACCTCGTGTTGCCCCTTTGTAGTCATCCACTCTCCCCATCCCCAAACCCTGTTCTCCATCCCTACAGTTTTGCCTCTTTTGGAATGTGATTAAAATTTGCCCACGCTGTTGCATGTATCAGTAGTTCATTCCTTTTTATGAGTGAGTAGTAGTCCATTGTGTATCACAGTTTATCCATTTGCCAGTTGAAGAACATTTGGATTGTTTCTAGTTTGGGGCAATAATGAATAAAGTTACATGCAGGTTTTTGCATGAGCATAAGTTTCATTTCTCTTGGGTAAATAGCTAGGAAGTGAGATTGCTGGGTCACATGTAGGTGTATGTTCAATTTTACAAGAAACCGTCAAACCAATTTCCAAAGTGGCTGTCATGTTGCATTCCCAACAACAGTGTGTGAATGATCTAGTTTTTCTACATCCTCACCAGCACTTGGCATTGTAAGTTTTTTGTTTTTGTTTTTTTTGGCCATCCTAGTACATGTATAGTGGTGTTCCATTGTGGGTTTAGTTTACATTTTGCTAATGACTAGTGATGTTCAGCATCTTTTCATGAATTTATTTTCCATTTGAGTATTTTTTTTGGTGAAGTGTTTGTTCAGATCTTTTGTCCAGTTTTAAATTGGGTTGTTTGTTTTCTTATTGAGTTGTGAGGACTCTTTATATATGCTGGATACAAGTCCTTTGTCATATATGTGATTTTCAAATTTTTTCTCCCTGTCTGTAGCTTGTCTTTTTCATTCTCTTAACAGTGTCTTTCACAGAGCAAAAATATTTAATGATGATGAACTCCAATTTATTTTTTCTTTTATGGATCTGATTTTGGTGTCTAAGAACTCTTTGTCTAACCCCAGGTCAAAGATTTTCCCCTATGTTTTCTCCTAGAAGTTTTATAGTGTTAGGTTTTACATGTAGGTCTATGATCCATTTTGTTTTTTTTTTTTTTTAGATTTATTTTTATTTATTTATTTATTTATTTATTTTATTGGCTGCGTTGGGTCTTCCGTTGCTGTGCGCTGGTGTTCTCTAGTTGCAGAGAGCGGGGGTTACTCTTCGTTGTGGTGCGAGGGCTTTTCATTGCAGTGGCTTCTCTTGTTGTGGAGCACAGGCTCTAGGCGCGCGGGCTTCAGTAGTTGTGGCTCACTGGCTCAAGAGCGCAGGCTCAGTAGTTGTGGCACACGGGCTTAGTTGCTCCGTGGCATGTGGGATCTTCCTGGACCAGGGCTCGAACCCGTGTTCCCTGCATTGGCAGGCGGATTCTTAACCACTGCGCCACCAGGGAAGCCCTATGATCCATTTTGAATTAATTTTTGTACAAGTTGTGAGGTGTGGGTTGAGATTCATTTTTTTTTTTTGGCAGATGGATGTCTGATTGTTGTAGCTCATTTTCTGAAAAGACTATTCTTCCCTTTGATCGCCTTTAAGGTGCTGAAAGTTTTTTTTTTAAATTTTTAAAAATATTTATTTTCTTTAATTTTTTGGCTGCATCAGGTCTTAGTGGTGGCACGCAGGATCTTCGTTGTGGCATGCGGGACGTTTTGTTGTGGTGAGGGCTTCTCTTGTTGTGGCATGTGGGTTTTCTCTCTCTAGTTGTGGTGCTCAGGCTCCAGGGCACTTGGGCTCTATAGTTTGCAGCACGCGGGTGCTCTCGTTGAGGCGTGCGAGCTCAGTAGTTGTGGCGCATAGGCTTAGCTGCCCCACAGCATGTGGGATCTTAGTCCCGTGACCAGGGATCAAACCCACATCCCCTGCATTGGAAGGCGAATTCTTTACCACTGGACCACCAGCAAAGTCCCACTGCTGAAAGTTTTAGTTCAAGAAATTATGCTATACTTTTCTATAATAATAATTCTAGATATTTAGTTGTCTGATTATTGTTTGTATTTTTATCACCTATCTTAAACTTTCCAGAGAGGGTTCTAAAGTTTGCAAAGATTTCTCAAAACAAAATCATTATTGATTCCTTTCCAAAAAAAATGGTGCAATACAGTATTTTAGGGAGAGGGAGGTGGACAGTCTGGTTAATCAGCTTTATGTGGATCTGGTGATGGAAGACAATGATTCTCCTCTGAGCTCTGCCTAACTGTGTTACCTTGGGGAAGTCACATGACTTCTTTGGATTTCGTTTCTCCACCCACCAAATAAGGGGGAAAATAAGATAATCTCTAAGACCTATTCCAACTCAAATATTATAGCTTTGATGCTATTCAGTACTGTTAGAAACTCAAAAGGGTTAGAAACCATGAATCAGGGGAGGAGGGGCAGGTCTCTGATACTTTATAATGGTCATTGCTGAAGTGCCTACTTGCATGTAGCTCTGATTGCATTGAATTGTTTTTGTAATGGTAACACATGCTCTAAATATGGCTGGTATGCAGATCTCATGACTCTTGTTAATAACATGGTACTTAAGAATTTACAGTGCAAGCAAATGCTTTGTTTTTTGTTTCAACAGCTGGACCAAGCAGCGCTCTCCCTAGCCGTGAGGGAAGACTACCTTGATAATAGCACAGAAGCCAAGTCTGTAAGTTTTACTCATTCAACTCTGTACCTTGTCAGGCATTGTTGGGTTCATAAGTTGTTCTGAAATTCCCAACTCTTTACTAGAATTGAGCAGTGTGGGTGTTTGATGACCATATTCCCAATGTAGGAAGCAAAGGCCTTTCATTTCGGCAGATAAATGACACTCCCTGTTTTCTGGAAGTCTGAAAATGAAGGCTGTATGAGTTCCTGTGCTCAGTGCCCTCATGACCAAGCTGGGAAGACAGCACACCCAAATTGAGTAACCAAAGAATGAGCTTGCAGCCATTCCTCAGAAGTGCAGAGAGCTCACAGTATATTGCAGAAGCATGGGCATGGACACCCAGTCGACCAGTGGTTCCCAAATTGTGCTGCTTAAGAATCACCTGGGAAGCTTCTATTAAATGTCGATTCTTGGGCCTCAGCAATGGAAAGTCGGATTTAGTAGACTTGAAGTGAGGCCCAGGCATCTTTTTTTAACTGGTGCCCCAGGTTAATTTAAGGTTAATGAGAACCAGATGGGATCAATCTGGTCAGACTTCTTGGGTTGGCTTGGAAACCTAGTAGTTTCCTGGAGGTTGGATTAGAGCTGGTTCATTCCTAACACTTTCAATTCATTTTGGAACCTCTGTTGAACTTCCAAAGGAGCCTCAGACCCAGGGGAACCTTGACCAGGGAGTGCTCGGGTTTCTGGCCTAGCCTGAGGATGCAGGAACTTCGACAGGGAAGTGCTGGCTCTCAGTGGAAGTCCCTGCTCCTTTGCTGATAGGAAAGCCTATATCTAGAAGGCTCTGGAGGGCAGGAAGCTAGCCAAGATCCTAGGCAACTTTCTGGCTGAGGACACTCATGGAAGAAGGTTGGCGAGTTTTCCTTCTTGAAAGTGGACAGAATGAACTTTTGCCAATCTGGGGCACCTCTGTTTCTGCTGGGGTCACCACCCTACAAGCAGCCGTGCTTGAAATCTTGTCCCTGTCCTGTAACCAATCAGTCCTGTAAACTCTGCCTTCAAAGTTATCTCTTCCACCTCGTCCCTCCTTTCTGTCCTTACTGCCCTCGGGCAGATCCCTGTTAAGTCTCCTTTTAGCTGTTCCCTCCCCCCCTCATTCCATTGCCTCCTTTGCACCACCACTTGACAAGTTCTCTTGTCAAAGTACAGCTCCCAGAGTGCTTTTGCTCACAAGCTAGGCTCCAAATTCCTTAGAGGGAGGGAGTTCAAGGCCTCTTCATGACCTGGTCCCAAACCACCTTTGCTGTCTCACCTATTTTTATTCTGCCCCCAACAAAGCAGCTTGCACACCTCACAGGAGGACTCCTCACCGCTTCTGAACCAGTCTCCTTTAACTGCTATGTCCCCGGTTTCTTGAGGCTGGAATTTTCCAGTTCTTGAGTTTCTAAGCACTCAGCAGCTTTTTTAAGGACCTCATTTTGGTCTTGCTAGTGTTACAGTTATTAATGACGTGTTTATCTCCCTCACAGGGTCACAATGAGAACCAGACTCAAGTATTATTTAGTTTTTCGTCTGTACCTCCCATGTGCACAGAAGGCCTAGCGAGACATCGCGCATATGTATTGGTTGAATAAATATTTTTGGAATTGAACCGGGAATTGCAAAACATTTCTAACTAAGACTATTCGTGAAGATTGCTTACTGATTCAACAAATAATTATTAAGGGCCTGCTATATGCCAAGCACAATGCAGGTCTCGAGGTCATAAACATCATAAGAATAGCTATGCAAAATCAAGGTTACGTTAGGAAATCTTATTCCCATAGCATGACTATGAAACAGTTTAATACCCGGTGTATTGAGTTCTCACAAGTATATCTGGAAGGAGAGGTGACCGCCAACAAGATTCCTCAGCTCCCACAAAGTAAGGTCCCCCTCTCCAGTAGTATGTGAATAGCCTGAAAATGGGTTTATGAACATGCAGGGAGGAAATTCTATATTTGCTAGGTTTCTCTTCATCATTCTTCTCTTCTTTCCCTTCTTTTTTCCCTGAGCTAGTGAGGAGAACTCTGTAAAAACCACACAAAACTGAAAAGACATAGGGCCTCGATCACTGGTCTTTGGTTTTTAGTGTGGAGGTGGGTAAATTGAGCTGGAAGAGAGTAAATCACAGTTCCCATTAGTCTTCATGGATCATGCCTCCTGCTTTTAGTGACAGTTCTTTCCCATTATTTTATTAAAGTGTCACTTGCCCGGAAAGAGGAGTCTGACCTTTAACTATCTATTCTGGGCTCATTTGTAGATGTTTCATGTATCCATAATATCGCTAGTTGCCAGAAAACTAATTCTCTTGATCCTTGGTGGCCAGACATTTCTGTCTCTCGTGGAAACAGTACCCAAGTAGCCATCATTCTTCTTTGTCCCAAAGTGGTAGGTGAGTGGTTGGTATTGCATGATGCCTGTACCATACTTCGAGTACAGAGTGAAAATGAAGGGCATTTATTTCCACTTGCTGTTTCTGCTCTTCCGTGTCCCTGAAACATACTTCCTAATAGGCTGATGTCATGGTCACTTGCTTCTTTATCTCTTACAGTATCGGGATGCCCTTTACAAGTTCATGGTGGATACTGCCGTGCTTTTGGGAGCTAATAGCTCCCGAGCAGAGCATGATATGAAGTCGGTGCTTAGGTTGGAAATTAAGATAGCTGAGGTAAATCTTAATCTAAAATCTGTTTTTTTTTTCTTCTCTTTATTTTAAAGGCAATATATCTTGAATGAAAATATATATTAAAAAAATCATTCTGTGGCATTGTTCTTTGGGTTCAAGGTAGAACTTATAGCATCCCCCTCTGGGAAGTAACAGGAAGAAAAACCATGACAGAAAGAAGAGCTCTTCATTCCTTCTACCTCTCTGCTTGAAGCCCATTCAGTGTCCACATGCTGCTCAGCTGTGGCCAAAGAATAGCAGCAGGGAGAGACTCTATGTTTTCCTAGAGGAACTCCTGTTTGGCCTCAACTGAAGAATATATATTTGATAAATCGTTATTGATTTGGCTTGAGTGGAAGCTTATTTTTAGTCTAGTCTACTCTTTACACCATTCCTACTCAGAAGTCAATCTGATCTAAGATACGGGCTTTGGGAAGTCTATCCACCCATACTGGACACATAATTTGATGTAGAAAGTGTATAGGGCAGGCTGGTAAGCATTTATTAGCTTCCTTTCTAGTGCTACTTTGTACCTACCCCTGGTTTTCATTCTTTTCTTGCCCCACTCTAATGAATGTCATTGTGTCATATGCTGTGTTCTGTGTAAGTCACCTTTTAAATTTTTTCAGGCTCATGGTGGAGGCAAAAAGATACAAGAACAAACTTGAGGGAGAATAATCAGAAATCCTAAATGGTTAGCTTTGTTCAAAGAATAACTTTTCTAGGAGAACAAAGAATAAAATCTCTATACATTCCCAGGACTGGAGGGAACAAATATGGTGAAATTTGCTTGTGGAGATACATTGTAGTGAGAAAAAGGATACTTTTGTCAAGGAGTGGTTGCATGTAGGTTGGTAGTCTTCTATAACAGAAGTTGGTAAAAATCCTGAAGTGCATGGGAGTCCAAGTGTTGCTTGGTTTTGTGTTTGGCGCAGTGCGGTGGGGTGTTGAAGTGAGGAGTAGGCTGATAGGGTCAGGAGGAATTGGCCTCTTGGCTGCGGTGGTGTACATGTGTATCTTTCTCTAGACCCCTAGTTGCAGAGCAAAAAGTTCATCCCTGCATGTCACCTTTGAAGACTGCAGAGACTGCTGCAGATGTTCTGGAGTCAAAGACTGTGCTTCTAAACCGGTCTCGAGGCCATCTGGATTCCCTTCCCAGGCAAATAGGAGACACAGCAATCTAATTTGGACCGAAGCTCTGATACAGCGGGAAAGGCCTTGCCTTGAGCCAGGGATCTGGACCAAAAAGGGAACTAAAAACAGCTGGGCTGAGGCAAGACTGGGAATTATCAAGAGGTTAAATGAAGTGACAAATCCATGGGGTGGGGGAGTAGCTGGCAGAGAGCTGAAAACAGCTCTGAGGTCAGAGGGCTCCAGCCTGGGCCTGCAAGGCTGAGTAGAGGGAGGAGGAGAGTGAACGTGCTCTGAGGAATGACTTATTAACAAATCGAGCCAGGAGACTGCTTTTGAGTTATAGGAAGTCTCTCCTGTGGAGGGTGAGGAGGGAGAAGCTGAGGACACTGAAGCATTTAGAAAAGAGGGGGTAGATGTCTGCCACTCAGCCTTCTGTGATTTTGTCTTGACAAATCCATGGTGTGTGGGTTTTTGGCCAGCCGGTAATGCTTATATGTGTCTCTTACATCCCAGGTCACTAGGGACCTTCAGAATTAGTGGGCACATCATCCTAGGGAAACTTCTAAAGCTGGGGAGACAGGACAGCATAGTCAAACCCCCCCAAAAGTTCTTGTAAACACAGCCATGGAAGTGTGCATTCAGCCATTCCCAGCTAGGGATGTGTGCATAAGGGGAGGTCTTGTTGATGGCGTGGCCCTTGGGATTAGAGCCAAGTGGAGTTTTTTTTGCTTTTTGTTTTTTTAAAATTTATTTATTTTATTTATTTATTTTTGGCTGTGTTGGGTCTTCATTGCTGCGCGCAGGCTTTCTCTAGTTGCGGCGAGCGGGGGCTACTCTTTGTTGTGGTGCGCGAGCTTCTCATTGTGGTGGCTTCTCTTGTTGCAGAGGATGGGCTCTAGGCATGTGGGCTTCAGTAGTTGTGGCTCACAGGCTCAGTAGTTGTGGCTTATGGGCTCTAGAGTGCAGGCTCAGTAGTTGTGGCACACGGGCTTAGTTGCTCCGCAGCATGTGGTATCTTCCCGGACCAGGGCTCGAACCCGTGTCCCCTGAATTGGCATTCTTAACTACTGCACCACTGGGGAAGCCCCCAAGTGGAGTTTAATTGGAAAGACTTGAAAAAGAAAACGAATCATAGGCAAAGTGTTGAATTACGGTTCAAACCATGAGGGTGGTGTTGATGGGTAGGGGAGTCCTGTGTGAGTTGGAAGGTGGCAAGTTTAATGCAAGGGAGTCAGATGATGGATGGTCTTAAGGCAAAATCATGATGTGCTCAGGGGCGTGGGGAGCTACTGCCTGTCCACGGAAGTGATTAAGATGGCCCTTGAGGAAGATGATTGTTGTTGCTCTTCTCAGACTAAACATGGCAGAGGCTAGAAGCTTAGATTTGGTGTTGCCAAAATGGCCAAGAGCATAAGTATTGGGAATGGAGGAGTGTGAAGAGTCAGGGCTGTAGATGCAGACTTGGCAATATGTCTGGGTGGTAACTGAACCCATACCCCTAGCACTGGGGCCAGGGGAATCTCAAGGCCAGAGAAACCAGAGGGAAGAGAGGAAGTGAGGGAATGAGCTGTTGACAGAATGGTCACAGGTGGCAGTGGTGTCCAGATAGTCTAGTGCTCTTCAGTGAGAATGTTCCCTTAGGGATGAAGGGGTGGTCTGTAGTCCATGAACTATGGAGGTCATTACCTGGACCCCACAGGTGAAGGTGGGATGTTTGTCTCAATTGCTCAACGTTAGTTTGGCTGTGAAGCCCGAGCCAGTAACAGATTTTGCCCATCCGCATTATAGGAATGGGAGGGATTCGAGTAGTTATTTTTGTACCTAGGACAATGTTTCACACTGAGCGGGACAGCAAAGTTTCTTTTTATTTTCTTAATCTTGCCTGAAGTGATAGCTTTTTTTCCTCTCTCCCAGATTCGGCACCACACCAAAATCTTGAAAAAGTTTATGATACTATGCAGATGTTTTGGCACATGTAGAAAGTAGTCATGCAGTAAGAAATGGTTCATTTGAAAAAAATAACCAAAGTCTCTTTCCAACAGATAATGATTCCACATGAAAACCGAACCAGTGAGGCCATGTACAACAAAATGAACATTTCCCAACTGAGTGCTATGATTCCCCAGGTTGGTGAAAATGATCCAGGAAATTGTATCTTAACTGGTCATTTGACAAGCGATTCTGTTTCACCTGTGTGTAAAATTTTGGCTCGTAAAACCTACCATTGGTCTTCTTGCTCATCATCATCTTTGTCAGTCATCACATAAAATATCCCTTGTCTGTGCATCAGGATGCTTTCTGCTATAGGGAATAGAAAACTTTTCCAAGAGTGGCTTAAAAACTTCAAGCCCGTTTTCTAATATGACAGAAAAGTCTAGACATAGGTGGCTGTTGGTGTTGGTTTAGCTGTTGCACAATGTTGTCAAAGATCCAAGTTCTTTCTTTCCATTCCACTCTTCTTAGTGTGTTGGCTTTTTGACTTCACGTTTGATGACTCAAGGTTGTAAGGTGGCTGCCACAGCTGCATATGTCACATCTGCCATCAGGGCAGGAAGAAGTTGGAAGCACCAGTATGGGCCATGTCTACCTCTTCTACCAGGAAAAACCAAAGCCTTTCTAGGTGTCTTCCCTTTATTTCTTATCAAGTAGGATTGGGGCACGTGGCCATCCCTACCTACAGGCTAGGCTGGGCAAGTGAGTGACTGTTTTTCCTTTTCAATAGTGGAGGCAGGCAAGGGAGGAAAAGAAGAGAAAAAGACTGGGGATGACTTTTGGGGTAGCCAGGTAAGAACGCCAAGATAGTGATGCTATGAAGAGGGGAAACATGTTACTTTTTGTTGCTGCTTGTTTCCCTCTGTGTAAGAAAGGCTATGCCAGAGGGAAGAGCAGAAGTGTAATGGGGCATCTGTGTCTGTGTGGACAGGAGAGTGAATGAGTAGGGAGTAGGGGAGAGTGCAGGGAGAAGGGAGGTGAGGGCTAGCGCAGGAGGGAGGGAGCGTGCAGGGAGAAGGGAGGTGAGGGCTAGCGCAGGAGGGAGGGAGCGTGCAGGGAGAAGGGAGGTGAGGGCTAGCGCAGGAGGGAGGGAGCGTGCGGGGAGAAGGGAGGTGAGGGCTAGCGCAGGAGGGAGGGAGCGTGCAGGGAGAAGGGAGGTGAGGGCTAGCGCAGGAGGGAGGGAGCGTGCGGGGAGAAGGGAGGTGAGGGCTAGCGCAGGAGGGAGGGAGAGTGCAAGAAGGAAGGAGGGAGAGCTCAGGAGAGAAGGGAGAGGAAGGAAGAGAGGGAGGGGGAGAGTAGAGGAGGCAGGGGGAGTGCTGGAGGGGCCAGGGGAGCGAGTGTGCACGTTACCGGGGGAGTGTGTGTGTGCATGTGTGGTGCATACGCAGACGGTACAGAGCACATATTCCATTTACGATTCAGGCAGTAGGTCTGGTCTGGGTGGCAGTGATCAGGAATTTATTTTCTAGATTTGAGCAGTTGAATGTTTAATTATTTGGTCTGAAGTCACAAGCAGTGGATTACGTTCAGCTGACTCTATTTGCCTTTCTCCTTGATTGTTGCCCCCCAGAGGTTTTCTCACTATGTTTTTTTTTCTCTCTCTCCTCAGTTTGACTGGCTGGACTTCATCAAGAAGGTCATCGATGTCAGACTCTACCCCGAACTGAAAGACATTGGCCCCTCAGAGAATGTGGTGGTCCGTGTCCCTCAGTACTTCAAGGATTTGTTTAGGATATTAGGCTCTGAGAGGAAGAAGTAAGAGCTTCCTTGTGCATTTTACTGTGACTTTTATTTTTCCTTTTAAATTATAACGTCTTCCGTCTCATGTCCTTTGAAAACTGTTTTTAAAGAAAGTTACATCAAAAGAGTCTTAGGGAAAGTCGTGGTGCCCTTTGTGACAAATGGGCCGAAACCATCATCTGGGGTAATTTATTTGCTATGATGACAACAAATACGCAGTGTTTTTGCCCCTTATTTCTAGTCTTTCTCCATATTTTCTCTCTAAAAGCCTAAATTGTTTATTAGTTTTGGGAACTAGTCATATAATGATGTTATTTTCTGAACTTTCTATATGAACATCTTTGTTTTCCCCCAGTTCATTCTTGGTCCTTTGCTGTTTTTTTCTGGTTTCTTTTAAGCCATTAAGTCACTTTGTGGCAATAAACCAAAGTACCAGTATTGAAAAGACATAAGATCACTCTGAGAACTGTAGAAAAATTGGACTGATGAAACAACTTCAGGAACTGTCAGGTTTTTCTTTTATTTATTTATTTATTTTTGGCTGCGTTGCGTCTTTGTTGCAGTGCGCAGGCTTCTCATTGCAGTGGTTTCTCTTGTTGCGGGGCATAGGCTTTAGGCGCGCAGGCTTCAGTAGTTGTGGCACATGGGCTTAGTTGCTCTATGGCATGTGGGAGCTTCCCAGACCAGGGCTCGAACCCGTGTCCCCTGCATTGGCAGGTGGATTCTTAACCACTGCACCACCAGGGAAGGCCTTGTCAGGTTTTTCTTAAAGAATGTTTTAGAATTTGTTGCTTTGTTCCTTTAGCACTACAAAACAAGGAAATGCTAAAAATGTCCAAGAAAGAGAATTTTTTTTTATTGAAGTAGAGTTGATTTACAGTGTTGTGTTTTACTCCTGTACAGCAAAGTGGTTCAGTTATACATACATATACATTCTTTTTTTTATATTCTTTCCCATTATGGTTTATCATAGGATACTGAATATAGTTCTCTGTGCTCTACGGTAAGCCCTTGTTGTTTATGCATTCCATGTATAAAAGCTCATGTCTGCTCACCCCAACCCCCCACTCCAGCCCTCCCCCAACCCCCTCCCCCTTGGCAGCCACCAGTCTGTTCTCCACGTCCGTGACTCTGTTTCATAGATGGGTTGACTTGTGTCATATTTTAGATCAGGAAAGAGAATTTTACATCCTCATGAAGCCATTCACATTTGACTACAGAAAATGAAGCACAGGAAGGTCAAATAGTTCACAAAGACAGCTTAATAGGCTAATTGCCGGGCCATGATTAAAAATCATACTTTCTTATTTGGACTTAGACAAGGCTATGTTACCAGGAATTGTGTTGGAAAAAAGGCACCTGCAGAAGTCCTAGGAATAAAATTTAGCATCCATCCCCACCTATGAAAACACTTAGACACTTTTGAAGAGCTGTTCATTTTAAGATGCTATTTTCTTATGATAAAAACAATATGTGTTCATTGAAGAAGGCATACAGAAAAGTAAACATGCAGAAAAGCGAGAGTAGAAATAATAAATTCACTTCAGATTCTTTGTGAGGTAGAGCCTTGCTATTCCAAGTGTGGTCTGTGGACCAGTAATGCCAGCAGCATCACCTTGGGCCCTTGGTAAAAATACAGATTCCAAGGGCCCTCCTCCTTAGAGGCTGATGCAGTAGATCTGGGGTGAGGCCCAGAAATCTGTATTTTAACAAGCACCCCAGGAATCTTATGATTAGTTTTTTGGGAGACTCACTGCTTTAGAAAACTTTTTCATATGTACTTCCTAGCTCTGAAATACTATAAAATATGACCCAAATGATTTTGTACTCCTATGCCATTGAGTTACTTCAGCACATTTTAAATGGTGGTGCTAATTTCTGTTGAAAGATGGAATTTGCCATGCTGTATATGCATCCTTCAGCACCTAGTGAGTTGGTTTCTTCTAGTGTCTGTGTTATCTTCAGTTGTAAATTAGTAGGTACTTTTGGAAATTGTATTAATTTTATTTCCACAAAAGCATAATTTACAATCAGGGGATAGATTGGGCCTTGGTTTACTGTATTAGATAATCTCTTTGGTGGTGATTACACTTTAGAATTGCAGGACCTGTCATGACAAAGGGACCAAGAAAGACCATGATTGGAGGAAGACTTTAATCTGGTTCTTGACAAAATGATAACTTAGACAGATGTAAACATAGTGAACTATAGTGTAAGAAAATATAGATAGAAAAATTAACTGCAGACATTATGTACATAACATAAATGACCTGCAGATGTTATGAAGCTTCAGTTTTAAATAAAGACAAAAACCAAATCTCTGTCACATAGTTTACTCTTCAGCAACCAATTCCTCAAAAACAACTTGTATTCTGTGTATGTTTATGAGATTTCAAAACACTATATGCTTCTTGAGAATTTTGATAACACTTTATTTGCATGGCACAGTATGGTTTTTAGACTGCTAATCATCTTTGATCCTCACTTGTGTTGTGGCACAAGAGTGGTCAAGGAAATGTGCCCTTGGGTTCCCTAGTTACTATATTAGTCAGGACATACCAATCACTGTAATTAGCACCTCTAAACTCTTATTGGCTTGTACAATGAAAATTGTACTCTCTGCTCCTGGAATGTCCAACATGGGTGTCCCTGTAAGGCAGCTTTCCTCCAAGTAGGGACTCGGGAACCCAGGCTCCTTCCATCTTGTGGTTCTGCCTTCCTCTGGCTTTTTGGAATCCTCTCCATTCAGCCAGTGGATGGGGAAAGAGAGAGAATGGAGGATTGCAAGGAGGTTTTGTGGGAAGGCCTAGAAGTGGAATGTGTCACTTCAACCCATATTCCATTGACCAGAACTCAGCCACATGACCCATTTAACTGCAAGAGAAGCTGGGCAATATAGTCTAGCTTCGTGCCCAGGAGCAAAATATCAAAGAACTTACCTAATTTTCTGGTTTGCTCCTCTCCCTCATCTCCACGACTCAGTGAGTATCTGATGGTGGGCACTCCTGTAATTGCTTTTGTAACTTCAAGGCCTAGCATGGTACTTCTCACATAGAAGATACTTCCTAAAAATTTCTAAAAGTTAACCGATGGCCCAATGCCCACTGTGCAGGAGGTGACATAGGAGCAGAACCCCAAAGGATAAGGAGGAATTTTCCAGGTAGGGGAGAGTGGAAAAGGGGGATGTTGAGCATGTTGGGTGATGGGACTAGCATTAACTTGGATGTTGCCTTCAAGGCAACAGTTTCCGGACTTCCCTGGCGGTCCAGTGGTTAAAACTCCGCACGTCCACTGCAGCGGGCATGGGTTCGATCCCTGGTCGGGGAACTAAGATCCCACATGCTGTGCAGTGCATCCAAAAAAAGAAAAAAAAAAAAAAGAGGCAACAGTTTCTGATTCAGTAGATCTTGGGGGAGGCCCAGGAATTTTCTAACAAGTTCTCAGGTGATGGTGAAGCTGCATACCTCTGGGCCGCCTCTAGGATTTAGGAAGGTCTCTTTGGCTTTGAGAACCTTCGAGAGGTACCTGCTTGGCTTACCTCAGGTGGCTTGACTCAGAGGAGCAAATGCAAGCTGTGGAATCTGAAGACCCAAATGTTAGTCCTGGAATTGACCCATACTTATAAGTCCTTTGACCTCTGACCTTTGTTTTATTTATCTGAAAATTGGAATAATAATAATAACCACCCCATAGCATCATCATGAGGATCAAAAAAGGTCTTTATGATCTCTTAAATGCAATACAAATGTAAGCTGTCACTAATTGAAAGCAAGGGGCAGGAAAATCTTCTTAAAAAAAAAAAAATCTTCCTAGTCAGAGGCTTTGGGAAATGATTTCATGCTGCTCTCTTAGTGGTGGATTCTCTCCTGAGATGCTTTGCTTTCCTCTACTTTATTTATTGCCATTTGGGGAAATTACCATACTGCTAAAAATGCTTTTTGAAAAAAAAGATGTGTTATTTTTCAAGGACTGTTGCCGAGTCTTATTTTTGTTTTTTGATACATCTGAGCCTTAAGTGGCAGTAATTCAGTCGTTACGGTCAGATCTGTTCCTGGCGTGGTAATATTAGCACCCCCAAGCTGTGCTCCCCAGCGTTCTGCCGGTGTACTTACAGCACGCTGGGGCAGCGCATCAGCGCCGTTGCCTCACCGTGCCAGCTTCCCCGGTTCCGTCTTCCAGCTCTCAGAGGTCTTTGTGTGCTATCGTCTCGGTCATGCCTTGCTTATGAAGGCCTCACACACTGTTCTTTCTTCATACCCTCAGATTTCTGTGAAGTGTGGTTGTCGGAGTGTTTTGGGGTCTCTGTGACTGGACAGGAAATCTTTGTGGAACTAGAGGTGTTAATCCCTCACTGTGTGGCATGGGGAAAAGCGCAGAGGCTTTAAGAGTCAGACACACGTTGGTCTGGTCTAGCCTCCACTGCTTATTACACCTGTTCTCCAACTTGGTTGCACATTGGACTTAGCTGGGGGGGATTTAAAAACAATATTTATCGTGGGTCTCACCCTAGAGATACTGATTTAATTGGTCTGGAGTGGCCTGGGCATCTGGACTTTTAAAACTCCCCAGGTGATTCTACTAAGTTGGAGACCGACTGATTATGGGATCATGAGGCGTTACTTAATGGTTGTAGGCGTCAAGTTTCCTTTTATGTAAAATGCGTACAATAACATCTCTCCTATAGCAATGCTGTGGGAGTTATAGATAATATGGGATGCCTTAAGCGGTGTGATTTTAAGGGAGCAGGAAACGCCGAAAAATCTAAAACCCCAACATACTTGCATCATGCTGCCTCTTCTACCGCCAGCATCAGGCCACATCCTAACAACTTCCCCAGTTGATCTGGCTCATCACAGACCCCTTGAGGGAATAGCTTCTGAATTCACGTAAGCGTACCTGCTGGCCACGGACCTCCTTTGAATCTCTACTTACGGAGCCAGCATAGCTCTCACAGCCCAAAAGCAGTATTTTAAGGTTGAAGAACATACAGACCTTGTGTTAGGGTTGGGCTCTGCCCCTTTAACATTCTAGATTTTGGACCCTAATTGCAGCCTGTGTGTTCCCTGCTGTAGCTGGCCTTTCTGCCTATAGCTCTGAGTGATGGCCCTCAGCATCCCCTCCAACACAGAAGCTATTCCTGCATTATTCAGCCTGTCCACAGTTCATGTTCCTGCTTCACACCCTGAAGCCTTCATAGCCCAAGCCCCGTCCCTCTCCCGAGGCCTACTCTCACCCCTCAGGTTGAGGTGTGCACTCTCCCCAGCCCAGGGTCTGGCATGCACTTTTGGGTGCTGGGGTCTCCAGATCATTATTTCTGTGCTTGCCTGGTTCCCTGCTTGGCTAAAAGACCCAGGAGATCAGGGGTATAGCTTTCTCCCCTGTCCATCTCCCCAGCACCTAGAACTATTAGTACATATCGGGTGCTCAGGATGTGCTGAATGAGTGAATGAAAGAAGGGTTCCTTATGTACTTACCGTGTATCCCATTCAATTAAAAACCCCATTTTTCACGAACAAGCTGAAATCTGAAGTTCCGTGTCCCCCAGCTACACTCTAAGTTCTCTGAATGTAGGTGCTGAGTTCCTATTTCTTTACATTCCTCATGGCATCTGGGATGATACTTGGCCAACAGTAGGTGCTCAGTGAGCACTTCTTGTCTTTCTCAGGATTAGGGATGTGAACTCAAAAGGTCCAAAGGAATGACCTAAAACTACATGTTTATTATAGTGCCTCAAAAGAGCATGGACAAGGGCTAGATTTTGCTGATGAGAGTGGTGGTCTCCGAGGGGAAGTGTGCGTACCTCAACAAGATCCACTGGGTCTGAGAAGAAACTTTTAGAACTTCTATATCTCTTTATTCTTTCCATTGAAAAAATAACTAGGCTATATTGAGTTTTGCTATATAGATGGCCATGGACCCTTCATTTGATCTGCATGGCACATATGAGGCAAGACAGTGTTACCTTCACTGGTTAGTCTTTATTCCATATATTAAAAATAATCTCAAGTCATTTACATATACCTGTAGATTTATGAATTTTATTATTGGTTTAATCCTCACAAAATGGACAAGTGATTTAAAAAATTCTTGTAGAGAAACAGGAATTGAAGCTATTACTAATTGTATAAGCACAAAGTGAATGGGAAAAAAATGGCAGAAGTGGCCCTTCGCCCACTCTAGTTACGCCATCTTGGTTGGCCAGATGACAAGGTAAAAACAATGGTGTTCTAACCAGATCTGGGAAGGATATGGTCAAAATATTTTGAAATACTCAAGACAACCATATGAGATGTTGATTTACATTGACTGTCATTGTATTAACCTAATCCTATATGGATAATGTGTCTTGAAGAATTAAAAGTGTTTGAAAGATTAACTAAGGAGTTTGGAAAATATCTTCATTTCATTTTATCTTTCAAAATGTCTATTTCTATATTTGTGAAAAACGTTCCTGATATGTTAGTCCTTTAGTATATCTCTATATAAATTAAAATGACTATACATATCTTGGGTGTGTATGCTGAAATACATTTAATTGCTAAGAGTGCATATCCACTGGGTTAGGATGCCACGCAAATGAGAGTGTGGGTTGTTCTTGATGGGCCAGTTGCCATCATCATGTCACACTGCTCTCACATGGCTGGCTGACCGAGAGCCCTCTCAGGAATGTGTGTTATTAGTCACCATGGTAATGGCACAGCTGGGAGGGGATGGGTCATTAAAAATTCATCATCACTATTGAGTTAGAAATTAACTCAGATCACACATCCTTCTAAGGTCAGGGCATGTTTTGCTTATAGAAAAAAGGCAACACTTAAGAAAATGTAACGGATTTTTAAAAATATGTATTATGGACATTACATGAGCGTATGGGGTTGTTCATATATTTGGAAGTGAACAGTAATGAAAACTGGAATTTACTCTGTCAAACATTTTGTTACTTATTTTAACTTCACAATAGCCCTGTAAGGTAGGGATCATTCTCATTGTATGACAGAGATAAAATCAACGAGCTTAAGTGACTTGCCCAAACTCCCACATCTAGTAGGTTTGCAGCCAGGGTGCATATCTACATAATTGGTATTAGCCAATATATTGCATTTTGTTTCCAAAAGGTAAGAATTCATCTGCATTTTATCAAGTCACCTAATAATTGGAAGTTCTTGACAATTTCTAGACATGAAAGGCTGGGTAACAGTGGACTCCATGTCCTGAGTGGGAAAGCAAAATGTTCACGCTAAGGCCTGGGGCTGGAATTTTCATATCATCTATCTGTATTAGGTGGTGAAAAGCAAGCCAATTTTGGTTGAGCTTATTGACACTGTATCATCTTATGTCATTACTCAAGTGAAAGTTCTGCAGTTTTGTATGAGCAAGAGGTCCCTCCATGGAGCTTTGCCAACAGATTTTCCCAGGGTGCTCTGCAGAGCATCAGATATCAAATTCAACACAACAAATGTGCTTCTCTTTCTGTTAACAGGACAGTTGCCAACTATTTGGTGTGGAGGATGGTTTATTCCAGAATTCCAAACCTAAGCAGGCGCTTTCAGTATAGGTGGCTGGAATTCTCACGGGTACGTTTTAAGAAGATTGCAGTGTTACATCACTGGATAACTTCACATGCCGGAACAGTCTGTATATTAACTAATCCAATAAAAATCATCTTCAGGGATTGGATGAAACAATCCAATTGTTTAAACAGAGGGAGTTTTGCAGCTCGAACTCTATTTTTTTTTTTTTGGCTTTATTTCTTTTTATTGAGGTAAACCTTACATACAGTAAGGTACACTCAAGCTCTTCTTTGATGAGGCTATATAGAGATATTGAGGGCAATACTTGGGACCACCATGTTGTTTTCGCTCTCCCCTTATCAGTTTATTCCCCTTTCCCCCAGTGTTTTTAAGTGGGTCACTGTAATTATAATTTTAATATTTCTTAGTGATATATTTGTAACTGTCTTTCATTTTCAGTATTCTGAATATTCAAAATATGCATGATATAAGTATTAGATGGTAAAGTTTCATCTTTAATTTAGGGGTAGAGGTTTGTCTTTAACTCTACCTTGATCTTCAGTCTTTTAGTTTTTCCTAATTCTACTAGGCCAAAGAGGCCTAAATTTAGTCTCCTCTGAGATGTGGCTCAACTGCCTGAAACACTTTTCTTCTCCCCCTCCTCACCCAGCTCTGTGATCTTTGCTCCTCTCCCACTCTTGTTCTCCTCTTAACTTACATAGGTGTTACTCTTTGTTTCAGACGCTTTTGTCTGAGTAATTCTCTTACTAATACAGGACTTAAGGATTTTGTGGCTTTTTTTTTTACATTTAAGAATTTTGTGACTTTAAAAAATATTTTAAGTTAATTTTATCTCAATTTGGAGTTAAGTAATGGCAAATTTTGTAAGCTATACTTTCATTTAACAGACATTTTAGTTACTAGAGAAAGTGATAAGTAGAGAAGTTCTTAGTGGGTCATTACTCTTGAGTAGTAGCACAATTATTTTGGATACATTTTGGCCCTTAAAGTCACTAGAGTATTGAGCTTTATAGAGAACATCATAAAACAACTATATATGTTGAGGTCATATCAAAGGGTTAAGCTACAAAAAAGGTAGATTATATATATGTGTCTGTGTGTATTTTTAACTCCCATGGATCACATAAAAGATGGTACCCAGCTGCTTTCCACCCCCACTGTGAAGAGAATAGAGAGGTGTAAGAAGTAGTGTGTGAAAATTTGAGGTTAGGTATGAAGGGATGTTTCTTGAGCATAACGTGCTAAATATAATACTGAATCGCCAAAGAAGATTGTAGGATCTCTTTCTCTAGAAGTTTTAAAAATAGATTCATTCATTCCTTACCTCTGAGAGTGGTTGTGTTATCAGAAAGTAGAGGAAGAATGGATGAACTTCATTGTTAATCCCATTTGCTCTGAACCAACAACCTGGGTCTAACATCGTTCAAGGGATGCCTCCAGCCACCATTCTCAGAGCCTCCCTCCCTTGCTGTCTGCCTTCACTTTGCATTTTGAGTGCTCCAAACTCCCAACCTGCAAGGGCAACTTAAACGATATTTATTTCTTTGCTTTCATCCCCCAAGAGTAAACCTTTGAGCCTTCCAAGTCCTGCTTTGGAACTTCCTTACTTGTTTGTAAGTGTTTTCTTGAAATGGTTTAATTGGGACAGATGAGAAAAACATTGACATCTATTTTATACTTGGTCACCAGTGTGTTCTGTTATGACACAGTGTAAATATGCTTCCTGGGTTGTTCATGGTGGGCATATTTTCCTGGTCTGTCTTGTGAGTGTACTTCCCAGAGCAAGGAAACCCTCACTGGGTAGGAGCTTGATCACCTACTGATGTTAGACCTTTCTTGGTGGAACCTTAGTTCTCAGTAGATATTAACTACCATCTGGACACTTGGACAGCATCCCCTCACATCCCTGTTAACTGCAGAAAAGCTATGCTATTGTCCAAATCCTTTGTTTAATGGGGAAAATTGGAAGGAAAGGAGGAATACATTATTATCCACTCTTAAAATATTTTCACTTAGTTTTAAATATAATGGGACAAGCAGAATATTTTTCTTCGTCCGATTTTACCTTTGGTTTACTATCTGACACATGTATATGGGTTGGGGCCTGCAGTGTTTTGTAGACTGTTTCCTTCAGGTTGTTTGAACTTTTTTTCAGTCGTTGGTTTTATCCAAGTGAAGCTCAATCTGGATCGATTATCTCCCACAGGTAATCCAGGGTACCACAACTTTGTTGCCTCAGTGGGACAAATGTGTCAACTTTATTGAAAGTACCCTCCCTTATGTTGTTGGAAAAATGTTTGTGGATGTACACTTCCAGGAAGACAAGAAGGAGGTGGTAAGTGCTGCTCCCCAGCTGGTAAAAACAAGGGCGGTTAACCAGATCTGACATGGATATGGTCAGCAGGCCAACATCAGCCTTCTAGCTCTTCAAGTGACGAATCTAGATCACAGTTTTGCTTCAAAGAGGAATTCCTGCAGTACCATATTAATTGAAAGCTCAAACTCAAATGTAGAATGTTATCATGAAAATTAAGAAAATTTAGAAATGAGAAAACAGCATGAAATCATGCCTTAAAGAGTCAGAATTTCTCCTGTAGAGATTAAATGTGTTAGGTCAATGCTTAGGAAAAAAGAGGACCTAAATAATTTTAGGATTGGATATTTGAACTATTGTAATTACAAAAGGTAGAGATTTTGTAGTCAGATTTCTTTGTTTTACAGATGAGGAAGCTGGAGACCCAGTGATGAAGTGGTTTGTAATATATTTAACAACTTTTCTTTTTTTGCCAATTTTATTTATTTATTTTTTGTTCTTCAAAATAAGCAACTTTTTAAAAAATTGAAGTATAGTTGATTTACAACGTTGTGTTAGTTTCTGGTGTACAGCAAAGTGATACAGTTATGTGTATAATAGTTATATATATAATATATATAGTATAATGTAATAATTAGTGATGTTGAGCATCTTTTCATGTGCCTATTGGCCATCTGTGGAGAAATGTCAATTTAGGTCTTCTGCCCATTTTTTGGTTGGGTTGAAAACAAACAATTTTTTTATTGAAGTATAGTTGATTTACAGTGTATTAGTTTTGGGTATACAGCAAAGTGATTCAGTTATACATACATATATATCTATTCTTTTTCAGATTCTTTTCCATCATAGGTTATTACGAGATATTGAGTATAATTCCCTGTGCTATGCAGTAGGACCTTGTTGTTTATCTATTTTATATATATATTAGTGTGTATCTGTTAATCCCAAACTCCTAATTTATCCCTCTCTCCTTTCCCCTTTGGTAAACATAAGTTTGTTTTCTATGTCTGTGAGTCTATTTCTGTTTTGTAAATAAGTTGATTTGTATCATTTTTTTGGAGTTCACATATAAGTGATATCATATGGTATTTGTCTTTCTTCTGTCTTCACTTACTTCACTTAGTATGATAATCTCTAGGTCCATCCATGTTGCTGCAAATGGCATTATTTCATTCTTTTTTATGGCTGAGTAGTATTCCATCATGTGTATGTGTGTGTGTGTGTGTGTGTGTGTGTGTGTGTGTGTGTGTGTGTACACCACATCTTCTTTATTCATTCATCCGTCGATGGACACTAGGGTTGCTTCCATGTCTCGACTATTGTAAATAGTGCTATTATGAACATTGGGTTGCATGTATCTTTTTGAATTAGAGTTTTCTCTGGATATATGCCCAGGAGTGGGATTGCTGGATCATATGGTAGTTCTATTTTTAGTTTTTTAAGGAACCTCCATACTGTTCTCCATAGTGACTGCACTAATTTACATTCCCACCAACAGTGTAGGAGGGTTCCCTTTTCTCCACACCCTCTCATATTTAACAACTATTAAGTAGCTTAGAAACAGAAACAAAATGCAGGGATTTTTTCCCCCTTTCCTTATGCTGTCTTCTAAAAACTAGAGATGTGACATTTATTTCACAGAAAGCACTGTCAATTTTTTTCATAAGCTTAAAAAGAAATCCTTTTATTTTGTAAATTTCTAAACATATATGGAAAGAGCATTGTAATCAACTTCCATGTTGATTACACCCATGATCTGTGGCTATTCGTAATTGTCGTAGTGGTGTTAATGGCCCAACCAGATAAATCCACTAATAAAAGGTGAGGTTTAATTTCATTCATTTACTCAACAAATATTTGTTGAACATCTGTTATATACCAAGCACTGTTCTAGGCACTTGGGATACAGCAGAGAACAAAGATCCCTGACCTCATTGAGAAGACATTCTATTGGTGAGGGTAGACAAAAAAAATCAATACAATGCATACATTAACAAGTGTATTAGAAGATGATAAGGACTCTGGAAGAGAGAAGAATGAGATCAGGGTAAAGACAAATCGGGAGCGCTGGAAGGTATGAATATGTGGGGTGGATTGTAGGGTTAAATAGGATGATCAAGGAAAGCCTCATTGTGAAGATGACATTTGGCAAAGATTTGAAGGAGGTGAGAGAATTAGATATGGCATCTATCTGGGGGAAGAGTGTTCTAAGCAGATGGAACAGTTAGTGCAAAATCCCTGAGGCAGTGATGTGCCTGGAGAGGTCAGGGAAGAGCAGGGAGGTCCACGTGGCTGGAGCAGGGTGAATGAGGGTGAGAGAAGTAGGCACTGAGGTCAGAGCAATAGCAGGGATGGTGTGGCGTTTTATAAGACTTGTAGAACATTGTAAGAATGTTGGCTTTTACGCTGAGTGAAGTGGGGAGCTAATGCAGGCTTTTTAGCAGAGGCCTGATGTGACTTGACTTATGTTGAGAGGATCGCCCTGGCTGCTGTGTTGAGAAGAGATTGTATCAGGTCAAGAATAGAAGCAGGGAGGCCAATTAGGAGACTATCAGAGGGACCAGGCCAGAGATGTTGGTGGCTTGGACCAGATGGTAGCAGTGGAACTTGTGAGAAGGGGTTGTATTCTGAATACATTCTGAAGGATAGAACCGGCGCAGTTTGCTGACAGATTTGTTGAGGGATCTGAGAGTAAGAGTTCTGAGTCTGATTAAATGGAAATACGGAGGTGCTATTAACTGAGAAGAGGAATACTGTGGGGAGGATCAGGTTTGGAAGGGAAGATCAGGAGTTCCGTTTTGGCCATGTTGAATTTGAGATGTTATCAGACTTCAGGTGGAGATGTCATGGAGGCAGTAGGGTATGTGAGTCTTGAGTTTAGGACAGAGGTTGGGGTTGAAGGTTGGAGGAGAGAGGAGGAGTGAAACGGTTGTCCAGGGGAGTGGGAGACTGAGTAAACTGAGGAAATGTAGTATGGCTGCTCTAGGTGAAGTTGGAGGTCATGAATTTTAAAAAGTCTTCTCATTTTGGCTGTGTTCTTCTCCATGTGTTTCAGCTACACTGGAGGAGAGGGTCTATTTTAAAATAGAAATTTCAATTTAGCTAGGTTTTTGGTTTTGTTTGATGTGCATTTTCTTTGTGAAGAATTATATTTTACAAATGGCATGAAGCAGAATATCTAGGTATGACTAACTAACGGAGGGGAGGAAAAATAATTTTTTCTCTACTCTTCTAGGTTCTTGTCTGAGACCGTCCTGTAATAAAAGATCAATAGGAGAAAAACAAACAAGTTTAATAACATGTGTACCTCTTCTACTCAGGAAAACTGAGTAACTCCCAGAAATGGCCCAAGCTACCACCTTAAATTCCAAGTCCAGCTAAAGACGAAATAAGACGTTGAGCACTGGGAGAAGCCAGTTATGGGCACCAGACAAAATGCAGTAAATAAGGGTATGGCTGTTATGAAGATTTAAGTCCTTGCCTTCTCCATTGATAAGAGTTTCTAGAGATTTAGTCATCCTCCTCTTGGTACAGAGAGGGAGACACCCTTACAATGGAGATTACCCTTATAAATGTTAATTTCTCTCACAAAAGGGTGATTTCTACTGTTTTCAGGACAATTCCTGTGTCTGCAGCCTCTCAAAAATAATCAGCCCCAAATAATCGATATGCCAAAGGGGCATATTTTGGGATGGTATATTTTGCTTCCCTTCACTAATAACAATCCATCGTAGTCAGTCAGATATGAATATGTAAGCACCTTGGATGCAGGTGGTCATTAAACATTGAATTTAAAGGCAAAGAAATAAAAAAGTCTGTTAAGCCATGATAATTCCACTGGTTGGTATTATGTGTTGATATGTATTACAACTATGTATTATGTGCTGAGGTTTGCTTTGGAATGCCATACATCTAAGCACATTTACTTGGATTTTTTTTCTGTCTTTTGATACTTTGGAGAATTGTATGCCAAGTTCGAGACTTTATAGTTGAACCTGAAAGTACTCTTCTTGTAAATAATTCCACTGAAGAATTAATGTCTTATTTCAAAAAACTGAATATTCCCATTGTGTTTTCTTTCACTCCTTGGTCGGAGTAAATGGATTGAGAATTTATCAGATAATCACAGTGGTAACATTATAAGCCCTGGGAAGGATATAAAAACAATTAAGGGATAATGGAGGTGTTTTTATATAGCAGGATTTTTTTTTTTGGCAGTAGAAGAATTTTAAGTAATACGAAAGGTATGTGGATTAATTTGTTTGTCTCAGTTTTGGTGTGAAAGTCCCTTTTTCATGTGTCAGGATGTGACAAGTAAAGTTGATTTTGGCACTTCCCCCCTTATTTTGATGTACATGGGGCGTGAAGGTAGTGTGATAGTTACACGGATACTCATTTATTTTACATAAAATTATTTGCCTCCCTTAAGCAGAAGCTATTTGCCTCAGGGAATACTTAAGTTGGAAACTTATAAGAGTAATATCTGGCTTTTTATAGCCGTGTTACAGGGCTCTCATCCAAGAACCACCTGGAACCACTGATTTACTTGAAAAACATTCTTTATTATTAGCTACAATCCAAAGAGAAAAACAAAAATATCCCCAATGGGACAAATTCCAGAGACACTAACTCAGAGGGGTGGCTGCCATTGTTTTATTTTCAAAAACAGTTGTTAAGCAAATGAATGCAGTCAGAAGGTTAAACTTCAGGTACTTCTCAAACTTTAATGTGTACAGGAATCACTGAAGGATCTGGTGGTTAAAATGCAAAATCTCATTGCCTTTTAACTGGGTCTGGGGTAGGACCCAAGAATTTGCATAACAAGCTCCCAAGCAGTGCTGACACTGCTGGTCTAGGGACCACACTTGGAGTAGCAAGGCCTTTGCACCATTCATTTGTTTGCAGTTACCACCAAAAAACAGCTCTGGCGAGAGATTAACCAAGATGGCGGAGTAGAAGGACGTGCTGTCACTCCCTCTTGCGAGAGCACCAGAATCACAACTGACTGCTGGACCATCATTGACAGGAAGACCCTGGACTTCACCAAGGAGGATACCCCACGTCCAAGGACAGAGGAGAAGCCACAGTGAGACGGTAGGAGGGGCGCAAGCAGAGTAAAATCAAACCCCGTAACTGCTGGGTGGGTGACTCACAGACTGGCGAACACTTATACCACAGAAGTCCACCCACTGGAGTAAAGGTTCTGAGCCCCACGTCAGGCTTCCCAACCTGGGGGTCAGGCAACGGGAGGAGGAATTCCTAGAGAATCAGACTTTGAAGCCTAGTGGGAATTGGATTGCAGGACTTTGACGGGACTGGGGGAAACAGAGACCCCACTCTTGGAGGGCACACACAAAGTAATGTGTGCATCAGGACCCAGGGGAAGGAGCAGTGAGCCTGGGGGAGACTGAACCAGACCTACCTGCTGGTGTTGGGGGGTCTCCTGCGGAGGCGAGTGGTGGCTCTGTTTCACCGTGGGGATGGGGACACTGGCAGCAGAGGTTCTGGGAGGTTCTCCTTGGCGTGAGCCCTCCCAGAGTCTGCCATTAACCCCACCAAAGAGCACGGGTAGGCTCCAGTGTTGGGTTGCCTCAGGCAAAACAGCCAACAGGGAGGGAACCCAGCCCCACCCATCAACAGTCAAGTGGATTAAGGTTTTACTGAGCTCTGACCGCCACAGCAACAGGGAGGGAACCCAGCCCCACCCATCAACAGTCAAGTGGATTAAGGTTTTACTGAGCTCTGACCGCCACAGCAACAGTCAGCTCTACCCACCACCAGAGCCTCCCATCAAGCCTCTTAGATAGCCTCAACCACCAGAGGGCAGACAACAGAAGCAAGAAAAACTATAATCCTGCAGCCTGTGGACCAAAAACCACAGTTACAGAAAGATAGAGAAGATGAAAAGGCAGAGGGCTATGTACCAGATGAAGGAACAAGAAAAAACCCCAGAAAAACAACTAAATGAAGTGGAGATAGGCAACCTTCCAGAAAAAGAATTCAGAATAATGATAGTGAAGATGATCCAGGACCTTGGAATAAGAATGGAGGCAAAGATTGAGAAGATGCAAGAAATGATTAACAAAGACCTAGAAGAATTAAAGAACAAACAAACAGAGATGACCAATACAATAACTGAAATGAAAACTACACTAGAAGGAATCAATAGCAGAATAACTGAGGCAGAAGAACGGATAAGTGACCTGGAAGACAGAATGATGGAATTCACTGCTGCGGAACAGACTAAAGAAAAAAGAATGAAAAGAAATGAAGACAGCCTAAGAGACCTCTGGGACAACATTAAACGCAACAACATTCGCATTATAGGGGTCCCAGAAGGAGAAGAGAGAGAGAAAGGACCAGAGAAAATATTTGAAGAGATTATAGTCGAAAACTTCCCTAACATGGGAAAGGAAATAGCCACCCAAGTCCAGGAAGCGCAGAGAGTCCCATACAGGATAAACCCAAGGAGAAACACGCCGAGACACATAGTAATCAAAGTGGCAAAAATTAAAGACAAAGAAAAATTATTGAAAGCAGCAAGGGAAAAACGACAAATAACATACAAGGGAACTCCCATAAGGTTAACAGCTGATTTCTCAGCAGAAACTCTGCAAGCCAGAAGGGAGTGGCATGATATACTTAAAGTGATGAAAGGGAAGAACCTACAACCAAGATTACTCTACCCGGCAAGGATCTCATTTAGATTTGATGGAGAAATCAAAAGCTTTACAGACAAGCAAAAGCTAAGAGAATTCAGCACCACCAAACCAGCTCTACAACAAATGCTAAAGGAACTTCTCTAAGTGGGAAACACAAGAGAAGAAAAGGACCTACAAAAACAAACCCAAAACAATTAAGAAAATGGTCATAGGAACATACATATCGATAATTACCTTAAACGTGAATGGATTAAATGCCCCAACCAAAAGACATAGACTGGCTGAATGGATACAAAAACAAGACCCATATATATGCTGTCTACAAGAGACCCACTTTAGACCTAGGGACACATACAGACTGAAAGTGATGGGATGGAAAAAGATATTCCATGCAAATGGAAATCAAAAGAAAGCTGGAGTAGCTATACTCATATCAGATAAAATAGACTTTAAATTAAAGAATGTTACAAGAGACAAGGAAGGACACTACATAATGATCCAGGGATCAATCCAAGAAGAAGATATAACAATTATAAATATATATGCACCCAACATAGGAGCACCTCAATACATGAGGCAACTGCTAACAGCTATAAAAGAGGAAATCGACAGTAACACAATAATAGTGGGGGACTTTAACACCTCACTTACACCAATGGATAGATCATCCAAAATGAAAATAAATAAGGAAACAGAAGCTTTAAATGACACAATAGACCAGATAGATTTAATTGATATATATCGGACATTCCATCCAAAAACAGCAGATTACACGTTCTTCTCAAGTGCGCACGGAACATTCTCCAAGATAGATCACATCTTGGGTCACAAATCAAGCCTCAGTAAATTTAAGAAAATTGAAATCATATCAAGCATCTTTTCTGACCACAACGCTATGAGATTAGAAATGAATTACAGGGAAAAAAACGTAAAAAGGACAAACACATGGAGGCTAAACAATACGTTACTAAATAACCAAGAGATCACTGAAGAAATCAAAGAGGAAATATCAAAAAATACCTAGAGACAAATGACAATGAAAACACGACGACCCAAAACCTATGGGATGCAGCAAAAGCAGTTCTAAGAGGGAAGTTTATAGCTATACAAGCCTACCTAAAGAAACAAGAAAAAGCTCAAGTAAACAATCTAACCTTACACTTAAAGAAACTAGAGAAAGAAGAACAAACAAAACCCAAAGTTAGCAGAAGGAAAGAAATCATAAAGATCAGAGCAGAAATAAATGAAATAGAAACAAAGAAAACAATAGCAAAGATCAATAAAACTAAAAGTTGGTTCTTTGAGAAGATAAACAAAATTGATAAGCCATTAGCCAGACTCATCAAGAAAAAGAGGGAGAGGACTCAAATCAATAAAATCAGAAATGAAAAAGGAGAAGTTACAACAGACACTGCAGAAATACAAAGCATCCTAAGAGACTACTACAAGCAACTTTATGCCAATAAAATGGACAACCTGGAAGAAATGGACAAATTCTTAGAAAGGTATAACCTTCCAAGACTGAACCAGGAAGAAATAGAAAATATGAACAGACCAATCACAAGTAATGAAATTGAAACTGTGATTAAAAATCTTCCAACAAACAAAAGTCCAGGACCAGATGGCTTCACAGGTGAATTCTATCAAACATTTAGAGAAGAGCTAACACCCATCCTTCTCAAACTCTTCCAAAAAATTGCAGAGGAAGGAACACTCCCAAACTCATTCTATGAGGCCACCATCACCCTGATACCAAAACCAGACAAAGACACTACAAAAAAAGAAAATTACAGACCAATATCACTGATGAATATAGATGCAAAAATCCTCAACAAAATACTAGCAAACAGAATCCAACAACACATTAAAAGGATCATACACCACGATCAAGTGGGATTTATCCCAGGGATGCAAGGATTCTTCAATATACGCAAATCAATCAATGTGATACACCATATTAACAAATTGAAGAATAAAAACCATATGATCATCTCAATAGATGCAGAAAAAGCTTTTGACAAAATTCAACACCCATTTCTGATAAAAACTCTCCAGAAAGTGGGCATAGAGGGAACCTACCTCAACATAATAAAGGCCATATATGACAAACCCACAGCAAACACCATTCTCAATGGTGAAAAACTGAAAGCATTTCCTCTAAGATCAGGAACGAGACAAGGATGTCCACTCTCACCACTATTATTCAACATAGTTTTGGAAGTCCTAGCCACGGCAATCAGAGAAGAAAAAGAAATAAAAGGAATACAAATTGGAAAAGAAGAAGTAAAACTGTCACTGTTTGCGGATGACATGATACTATACATAGAGAATCCTAAAACTGCCACCAGAAAACTGCTAGAGCTAATTAATGAATATGGTAAAGTTGCAGGATACAAAATTAATGCACAGAAATCTCTTGCATTCCTATACACTAATGATGAAAAATCTGAAAGAGAAATTATGGAAACACTCCCATTTACCATTGCAACAAAAAGAATAAAATACCTAGGAATAAACCTACCTAGGGAGACAAAAGACCTGTATGCAGAAAACTATAAGACACTGATGAAAGAAATTAAAGATGATACCAACAGATGGAGAGATATACCATGTTCTTGGATTGGAAGAATCAACATTGTGAAAATGAGTATACTACCCAAAGCAATCTACAGATTCAATGCAATCCCTATCAAATTACCAATGGCATTTTTTACGGAGCTAGAACAAATCATCTTAAAATTTGTATGGAGACACAAAAGACCCCGAATAGCCAAAGCAGTCTTGAGGCAAAAAAATGGAGCTGGAGGAATCAGACTCCCTGACTTCAGACTATACTACAAAGCTACAGTAATCAAGACAATATGGTACTGGCACAAAAACAGAAACATAGATCAATGGAACAAGATAGAAAGCCCAGAGATTAACCCACGCACCTATGGTCAACTAATCTATGACAAAGGAGGCAAAGATATACAATGGAGAAAAGACAGTCTCTTCAATAAGTGGTGCTGGGAAAACTGGACAGCTACATGTAAAAGAATGAAATTAGAATACTCCCTAACACCATACACAAAAATAAACTCAAAATGGATTAGAGACCTAAATATAAGACTGGACACTATAAAACTCTTAGAGGAAAACATAGGAAGAACACTCTTTGACATAAATCACAGCAAGATCTTTTTTGATCCACCTCCTAGAGTAATGGAAATAAAAACAAAAATAAACAAATGGGACCTAATGAAACTTCAAAGCTTTTGCACAGCAAAGGAAACCATAAACAAGACGAAAAGACAACCCTCAGAATGGGAGAAAATATTTGCAAATGAATCAACGGACAAAGGATTAATCTCCAAAATATATAAACAGCTCATTCAGCTCAATATCAAAGAAACAAACACCCCAATCCAAAAATGGGCAGAAGACCTAAATAGACATTTCTCCAAAGAAGACATACAGATGGCCACGAAGCACATGAAAAGATGCTCAACATCACTAATTATTAGAGAAATGCAAATCAAAACTACAATGAGGTATCACCTCACTCCTGTTAGAATGGGCATCAGCAGAAAATCTACAAACAACAAATGCTGGAGAGGGTGTGGTGAAAAGGGAACCCTCTTGCACTGTTGGTGGGAATGTAAATTGATACAGCCACTATGGAGAACAATATGGAGGTTCCTTAAAAAACTAAAAATAGAATTACCATATGACCCAGCAATCCCACTACTGGGCATATACCCAGAGAAAACCGTAATTCAAAAAGACACATGCACCCGAATGTTCATTGCAGCACTATTTACAATAGCCAGGTCATGGAAGCAACCTAAATGCCCATCAACAGATGAATGGATAAAGAAGATGTGGTACATATATACAATGGAATATTACTCAGCCATAAAAAGGAACGAAATTGAGTCATTTGTTGAGACGTGGATGGATCTAGAGACTGTCATACAGAGTGAAGTAAGTCAGAAAGAGAAAAACAAATATCGTATATTAATGCATGTATGCGGAACCTAGAAAAATGGTACAGATGAGCCAGTTTGCAGGGCAGAAGTTGAGACACAGATGTAGAGAATGGACATATGGACACCAAGGGGGGAAAACTGCGGTGGGGTGGGGATGGTGGTGTGCTGAATTGGGCGATTGGGATTGACATGTATACACTGATGTGTATAAAACTGATGCCTAATAAGAACCTGCAGTATAAAAAAACAAACAACTAATACTAAACTTTCATTGGGTTATTTGTATGGAAACATGTTAATATAAATGTTTCAGACATTACATGAAATTTCTAAAAATCTTATATTTGTATTTGTATGGAAATATGTATGGAAATATGTTAATATAAATGTTTCAGACATTAAAAAAAAAAAAAAAAAAAAAAAAAACAGCTCTGGCAATTCACGTGAGCAGGGCAGGCATTTGACTCAGGGCAGCAGTACATCGTTTACTAACGCCTGTTGCATTAGTGCAAGTAATCGCTTCAATTTTCAGATCATAGAAAATTTCCCTGATTCAAATTGCTTTAAGTGGACTGTGCCAAACCCCGTGTGAGGGCCTTCAGGCTACTTTTTAGTTCTGCTTTTTGTTGTTGTTTTTTTCCTCTGAGCTATTTAGTTTTCCTTTGAACAGTGGTACCTGGGTTCCTCTAAGAGACTTTATGCTTCTCAGTATTTCTGTTTTTACAGCCTCTTTTTTTTAAAATAAATTTATTTTTTTGGGCTGCGTCGGGTCTTCGTTGCTGTGTGCAGGCTTTCTCTAGTTGCAGCGAGCGGGCGCTACTCTTCGTTGCGGTGCACGGGCTTCTCCTTGCGGTGGCTTCTCTTGTTGCGGAGCACGGGCTCTAGGTGTGTGGGCTTCAGTAGTTGTGGCTCGTGGGCTCTAGAGCGCAGGCTCAGTAGTTGTGGCACACGGGCTTAGTTGCTCCACGGCATGTGGGATCTTCCCGGACCAGGGCTCGAACCCGTGTCCCCTGCATTGGCAGGCAGATTCTTAACCACTGCGCCACCAGGGAAGCCCCCTGGTTTTTGGTTTTTTGAGAGAAGTCAGAAATATGGACTTGTATGTGAAATATCCTACATTTTAAATCTTGTTCAATACTTTGGAGGCCAAACTGAATATGTCCTTGGAATACCATTTTGTGCCTTTTACACTAACATTTTCTCTCCAGTTTTCAGACCCAAAGTCATGACCGTGTCTGTCAGAGAACTTTTTAAGTTTTGTAATCTTATTTAGAAGATCATGCATAGTTTAAAAATACAGCATATTAGCTAAACATTTAACAAGTTGCTTTTGTGGAAAGTTATATGAAGGGTATGAAAGTAGAACTCTCTCAGAGAATCCATGGTGTATTGTCACTGTAAATAGAGATGATGCTGTCATCCTACTGTGACAAACCCTGATCTGTAGGCTCATGACCTAAATGACAGGAGAGAGATTTAAGGGTATGTGTGTATGTGGCGAGGGATGTCTAAAGTTGTTACTTGTTTTTCTCTTCCATTTTTAAATTATTAATGATAATTTATATCTGTAACGTATGAGTAAATGCCCCAGATAGATATCAGTGTCCACGGTGGGCACATGAAGATCCCAACGATGGCTATATAATGTTTTAAAAATCTGATGATGATAATAAGGTAGCTATCTTTTACTGAGTTTTAGTTGGATGTCTGGTACGCATTCTATAAGAGCTTTCGATGCGTTAACTCATTTAGTCCTCACGGTGGCCCTGTAATTGCTATTACTGCCCTCATGTTTCCAGATGAGGACACTGAGGCTCAAAGAGTTTAAGTAAATTCCCCAAGGTCACACAGCCTGAAAATGCTTTAGGTGGGGTTCAAGTCCAGACAGTCTAGCTTTAAGTCAGTGTTCTGTTCCCTTGCTTCTCTCTGAAAAACACTTGAATCTTCACCATTTTTATGACTGGCATGAGGAGACCAGTCATAATGAAGAGACTTCTTAGTGGCTTGTCCTATGACTGATTCACCCTTATCAGGAAATTACTTATTCATGTATTAAGATCTTACACAAATAAAAGGCACATATTTCCTATTTCTTAGCATTTTAGAGGTAGGGAACAGTTGGAATAGGTTTTGCTTCTAGTAGCATTCTAATATTTTAAAGACAAATAGAGTGAAAGCTTAATCAGTTCAGGTCTAACCAGGTGACATTGCATTTTTTTGTGTTCATAGAATTTTCAGAAGAAACAGGGAAAGAGTAAGAAACAAGCTGATTATCAGAGATTTCATCTAAGAACAACATTTGAGGTTCATCTTTGGCTCAGTCCACACACTGAGCTCAATTTCCAGTATTTTCTACATGTATCATTCTGAGGAGTGATCCCTGGTGCTTGGAATGATGACCTAAGGCTCTGTAAGATTTCTTCATCAAAACAGTCTTTAAAATGTTTACCGTTTTTTGGGAGTTACTAAGGCAGAAACGTAAACATACACGTCAAAGAACAATTCTCTATCGTGTTGATGCAAAGGAGAAAAAGACCTTTCTGCTTTATGCTTTGAATTGTAGTTTCTAGAAAATTCAAGGAAATTGGAATTCCCATTTGAACATTTTGGCTGAGCTGAGTTATTAAACCACATAATTTTATTTCATTATAGATACTCTGTCCCCAAATTACTTATCTTTATTCATATATCTCAGCTCTGCCAATAGGCATTTTATTGCTGTTCTCTCAAATTATCTGTTTTTGTTGTAGGGTGAACCCTATTAAAGAAAAAAATATTCTGATACTTGTTAAAATGATAAGGAAGCCTTTATTCAGGACTATTGCAAAGGGTGTCAAGACTTTCAAAGTAGGAGAGAGAGATCAGGCTCAACTGTGAACATGGCAGAGACAGCCGGGGGTTGGCCAAGGAGCAGGGTGAAGGAGGCAGTGGATGGAAAATGACTTAAGAGGAAATGTTCAAAGGTCAGGGGACTTTTTCTGAAGGCAGGCCAGGGTGCACAGATATCAAGGGTGGGGGATAAGGAATCTGACAGATATGGAGGGTGCTCAGATATCAAGTGTGGAGGGGGTTCTCTCTAAACTGACTTACCGGGATTCTTGCTAAAACTGGGCTGTGCAGGCCTGGCACAGGGCTTAGAGGAACCTGACTAAAGGTTGGTCAGCGAGAGAGTTTTTGTCAACATTCAAATCAAAGATAAAGTCACTGGTCTCCTATTATACATTAAAACATTCTGTATGCAGAAGGTTAATTTAGTTAAAGAGGAACAAATCTTTTATTATACTTTAGATTGAGATTTTATTAAGTGAAGAATTAAAGCTTTATTTACTGTGTAAAACAATTCACTGATTTCTCCTGTACTCTAGTAGCTGATTCCTTTTTCTCTTTATGGTAAGGACATCCTTCATGTCCCCAAGTAATGCCATGGATGACCTAGAGTATCTTCTAATTTTCTGAGTGCTCTGCATGAGCAATTCTGGTAGTAATTCCTATCCCAAGAACGGGTTTCTCCTCCCATCCCATGCTGCTGCAGCTGGTGCCGAAGACTTAAGTACCCACATGGGTCCAATTGCAGTGGTGGAGTTTGAACTTGCAACCTCCATGCACTAGGAGTTCACCTCATTAGTTAGCCAAGATAATTGAATTGATGTACTGCCATTAATATTCAAGTTCTCCAATTCCCTTGCTCACCGTTTTTCTCAGTGGTTGAATAAATGAGATGTAACTCTAACGTTAGTGGCAGAAGTCACTTGAAAGTCAGTGTCATGCATCATAGCAATGCCTTTATACCGAGGGGTTCTTGGTTCCTTACAGATGCTGTTACAAGAGTTGCTCTCAGTATAGCCATTGTACTGATAAAGATAAAGCTCCCTTCAACACAAGTCATGCAAAGTAAAGGATATTCTATCTGGCTATCAAGTGTCTCTGTTTCCGTTTGCCTAGGCAATGGTGTCAGCTATTATATCAATCAGTTTCTCTGGGTCTTTGCAGAAGATCCGTTTGAATTAAGGCAAAACAAACTGATTTGAGTTTTAAAGGGCTTTTAAAATACAGTTATAAAATATTGACCTTATTAAGAAGTTACATCTGATTTTCTGAAAACTTGCATTAGCATCTCATAGCCCAGCTCTGTTCTTATCATCTTGGGCAAATTATCCTCTTTGTTTCTCTACCTTCCTGTTTATGAATGGTACACAAGGTTTTGCTGCTATAGTAATGCTGTGTAACACTCAGCCACAAAACGTCAGTGGCCTTCACCAATTAACAGTTAATGTTGATGCACCTGGAGTTGGTTGGTGGTTCCCCTGGGCAGCTCTGCTTATTTTGGCTTGGTTTGTCTAATGTCTGGGGGTTGGCTGGTCTAGGCTGGCTTCAGCAGAGGTGGCCAGGATGACTTGGCTCTACTCCAAGTATTTTACTTCCTTCAGCCGGCTAGCCTGGGCACGTTCTCATAGCGATGGCAGAGGTGCAAGTGAGCAGGCGGAGACACGTGAGGCTTCCTGAGGCCCAGGCTCAGGACTGGCATAGTGTCATGTCTGCATTCTGTTCACCAAAGCAAGCCACAAGGCCAGTCCAGAATGACAGAGCGGGGAAATAGACTCTGCCTTTTTAGTGAAAGGTCCCACAGCAAAGGGCATGGATAGAGGAATGGGGGTATAGAGTTAAAAGCCATCGTTGCAGTGAATCATAGATAGGGATACAAACAGTACCTACTTCGCTGTTTTGTGATGAGGACTGAGTGAGACAATCCACGTAGAAGGCTTAGCACATGCCTGGTGCATAGTGAGTGCCCAGTGAATGTCAGCTACTGTTATTACTGTGTGCCATGCCTAAGATTAATCATGAAGAGAGAATGCATACTATCAAAGAACTGTGGCAACTCTCCTGCATTGAGATCTCTTCTTTCTGATTTTTCTTCAAAAGAGTGAGCGTGAGGGAGGTACCTGGGTGTTTTGCTGTTCCTAGTCCTGCATATATGCCCAGTGTAGTAGCTTTCAGTTGGGATAAAGATCCTTTTACGGCTAGTGCCCTAGCCACATTCCAGAACCTGCCCTATCATTTAATGCTAAATCTGGCTCATAAGAGAGTCTCATGCAACTATTCAAGGAGCCAAATATAATTTCTATAACAGATCCAGGTTTCACAACTCTCTACGGGCTAAATCTTATTACAGCAAATGTCGTTAAGACCCCAATCCTGACAGCTCTTTTTAAGCAACCTTTGGTAAAATGACATCCAGCAAAACAAGTAATTCAGAAAGGTCATTGGGAATTCTTTTGAAATAAGTGTGGACACTACTCTTGCCCTTGTCCTTGAGTGTGCTGCCACGATGATGACACATTTGGCCCGCCTTTCTTGTTTGTTGTCTCTATCTCTGGATAACATTGGACACTGTTGCCTTTGCCACTTATTATCGGCCACAGTCTTGTCAAGTAGATCTGATCAGGCCTGTGGGCTGCGGGCACCCTGTCCTGGAAATTCATTGGCTGAAAGAAAGCACTTAGGCCCTCCAACAGAGCAGAGTTTTGGATGTGACCAGGGAGAATTCCTTGCTGGAGGGAGTTTACCCACAACCAAAAGCTAGACCATTATGAGACTGGTTAACTTCTAAATATTATTCTGGTTTCTGATCCGTTCCCTCGAAGAGTAGGAAAGTGGGAAACAGAAAAAGATGAGTTAGAAAATCAGAGCACAGTCTCTCTGTTCATATCCAGTAAATAGGATTTTACTCTTATTACCTCCCCCCCAGCCTTATGTTTTTTGATAAGAGGACATGCTAAACTCCTGCCCCAACAGACTAACATGCTTTATAGCATGTCTGGGGCCCAAATAACTTGACATTTTTTTCTTTCGCCAACATTTTAAATAGCTATGCAAGTTTGTTAATCCTGACAAACTGGTATGATTTGTTTTATCATACCAGCTTGCTTGGCTGCCAGAAACTGAGGGTTTTCTAACTATCCTTAGTTTTTCTGGCTTTACCACCTCTCCCACCTTAACATGGGTCTCTTCTTTACTTCTTATTTCAATGCCATTATTTTATATATATATATATATATATATATATATATATATTTTCATTATTATATTTTTATCAGGAGCCAATTCAAAGTTGTTTTCATAAATACAGTATAAATAATGAGTCAGTGGATAGTTAACATTTATTAGTGCATTGATTTATTTAATGTCTGTGTTTCTAGTGAAGTGACAGTTGCCAGAAAGAAAAGTTTTAGGAACTTCCCTTAGGTTTCAGCCTATTTCTTCCAGGTTAACCACATGAATTATTGATAATAATTTTTGTTTTTCACATTCACTCATCAAGTGGTTATAATTTAAGGAACCATGTCTTGCTCTAGACCAATGAGGAGACTGGAGACTTTTTAATCTTATGTTTTATTAAGATATTACTTATAATTTCTGAATATATTAAAGAGGAAAATCTCTTCAACATTATGCTTTTATTTAAGAATTTCATTAAAATTACTTTAAGATTAATGCATATAATAACCTTGAAGATTGTTTTTCTTCTTTAAGAACTCTATCAGCCTATAGCTATTTCTATCAGATATATAATATATATGTATATACATATATATATTTTTAAACCATTCTTAGCCATCTGTTCTGTACCACGTTGGCATCATCAACCTCAGAATGGACTGGGCTAACTTACTGAGTCACTTGAGTTCCACTGAAGTTTATATTTGGAATAACTGCTGGAATAACTGTTATACATTAGCATGTATAAAAGATATTTGATTAAATTTCATTTCTTTGCTAGATACCAACTGGAGGTTTTGAAAACATAAATCAACTTCTATTTATTGAACATCTGCTACATGTATCGTATGAGATATGAAATCATACCATGTGAAAAATCATATCATGTAAGATGTGGAATCATAAAACTAACAGTGGTGAGATATGAAATCATAAAACTAACAACTTTAAATTTGCAGAACACCGTAGGGGAAGAAAAATTATTTTTCCCTTTAACCTCCTAGGTTCTTGGCTAAGATCCCTCTGTAATAAAAAGACAGATTAACAGGAGAAAGAGAGAAGTTTAATAACATGTATACCTCCTGTATACATGAGAGAGACCCAGGAAAACTGAGTAACTCCCCAAAATGGCCCAAGTCATCACCTTAAATACCATCTCCAGCTAAAGTCAAAAGATGTTGTTGTCGGGGGAGGGAAGCCAGTTATGGGAGGTTACCAAAGCACGGTAAACAAGGGTAAGGTTGTTATACAGATTTAAGTTTTGACTTCTCCACTGGTAAGAGTTTCTAGAGATTTAGTCATGACATCTTCCTGGTACAGAGAGGGAGACACCCTTTCAAATGGAGGTTTCCCTTGTAAATGTAAATGTCTCTTACAAAAGGGTAACTTCTCTGTTTTCTGAGCTTTTTCTAATCTGCTGTTCCTTAAAAATAATCAGCCTAAAATATAAAATAATCCTCATGCCAAAGAGGTATGTTTTGGGGTGGCAAATTCTGCTCCCCTTCAACACTTTTTAGTTGCCTTACATATCCATGATCTCATTCGATCTAAATCATGATTCCTGTCTTCGAAGCTTATGGATTTCTTGGGGAGATCAAATAAATATAAATGGCAACTAAACACACACCTATATTGTTCTGAATATAAGCCTAATAGGAACTCAGAGAAGGGACTGAAAGTGTGGGTTTAAGTGTTTTGGATTCATTGGTATGAGGTAGGATCTGAGTTGGCCCTGTAGGATTTCTTTGTCACCAGAGACAAAGCTTTGAAGGAAACTACAACTGACAGTGGGGTGAACTGACCCCTTTTGTTAGCAAGCCGAACTCGATGTGCAGTAAAGTCAGTCTACAGACACTGAGTTGTGGTGAAGGGAAGTGCAGCATTTATTTGCAGGGAGAATGGGCAGCTAATGCTCAAAAGACCTGTACTCCTTGATGGCTTTTGGGCAAGGGTTTTTATTTTACTAATTTATTTATTTATTTATTTACATTTATTGTGCACTTTATTTCTGTTATTATTACATTGTAATATATAATGAAATAATTTTACAACTCACCATAATGCAGAATTGGTGGGAGCCCTGAGCTTGTTCTCCTGCAACTAGATGGTCCCATCTGGGAGTGATGGGAGACAGTGACACCCAAAGTGTGTTGCTTCTGTCCAGTCTACTCCGTAAGATGCAGCTTAACCGTCACTTGCCACTCACTGATAGGGTTTTGATACGAGTCTGCAAGCAGTTGATTTATTATGGTCTCTGTGCAGTCAAACCTCTCTGCTACTGATCATCTGTATTTGCAGCCGCTCCCCAGCACTAGCATCACTGCCTCAGCCCCACCTCAGATCACCAGGCATTAGATTCTCACAAGGAGCGCACAGCCTAGATCCCTCGCATCTGCAGTTCACAGTAGGGTTGGGCAAGGGTTTTTAAATGCAACATTAGGGGTGAGGGCGCTGTGGACATTCTTCTGATTGGTTGTTGGTGAGGTAACAGGGTGATGTTTTGAGAATCTTAAGCATCAGTCTTCTGGTTCCATCCAATCTGAGGTCTGCATGCTTGTGGTCAGCAGTTTCCATCTGGTGGGGTTCTGGTTTCTGTAAACCAACTCAAAGATATGTGTCAGATTGTTATCTGTATCCCTTGAGGAGGAACTAGGAGTCCTTTGACTCTGTTTTATGGCTGAAATATTGTGTAAGCTATCGTAACTTTTTGCTTGATTGCTTTGACTTTGTTTCTGCATTCCCTCACTTTTCTAATTATTAACTGCTTAAATTTGCTCTTTGGAACTCAGGGGAAGGCCAGCAAGACTAAAGCTTTTTTTCCAAACAAGAAGTGGGGGACACGGAGGGGGTCTGTCACCAGGAAGGCCATGCAGGGTCCTGCTTGGTTTCACATCTTCTCAAAGCAGTATTAGCATATGTCCCTTTAAATGCATTAATAGGACCATCTTGACCCATATATATAGAACACAAAGTTCCTATGTCCGTGTGAGGGGAGGGAGGATAAGGAGAGGTCAAAAGAAGAGCAGGTGAGGTAATTTTAATGCACTAAGATAGGAGAATCTCATTTAAGAAAACCTTTCCTGGAAGGGGACCAGGTGTATGCATATGTGTATGTGACTCACCAGTGTCTGATGTCTGATGTAGAATGCTGTGGGCAAAACCCTGGAGTGCAAAGAATGAAAAGGGGAGCCCACTTTTAAATAGCATTGGTTGAGGGAAAGAACTAAAAACTGCCCATATACTGACCAAATAAACTGTATTTTCTCAGTGTGGGTCCATAAAATCTGAGATAAGTAGATGCTTAACAAAATGCTGCTTTACTTGGAGGGCTCTTATTCTGAATGTGGCAGATTTTACCATAATAACATTTGAGTTAATTTTTATATGTCATATTTTGATTTTTAACTCTAAATAAATATTTTCTATGGATAACTTCACCTTATGACTTCAACTTTAAGTGATTTCTATTAATGTTATATGCTGGCTGGTTGGGGCATTAGGTCAAGGTTTGGTGAAGAAATAATATTTCTGTCTTCTTATTTAAAAATCACATCAGGCTTTTGCTGCCTCAGGGAGCATGACTTGACTGAAGGCATTGTTATTATGTGATGCTGTAGAGTAGTCTAAAGATAAAAATCAGAAGTGTTCAGTGATTTATCTTCCTAGTTCCAGCATACTAAAATCATTATTTCTCTTATTTGCATTGACATGCCAACCAATGACATTAATCACCTTCAAAGATTTCCCTTGTTCTTAAAGTCTGCTGGGGTAGTTCAGCATCATTTCACAAAAACTGTTATATATTAAATTTGTAGAGTGGTCAAAAAGAAAGAATTGAGAACCTGTGATGAGGCCTGGGAGGGGAATGGTGGTCTCAGAGGACTAGGGCAGAGACCAGCTGAGGATCACAGGGAAAGAAAAGAGGAAAATGATTACAGTCATCTCTCGGTATCGGCGGGCGATTGGTTCCAGGACTCCCTGCAGATAACCAAAATCCGCGGATGCTCGATTGCCTTATATAAAATGGTGTAGTATTTGCATATAACCTACACACATTAAGTCCTTTAAAATGGACTTAATTTTTCTTTTTACAGCAGTTTTAAGTTTATAACATGGGGAGGAAAAAAAATCTTTCCTCTGTCCTTCTAGGTTCTTGGCTGAGCCCTCCCTATCATAAAAGGACAGAGTAACAGGAGAAAAACAGAAGTTTAATAACATGTATACCTCCTGCATACATGAGAGCAAGCCAGGGAAACTGAGTAACTTTCCAAAATGGCCCAAACCATTGCCTTAAATACCATCTCCAGCTGAAGACAAAAGAAGATGTTGGGGAGTGGGGTGGGGGCTGGGGGGACAGTTGAGGGAGGTTATTGGGAAAAGCACAGTAAACAAAGGTCTGGCTGTTATGCAGACTTAAGTTCATGCCTTCTCCATCAATAAGAGTTTCTAGAGATTTAGTCAACTTGCTCTTCCTGATACAGAAAGGGAGATGCGGAGGTTTCCCTTATAAATGCAAATGTTTCTTCCAAGAGGGTAACCTCTTGGTTTTTAGCGCTTATTTTGTGTGCTGTTTCTTAAAAATAGTCAGTTCGAGATAATCCTTAAGCCAAAGAGACATGTTTTGGGATGGCATATTCTCTCCTTCAACAACAAAATTGAGAGGAAGGTATAGAGATTTCGTGGAATGGCGATTTCCTCGGTTCTTGCCCTTCTCAAGGGAAAGAATTCAGTCAGGAGGCGTAGAGCAGTTTTAAGTAGCAAGAGTTCAGTTAAGCAGAGCAAAAGTACACTCCCGAGAAAGCAGGAGCGCGGGCTGTCTGGAAACCAGAAGCAGCCCCGCAGTGGGGTAGGGCCGTGTTTTGTAGAGTGGTGGTCCCTCCCTGTGTCCTGTGTTATTTGACTGACAAATCGATTGACAGCTTTAGGTTATGTAACTTTCCTGCTAGTAGGCAGGCACTTACCCATAAGCACCCAAGCAGAACCCATGGGGTGGGGCGGGGAAGCAAACGCCGCAATGCTCAGTTATTACAAATGAGGCATAATGAACCCTGGGTTACCTTGAGTCACCTTTTAGGTCTTGGTGCGCCTGCGTCAACCTGTGCTGGCGGTTTTGTCTTGCTTGGTCCTGGTATGGCTGGAAACCTAGCAGTGGTCCTTGACCACGAGAGGGAGGATCTCTGGGCATGCTCCAACCACCGGTGTCCAGGTAGGGGAGGGAAAGACGAACCGTCCAGGATGGGGCAGGACCCTCTCATGTCTGACTAGCTACCTAACACTCCTGCCCCTGACACATGCATAGTTTCTCTCATTAACATCACTCACTTTTTTTTTTTTAAACTGAAGGTGAACCTACATTGACACATCATTATCACCCAAAGTATATAGTTTACCTTAGAGTTCACTCTTGTACATTCTGTGGGTTTGAACAAATGTATGATGACATGAATCTATCATTATAATATCATACAGAGTATTTTCACCGCCCTGAAAATTCTCTGTGCTCTGCCTGCTTCTCTCTCCCCACCCCCACCCCACAACCACTGATCTTTTTATTGCCTCCATAGTTTTGCCTTTTCTGGATGTGGTATCATTGGAATCATACAGCATGTAGCCTTTTCAGATTGGTTTCTTTCAGTTAGTAATATGCACTTCAGGTTTCTCCATGTCTTCTCATGGCTTGATAGCTCATTTCTTTTTAGCACTGAGTAATATTCCATTGTCTGGATGTACCACAGCTTGTTTAGCCGGTCACCTACTGAAGGACACCATAGTTGCTTCCAAGATTTGGCAAGTATCAATAAAGTCGCTATAAACATCTGGGTGCAGGCTTTTGGGTGGACATAAGTTTCCATCTCCTTTGGGTAAATACCAGGGAATGTGATTGCTGGATTGTATGGTGAAAGTATGTTTAGTTTTGTAAAAAAGCTACCAAACTGTCTTCCACAATGGCTCTCCTATTTTTCCTTCCCACCAGCAATGAGTGAGAGCCCCTGTTGCTCCACATCCTCTCCAGCACTTGGTATTGTCAGTGTTGTGGATTTGGGCAGTTCTAATAGGTGTGTAGTGCTATCTCATTGTTTTAGTTTGCATTTCCCTCATGACATGTGATGTGAAACATCTTTTCTTATGTTTCTTTGCCATCTGTATGTCTTCTTTAGTGTGATGTCTGTTAAGGTCTTTGGCTCATTTTTTAATCAGGTTTTTCGTTTTCTTCTTGTTGAATGTCCGTCAGTACATAAACACAGGTAAATCTCTCACATGGGCAACTACCACAACAGCAGCAGCAACAAACAAATGCACACAACCCAAACTCAGAACCCTCAGAACCCTCTCTTAGCCCTGTATCCACTTGTACCCTGTCTTTGCTTTCTCTCTTTCATAGACAGACTCCTCGACTGGGTCGTGCAGACTTGATGTGTCCACTTCCCAGTGAGGTCTGGCCTTTGTCTTCACCTGTCTTCCTCTTCCAACATTCGAAGTCTTAGAAAATGGTGACTATAGTTTGTAATACTCTATTGTATATTTGAAAGTTGCTAAGAGAGTAGATCTTAAAAGTTCTCATCTCAAGGGAAAAAAAATACTCAATGTTTGGTTGAAACGGAGCAAGACTCTGCGGGGCCCTCCCCGGTATAAATCTTTTCCGTGTCCCGCGTTTCTTATTCGCAGGAAAAAGGCTTCAGCCTCCTTGACCTTCCCTGAGTTCCCAAGGGCAGCTTCAAACAGTTGCTAAGCAGGGAAGGGAGGGAATGCAGAAACAAAGGAGGAGCAATAAGGAGACAACAGTGCAGCAGGGTCCTGGTTCCTCCTCAAGGAATATACATAACAATACATCTTTGAGTTCTTCTGCAGGAAATAAGGCCCCCACCCAGGTGGAGGATGATAACTCCAGGCTGAGCACAGGATTCCTGGAGCACCGCCCTGTTACCTCACCACCAACCAGTCAGAAGAAAGCCATACACCCTGGAGCCCTCACCCCAAATTTTGCCTATAAATACTTCTCCCTGAAAACTGTTGGGGAGTTCGGGGTTTTTTGAGCATGAGCCACTCGTTCTCCTTGCTCGGCCCTGCAGTAAACCTTTCTCTGCTCTAGACTCCGATGTTTCAGATTGTTTGGCCTCACTGTGTGTTGGGCACATGAACTTCTGTTTGGTAACATGGTGATGGGTATTAACTAGACTTATTATGGTGATCATTTCATAATATATACAAATATCAAATCATTATGTTGTGTACCTGAAACTAATATATGTCAATTATAACTCAATTTTTTAAAATGCCAAAAAAAAAAAAAAAAAAGAAAAGAAAATGGTGGCAGTATCCCTCTGGTTGCCTGTGCCTGAAGCCTGGGAATTAATCCGACTGTTCCCACCCTTTCCTCACCTCCCCACATAAAATTAATCACCTGGTTCCATTGATTCAGTCACTGAATCTCTCGCAAATTAATGCACCCATTTCTTTCCATCCCTATTGCCCCTCCCTAGTTTGGGAAGATACTGTTTCTCTTTTTATGTGAAGGTGACAGGCTGGCTGATGTGTGTTGCTGCATGATGATGTTGGGGAGGAAGAAATATTCCTCTCCCCTTCTAAATTCTTCTGGCTGATCTAAGAACTTAATTGATGTGATAGAGGGTGACAGCAGAAAATCAAACAAAGTTAAGTAACATATATACATGGGAGAGACCGGGGAAAACTAAGCAACTTGCCAAAATGGCCAAAGCCCTCACCTTATATACCATCTTCAGCTAAAGACAAAAGAAGATGTTGGGGGTGAAGAGAGTCAGTTATGGGGCAATACTAGGAAAAGTGCAGTAAAGGACGGTGATTGTGATGAAGATTTAAGTCGATGACTTCTCCATTGATAGGAGTTTCTGGAGATTTAGTCATCCTCCTCTTCCAGGTACAGAGAGGGAGACACCCTTCAAATGGAGATTTACCTTACAAATGGAGATATTTCTTACAAAAGGGCAACTGCTATTTGCTTTTCAGATCCCTTCCTATGCCTGCTGTTCTCTGAAGATAACCAGCTTAAAACAATTGATATGCCAAAGAGACATATTTTAGGGTGGCAAATTTTGCTCCCCTACAGTGATGTCATAAAGACTTAGGGGTGCTGGTGACTGCAGAGGCAAAAGATCTAGGCCCTGAAGATTTCCTTGTTGTTTTAGCACCCTCCTTCTGTGGGTTTTCTGTTTGAAATGGTCACTGCTGCATCTCTCTCTGTTTTCTTCTACTTTCCTGGCATTTTCCTCTGATTTCTGAGGGACACCTCTGTTGCTCCTGGAAATTCTGACCTCACAACTGTCATTTACCTCTGAGGTCAGGTCCTGGCTCTGACCCTTCCCAGCTGAAAGAGCTGGAAGAGATCATGGACTCTCTATTTCTCTCTCTCTCTTTTCAAAAATATTTATTTATTTGTTTGGCTGCGCCAGGTCTTAGTTGTGGCACGTGGGATCTTCGTTGCGGCGTGTGGGATCTTCGTTGCGGTATGCAGGATCTTTAGTTGTGGCATTTGGGATCTTTTAGTTGCAGCATGAGGAATCTTTAGTTGCGGCATGCAAACTCTGAGTTGCGGCATGCGAACTCTTAGTTGCGGCATGTGGGATCTAGTTCCCTGACCAGGGATCGAACCCAGGCCCCCTGCATTGGGAGTGCAGAGTCTTAGCCACTGGATCGCCAGGAAAGTCCTGATCATGGACTCTCTTGACTCCTAATTTCCTTATGTGTAAAATAAGTGGCTTCCCTACACCAGTGAGTCTTCATCCTGGCTGCACATTAGAATCACCTGGAGGGGCTTTGAAACCTCCCAGTGCTCAGGCCTCACTCTGCCACAATGACATCAGCATTGTTTAAAGCTCCCCCCGCCACCCCCCAACCAGAGACCCCAGTGTACAGACAAGGTTGAGAGAACCAGTGACTTAATGATTTTAAAGGACCTTTGCTCTTCTGTCATTTCATGCCTTTATCATGCCCCAATCTCAAGTTGAGATTTCTTTTCTCTTAATGTTTTTACTAAGTTAGGAAGAAATAGCTGTGAAGTACCCCGGCCTCCATCTGCTGTTTGTTCTTATTTACATACAATGGAACCCAGCCCACTGATTTCCAGCTCTTATTCCCTTACAACTGTTATTGAACTGAAAACATAGCTGAAAACTTATTAAACAGAAAAAAATCTATTTTGAGCTTTGTGCTGACAATTCATTATAGAACCAAGGAAACATCTAAATTTCTTTCCTTCTAGAATTAATGCTAAAAGTGGATTTACAACTCCATAATTTCAAATGAAAATTTTCATTCTGGTGCCAAGCCTAGTATTATATTCTTTCTTGAGTGTCCTATTAGGAAAAATGAAGCATCTGTGTAGGAGAATGGAATTTCGATTGGTTTGCACCCATAGACAAGCAGAGCCTCCCCAGACTGCTCCACGTGGGCTGCTGAAGTTAAGTGTTAGCATCTCTCTCCCCCAGTCCTCTCTGCTGACCCACAGATGCTGGAAGAAAAGCCAGGGCAAACACATCATCACTGTAGGTGTGGTCTTGCTCTTGGAACACTTTGAAACAGGGCTTTCAGAAGACAGTGTTTCTGTAGCAGTCCCCTTGAGACCTAACCATTTTAGACTTGAAATAGCATAAGACTTTTCTGAGCTGTCAGAGGGGAGAGAGGGGAGTAGGAAGATGACAGAGAACAGCCACGCATTTGGTTTAACCACTGGCACTAATTTGGAGATAACTGGGGTCTTGACATAAGTGATTCATATTGAGAAGTGTCTAGGGTGCTGGCTCTCCCTGCCTGTTTCTCTGTTAACAGTATCTTTTTCAACCGTTCACTCACTTTCTTCTGCAATACCTGTCTGAAGTACACAGCCCATGCCTTTGCTTTTTTCTCTCAAGCCCTTATTAACCTATTGAAATTAGTTGCTGCAACCCTGATATGGGTGCACTAATTCAGTAGCTACGGGTAAGTTATTAGTCATAGCCTATGGCGAGTTCCTTTCCTCCTGTAATCCTTTTACAACTGGGCCATCACATTGTTCTCAAGGAAAGAAATGGTTAGTTTTCTTCTAGCAATGGGGGGAAAAGGCTTTTTCCTGGGAAAAGAAATGCTGCCAGAGCATGGAGTCAAGCTTAAAGGAGCCTCTTCCCCACTGTGTTTAGCATTGGACTATTTATCGTGGCCCAGAGAAGCTTGTCTGAAGCTTCTTGGTTTTGACCTGCTTCTTTGGGTATTTCCTTATAGATGGAGGAATTGATTGAGGGTGTTCGATGGGCCTTTATTGACATGCTGGAGAAAGAAAATGAGTGGATGGATGCAGGGACAAAAAGGAAAGCCAAAGAAAAGGTAAGGATTCCTTTTGATGAAAAAAAATGACTTCCGGTTTAATGGATTTTCATGCTCCCCATTGACTGTGTAGTGGATTTTTATATTGACTGAGCTGTTGACTTCAAATGACCCCAGAGTTAGGTGTCTGTTTTGGGATGAATACAGAGATTTTATTACCAGGAGGTAAGAGAAAATAAGATCTGACTTTTTCAAACTGCGTTTTCAAACACCTTGTAATTCAGCCTTTCCTTCTCTCCTAATTGCCGTCTGTAAGAGCCACATGGCTTGCTGCCCAGCGAATTTTGCCATTAAACCATCATTGGCTATGGCAGAATGCAGAGCAGTGGGGAGCCAGGGGGAGCAGCTGGCAGAAGAGCCCTCAAGGCACAAAGAAGAAAAACCCATATTAGCTGTGTGTCCTGCTCCATGCACGATGTGTGCTAATGTCCTCAGGCAAATCCTCTACTGTAACCAAGCAGATCTACTTCCTAACCCATCATTTTGTACAAATGATCCAAATAGCATGCTTATAAACTGTAGACCAATAGTAGACCATTGCGTAGGAATACAAAAACATTTCCTAATAGAAGCGGACACTTGCTAGGCCTTGTAAAACTTTCTGGCAACAAGATAAGGGGATAAGTGAGAAAGTATTAGCAGCCTTGCTGTTTAGAAATAAAGAATGGGACCCATCTTGAATTCTAGGTATTCTGATGGAGCTGGAGCTTGCATGGGTGGGAAACGCCTGCTACATTCTTTTTTTTTTTTTTTTTAACATCTTTATTGGAGTATAATTGCTTTACAATGGTGTGTTAGTTTCGGCTGTATAACGAAGTGAATCAGCTATACATAAACATATATCCCCATATCTCCTCTCTCTTGCATCTCTCTCCCACCCTCCCTATCCCACCCCTCTAGGTGGTCACAAAGCACTGAGCTGATCTCCCTGTGCTATGCGGCTGCTTCCCACTACCTATCTATTTTACATTTGGTAGTGTATATATGTCCATGACACTCTCTCACTTCCTCCCGGCTCACCCTTCCCCCTCCCCGTGTCCTCAAATCCATTTTCTACGTCTGCGTCTTTATTCCTGTCCTGCCCCTAGGTTCTTCAGAACCTTTTTTTTTTTTTTAAGATTCTATATATATGTGTTAGTATACGGTATTTGTTTTTCTCTTTCTGACTTACTTCACTCTGTATGACGGACTCTAGGTCCATCCACCTCACTACAAATAACTCAATTTCGTTTCTTTTTATGGCTGAGTGATATTCCATTGTATATATGTGCCACATCTTCTTTATCCATTCGTCTGTCAGTGGACACTTAGGTTGCTTCCATGTCCTGGCTATTGTAAATAGAGCTGCAATGAACATTTTGGTACATGACTCTTTCTGAATTATGGTTTTCTCAGGGTATATGCCCAGTAGTGGGATTGCTGGGTCGTATGGTAGTTCTATTTTTAGTTTTTTAAGGAACCTCCATACTGTTCTCCATAGTGGCTGTATCAATTTATATTCCCACCAACAGTGCAAGAGGGGGTTCCCTTTTCTCCACACCCTCTCCACCATTTATTGTTTGTAGATTTTTTGATGATGGCCATTCTGACTGGTGTGAGGTGATACCTCATTGTAGTTTTGATTTGCATTTCTCTAACGATTAGTGATGTTGAGCATTCTTTCATGTGTTTGTTGGCAATCTGTATATCTTCTTTGGAGAAATGTCTATTTAGGTCTTCTGCCCATTTTTGGATTGGGTTGGTTTTTTTTTTTTTGATATTGAGCTGCATGAGCTGCCTGTATATTTTGGAGATTAATCCTTTGTCAGTTGCTTTGTTTGCAAATATTTTCTCCCATTCTGAGGGTTGTCTTTTGGTCTTGTTTATGTTTTTCTTTGCTGTGCAAAAGCTTTTAAGTTTCATTCAGTCTATTTTTTTTGTTGTTTTTATTTCCATTTCTCTAGGAGGTGGGTCAAAAAGGATCTTCCTGTGATGAATGTCGTAGAGTGTTCTGCCTATGTTTTCCTCTAAGAGTTTGATAGTGTCTGGCCTTACATTTAGGTCTTTAGTCCATTTTGAGTTTATTTTTGTGTATGGAGTCAGGGAGTGTTCTAATTTCATTCTTTTACATGTAGCTGTCCGGTTTTCCGAGCACCACTTATTGAAGAGGCTGTCTTTTCTCCATTGTATATTCTTGCCTCCTTTTTCAAAGATAAGGCGACCATATGTGTGTGGCTTTATTTCTGGGCTTTCTATCCTGTTCCATTGATCAATATTTCTGTTATTGTGCCAGTACCATACTGTCTTGATTACTGTAGCTTTGTAGTATAGTCTTAAGTCAGGGAGCCTGATTCCTCCAGCTCCCTTTTTCTTTCTCAAGATTGCTTTGGCTATTCAGGGTCTTTTGTGTTTCAATACAAATTGTGAAATTTTTTGTTCTTGTTCTGTGAAAAATGCCATTGGTAGTTTGATAGGGATTGCATTGAATCTGTAGATTGCTTTGGGTAGTAGAGTCATTTTCACAGTGTTGATTCTTCCAATCCAAGAACATGGTATATCTCTCCATCTGTTTGTATCCTCTTTAATTTCTTTCATCAGTGTCTTATAGTTTTCTGCATACAGGTCTTTTGTCTCCCTAGGTAGGTTTATTTCTAGGTATTTTATTCTTTTTGTTGCAGTGGTAAATGGGAGTGTTTCCTTAATTTCTCTTCCAGATTTTCATCATTAGTGTATAGGAATACAAGAGATTTATGTGCCTTAATTTTATATCCTGCTACTTTACCAAATTCCTTGATTAGCTCTAGTAGTTTTAAGGTAGCATCTTTAGGATTCTCTATGTATAGTATCATATCATCTGCAAACAGTGACAGTTTTACTTCTTCTTTTCCGATTTGGATTTCTTTTATTTCTTTTTCTTCTCTGATTGCTGTGGCCTGCTACATTCTTAATGGATGCTGCTCTTCAGCTGGGAGACTGAACTTAGGAGCATTTCTTCTTTAGAGAGGCATTTTTGAAACTTACTGATGATAGCAGTCACCTGGGGTGCCTGGACTGTGTCTAGCTTTCTGGGCTCCTCCCTAGCAAGGTCTGATTTAGTGGATTGAGGGTGCAGTCTGAACATCTGTGATTTTAACCAGTCTCCTTGGTGATTCTTATCCTTAGGCAGGCTTCAGGACCTCTGCTTAGAGTCATACTGAGTCATGCTGAGCACAAAATTTTTTGCATTATGGTCAAGGAACAAAGAAGGAGAGGGTTTTCAGAGCAGGGAAACTACTCTGTATGATACCATAATTGTGGATACATATCATTATACATTTGTCCAAACCTGTAGAACGTGCAGCACTGAGAGTGAACCATAATGTAAACTATGGACTCTGGGTGATAATGATGTGTCAATGCAGGTTCATCGATTGTAACAAATGTCCCACTCTGGTGGGGGATGTTGATAATGGGGGAGGTTGTGTATGAGTGGGGGCCGGGATTATATAGGAACTCTGTACTTTCTGCTCAATTTTGCTGTGACCCTAAAACTGCTCTAAAAAAGTCTATTAAAGAAGAAAAGAGGTCAACATTCTGGCAATGCTTAGCCTTGTTTAATGGAGAATGTGCAGAGGTTTAGCACAGATATTTTCTAGAGCTTTAATACTCCCGAGGTGGATAAGCATTGCCCTCGATATTTTTGTCAGTAGACACGAAAAGACTGTTCAATGTTTCACAGTGAGGAAAGAACTTGGGTGGCAGTGGCAGGGGTGGGGGGGTGGTGTTGGAGGAAGACAGAGGGTAAGTTTGATTTTTTCCCCCTTTGAGAACCTGTCAGAGCTGTCTTAAGTCATGTAAGGCACAAGCTGTTGAAGGCAGGAGCATGCGGGCTGTGATGAGAAGCTCTCCAGATGGTAGGTGAAACTTTGTGCATCAACATACTGTTGTTGTCGTTTGAATGCTTCATTTATTTGCTGGGCTAGCTTATGATATCCGGAACAGAGCATGTCTTGCACTGGGCAGTTGAGAGCCCAGCACACTGGGGACTCTTGATCCTAGCCTGACCCCTTGTGGACTGAGGGCCACCGGTGTGGACGGTGGGGTGGAGTGGTGAGTGGTGTGTGCGTGTTATGAATGGATGGATACCAGGGGAATGCTCTGGGGACCCTAGTCATTTTTTAAAAAATTATGGCTGGTGATTGCCTTAGGGGGATCTTCTGGGTTGCATAAGGGAGTGGGTGCTTTTCAGTTGGGCCTTCTAGGCAAGTAGCCATGGGTCCTTCCTGAAGGAGGATTATTCCCAGTCCTTCTAATATTAGACACATTCTTGTTTGCCCCCTGAGTTGCTCTCCAGTCTTATAAATTTTTTCAAGGAGAGCCCTCACTTTTTCTTCTAAAAGCACTCTTTGAACGCTCCACTGTCTTTGAGCTGAGTTCAACCTGCCAGGAACTCAAACTAGTTCCTCGACAGGTGCAAATATCAAAGGTAGTTGTCCTGCTGGATGTCACCAGGTTCCCTGAGTATATCTTGAATTTCAGACTTCAGAGCAGTTCCTTTTTTTTTTTTTTAAATTTAATTTTTTTTAACATCTTTATTGGAGGATAATTGCTTTACAATGTTGTGTTAGTTTCTGCTGTATAACAAAGTGAATCAGCTATACGTATACATATATCTCCATATCCCCTCCCCCTTGCGTCTCTCTCCCACCCTCCCTATCCCACCCCTCTAGGTGGTCACAAAGCACCGAGCTGATCTCCCTGTGCTATGTGGCTGCTTCACACTAGCTAGCTGTTTTACATTTGGTAGTGTATATATGTCCATGCCACTACTCTCTCACTTCGTCCCAGCTTACCCTTCCCCCTCCCCGTGTCCTCAAGTCCATTCTCTATGTCTGCACCTTTATTCCTGTCCTGCCCCTAGGTTCTTCAGAGCCATTTTTTTTTTTAAGATTCCATATATATGTGTTAGCATATGGTATTTGATTTTCTCTTTCTGACTTACTTCACTCTGTATGACAGGCTCTAGGTCCATCCATCTCACTACAAATAACTCAATTTCGTTTCTTTTTATGGCTGAGTAATGTTCCATTGTATATATGTGCCACATCTTCTTTATCCATTCATCTGTCGATGGATACTTAGGTTGCTTCCACGTCCTGGCTATTGTAAATAGAGCTGCCATGAACACTGTGGTACATGACTCTTTTTGAATTATGGTTTTCTCAGGGTATATGCCCAGTAGTGGGATTGCTGGGTCATATGGTAGTTCTATTTTTAGTTTTCTAAGGAACCTCCATACTGTTCTCCATAGTGGCTGTATCAACTTACATTCCCACCAACAGTGTTGGAGGGTTCCCTTTTCTCCACACCATCTCCAGCATTTGTTGTATGTAGATTTTTTGGTGATGGCCATTCTGACTGGTGTGAGGTGATACCTCATTGTAGCTTTTTTTTCTTTTTTAAAATTAATTAATTTATTTTTGGCTGTGTTGGGTCTTCGTTGCTGTGCGTGGGTTTTCTCTGGTTGGGACGAGCGGGGGCTACTCTTTGTTGCAGTGCGCGGGCTTCTCATTGCGGTGGCTTCTCTCGTTCCAGAGCACGGGCTCTAGGCACGTGGGCTTCAGTAGTTGTGGCACGCAGGCTCTAGGTCTCAGGCTCAGTAGTTGTGGCACACGGGCTTAGTTGTTCCGCGGCATGTGGGATCTTCCTGCACCAGGGCTCGAACCCGTGTCGCCTGCATTGGGAGGCGGATTCTTAACCACTGCGCCACCAGGGAAGTCCCCCACTGTAGTTTTGATTTGCATTTCTCTAATGATTAGTGATGTTGAGCATCCTTTCATGTGTTTGTTGGCAATCTGTATATCTTCTTTGGAGAAATGTCTGTTAAGGTGTTCTGCCCAGTTTTGGATTGGGTTGTTTGTTTTTTTGATGTTGAGCTGCATGAGCAACTTGTATATTTTGGAGATTAATCCTTTGTCAGTGGCTTCGTTTAGAGCAGTTCTTTTAATGAGAGGTGAGAAAGAGGGAGTGTTGTCTAAGAATTTCCGGCAGTTCTCCAAGGCAAGTCGGGCTCTGGACCCCAGAAGATGTGGGTTTTCTTTTTACAAATTAAATGAACATGGAACATATAGGGTAAGATAATCAAAAGACAAAGTACAGACTGGGAAAATATTTGCAATGCATATAATTTACATATCAAAAAAAAATGAACATGGAGATCTGGAAATGACCTCTGGGTGGAGCTCATAGCACTCACAAAGACATTTAGAGAGCTGGAGGCTCTTATGCAGCTTTCTGCTATGGGGCTGTTTTTGAAAAATTATTTTTTTTCTTGCCCTTTTTCTAGGCTGTCCTTGATTTGATTGCCTTTTAGTAGTCAACAAGAAAGGAGAGGCTCTGCCTAATAATTTCTTGAATCTTAGATGGAAACCTCTGACTATCTTAGGGCTTTGTCTTTCTCATACTGAGTAGCCCCTGCGTTAAGACAGGATTTGCCTGCATTTGCAGTGGAGGTGAATGATTTGCCTGCTCTTCTGGTGTGACTTGGCGCTGTTCTTAGGGCATGTGTTGTATGCAGTATATCACCCAGGCGGAAGATTTCTCATCAGTAATAGTGCCCACACTGGGCCAGCGCTGAGTCACTTGGCAACCCATTGGGAAAGCTGGAAAAATGTTGCAATTTGTGAGGGGGAGAAGCTTTCCTTTCTCTCACAGTCAGGCTCTGGTCTGCAGCTAATTACAGTGCCTCCTAAGGGGTATTGACCTCAGCATTCCCTAGTGACCTGCCTCCTGAACAGGGAGGGTCCAGATGCCTGCAGTGGGCTGAGGCCTAACACCCTGGCTTTTGTGGTGGTTACTCCAGTCTCAGAATGGAAGCGTGGGGATGTGGCCTTGTCGTGCTCTTTGCTAAGGGTGATTACTGTAAAAGATAAACAAGGATGCCTCTGCTTCCGTGAATGAAGGGTAGATTTGTTATCTCTATCTCCCTGCCTTTCCCCTCTCATTTCTCAGGAGGTCATGAGTAGTTTTGTGTTGTGAAACCAACAGTGTAGGTTTCGAACTGGAAATTTAGTATGGTCAAATAAGCACCAATTTTTGTTTAGGATTCTATGTTCCCTGCAAGCATATGATCTTATTATAAACAAGCAGCAAAGGACAGGAGGCCTGTTAATTTTTTCTGGCTATCGTAGCTGTTGAATGAGTGTAAGGTGATACAAACTATTTTGGGGGGTATCTTCTAGAAGATTTGCCTTTTCCAGAACAGGGTAGGAGGGTCTCAAGGTCACTACACTACGTAATGATTGTGAGTCCTGGCAGGAAGGGATGCAGCACTGCCTTTGGCTGCCCTGGTGGTGGGAACCAGGCTTATGCTGGTGAGCTCTGTGGCAGATCAGGAGGAACTTGGCTGGTGCCCAGCTGGATTCGATTCTGTAGCCAAAAGCTGGATTCTTTCTAAAATATTTGTTTGTGCTCTTTGCCCCGTGACCTTTGTTTGCCAGGCCACCCCTAGAGAAAAAGACCCTGATGGAACTCCTAGGAAGGCAGTGTCCTCAGGATGCTGTGAGTGCCTTAACCTTAGCCATAGCAGGTACAGAGGGTTCCCAAGAAGTCTGTCTCATGGTCCCATCAACATGAGCATGTGACTCCCAGGCACGTGCTTTGGGCGAGGTGGGAAGAGTTTTCCTACAGAGGGCCAAACAGAAATTTAGCTCACCTCTTTGGCTTTGTCTCTGTTGGGCAGGGAAAATAACCTTTCCTTCCATCCTTCTAAGTTCTTAACTTGGGTCCATGTAAAAAAAGATAGATTAACAAGAGAAAAGCAAACAAGTTCATTAACATGTATATCTCATACACATGTGAGAGAAACTCAGAGAAATGAGTAACTCAGAGAAGTGGCTTAGAACTCCGGCTTATATGTCATCTAAACCAAAGGACAATAAATTTGTAGAGAAAGAAGAAGAAAAAGGGAAAGTAGTTTTAGACTTCCAAAAGTGGCAGATGGTGGGAATGTAAATATATGGGAAACTAGTGGTAGATACAGGCTAGTTAGTTGTTCTGTAGATTCCTCTGCTGCTGTCTCCAGGCCTATAAGGTGTAAAGTTGTCTCAGTGATTCACTTTTGTCCTCCCTCACAGAGAGGGGAGGAGGGACAACTTTGAAAATTTATGTCCTTTTAGGCAAATTGGGGGGAGAGCAGGAGCTTTTCTTGTATCCACTGCTTCTCAATTGCCTTCAGCTCAAAATAATTTTTATGTCAGAGAGGCATATTTTGGGGTGTAATTCTGGTTTCCTTTATCTTTAAGCTCTGCCCAGCCCTAGGTGTTGGATTTGCCCCAGGTATCCAGCATGGACCAACCATGTTGGTGTCCTGCCCACGTCTGAGCCCAGTGGTTCTCGGGGTGTGCTTCTAGACCAGCAGCAGCAGCCTCCCTGGGGACTCATTAGAGATGCAGATTTTCAGGACCACCCCGACCCGGTGAGCGGAGTGGGGGGGCACTAACTGCCCTTGCCATCACCATTTCACTGCACACCTGTCTGACTTCAGCTGCCAGCACCTGCATTTTCCCCAACAGCTTTCTGTTCCCACTGGCGCGTGCTAGGCCACTCACACAGAGGGCCCAAAGGTCCGGGAAGTGAGCACAACCCAGTGATTGCCCTAGCCCCCTCCTCCCTCGAGTGTGTTCTGCCCAGGCTCCCGGAGTTTCCCCAGTGGGGTAAGCTCTAGTCGCTCACACTGACAGCTGGCTCCATAAGATACCCTTTGCTGACTGCCTGTCTTCCTCTGCTCACCTCCCCAGCCCCCTCCCAGTGTTTGGTGTCTCGTTCACGTCCCAGATGAACTGCTTGCACTCCAGTCCTTGTCTCGGATCTGTACCTGGGGGCTCCCCAACTAGGACACAGCCTCTGGGGTGTGACTTTTCCCGTCCTTCCTCTCCTTAAGGTGACAACGCATTTCACTGCATCTCGATGCTAGCACCGCTTCAGCAAATTCAATTCCACAGACTTTTCCAGAACCAACAGCGTGCCAGGTACTGGGCTAGGAGCTGCATGTTCAGAGATGATCAGTTGCAGTCCCTTTTCTACAGGGGTTTTCACACTGCTAGGAGAGCACAGCGGTGATACGGATTCTGAGAAGATGAGGGGAAGTCTTAATGTGATGGAGACACAGACTGGTCCTGGGGTTCTAGAGGAGGAAGCCTGTAAGGAGCCCAGACACCCTGTGTGAGGGCACCCGACTTGGGGTGCCCACTCTGCCACCTCTTCCTTGTCACAGCCCTTGTCCCTGCAGCCTGTGAGCATGGCTTCTTGCTCTTCCTTACTTATTAATCCCAACAACTTTGCATCCAGCTGTCACTTTCCCTTGGTACCTTCACTTCTGCTTCATCTCACGTATTGCTTTTAAATTGCTTTGTAGAAGAAAAGAAAGGGAAGGGCTTGTGTCAAACTGTGTCCTGCCCTTGCCTGTGACAGATTCAAGCCTGTTTGTGTAGGTGCTTAAGAATGCAGTCACCCCAGTTCCTGCATCCACTCCAGCGCTCACCTAGGAACACACAGGGACTGACAAAATAGCATGTGAACCATCTTTCAGGCTCCCCGCCACTCCCTCTGGATCTCTGGCTCACACTTGCCGCCATCTTGAGCTTGCTGGCACTCTCTGGCTCTGTGTCTCTCCGTCTCTCTCACATGCACAGACAGGCCAAGGTAGTGGCCTTCACACTTGTATCTCCTCTCCCTCACTGACCCCAACAGGAAGTACAGTACAGAAGCTTACAGACTCTGGAGAAAGACTGCCTGGGCTCAGAGCCAGTGTCTACCACTTATTAGCTGTATGACCCTTTGGAAATTACTTCACCTTTCTGACCCTCAGTTTTCACATCTGTAAAATGGTGAGATTAGTATGTACCTCAGAGATTTTTTATGAGGAGTTATATACTTCAGGTATTTAGAAGAGCGCCTGGAGCGTGAGAAAGCCTCTCCAAGTGTGTTCAGCTGTTTCTTCCAAACTGTTGTCCTGTGCAGGAGGGGAGACTTTGGCCGCACTGACTGGTGAGAGATGCTAAGTGAGGTTCTGTGTGTCTGGGTCATTGTGTTTTCCTCTGGGCTAGGAAGGTAGATGACATAAGACCACAGTCTCTGAGGTCCCTCTTAGCCCTTAGGTGCTTTGACGCGTTTTGTCAGAACACTGTCCTTCTCCTTATGTATCACCCCCGCCCCACCCCTGCACGGCAGCCCCTCCTGAGAGGGTGATGGGAGGGGGGGGGGACCTTGCTTTTCTCTGTGGAGTTTGGATTTTCTTGTTTTAAGCAAATTCAGTGTTATCTTTGTGATATACCTTTTAAATACAAAAGCAAATATTTGGTGTAAGTAGCAGTTTGCTGCACATAGTTATCAGAGGCATATTATACCTGATACCTTGTTGGAGTGAGGTTACTTTAATCAGGTTTCGGTGTTCTACATAGAGCCTCAAGGAAATGTTGTTTTGGGCAGTGTTATAGGTCATTGGTTCTCATACTCGAGGTGCATTGGCACCATCTGGAGGGCTTGTTAAAACATAGATTGCCAGGCCTTACCCCCCAGAGCTTCTGAGTCAGTAGCTCTGAGGTGGGGCCTGGGAATTTACATATCTGACAAGTTCTTGGCGATGCTGTTGGTCTGAGGCCAACACTTTGAGAGCTCCGGGTTATTAGCGGTGAAAGCTCCCTTACACCAAGGTTGTATTGCTTGAACTAGATGATGTTTATTAAGTGACTACTTCCCTTACCCCTTACAGGAATTCCTTACAGGAACCCCTGTTCACCATCTCTCACGGGGCAGTGCCCTGAGTGAGTGCTGGGACGCCCACAACCCAACCAGGCCACCCACCATTGTTGCTCCAGCTGCTAAAAAGCCCTTCTTGTTACAGATCCAAAGGCTCCTTCTTGGTCACTTCCACCCCTTGACTCCATGTCTGTCCTCAGGAACTATGCAGAATATATCTTCCACATAAAAGTCCTTCCAGTATTTGAAGATGTTTAAATGTTTTTCTATTTCAGACAAAACATCTCTAATGTTCCTCATTAAATTAACAAGCATTATATGCCAGGCTAGATGTTCTAAATGCTTTACAAATATTAACTACATCAATGCCATGATATCTGTGTGAGGTTGGTCAAATCGTTTCATTTGGCAGATGAGAAAACTGTAGCACAGAGAGGGCAAGCAGGCTTGCTCAAGGTCACACAGTCAGTAGGCGGAAGAGCTGGGACTTAATCCCTGGCAGTCTGGTTTCAGAGTCTGTGCTTTCATCCGCAGTGCCAGTGGGTCTCTAAGTGTGGCCCTCAGACCAGCAGCGTCGGCATCACCTAGGAACTAGCTAAAAGTGCAGCTTCTTGGCCCCATCCCAGATCTATAGAATTAGAAACTCTGGGAGGAGACCCAAGAATCTGCATTTTAATAAGCCCTCTGGGTGATTCTGATGCCGCCAAAGTGTGGGAATCACTGCTTTCCTGCTGCGGTTCTGTTGCCTCATCCTGCTGGCTGCTCTCCAGGTTTTCAACATCTTTTTTTAAAGCTCAAGTTCAAAGCTGAACACAGTATTCTAGACATAGGCCAACTCACACAGCACAATGGGAATATTATTACTGCCTTTGTTTTGCATACAAATTATTTTAGAAATCCGAAGTTTATATTATGGCTATCTTTTCTCCTCAGCCATGTCACTGTTGGCTCATAACGAATTTACAGTCAGTTAATTTCTAGGTCTTTTTTTTAATCCCACAGGAACTGTCAGTAAGCCCTGTTGCTCCAGTCGTAAACTTGGCATTTCATTTAAACCCCCATCCCAGAACTTCACATTAATTCTTAATAAAAATCCATTTAGCTTTGGTCATGGCTCTGATTTTAAAAAAGTATATGTTTCTGGATCTCCTGTGTGTTTATTAGTTTTGCTACAAAAATCTATGCTCATTAAAGAAAATCTCCAAGGTAGAGTATAAAAGTAGAAAGAAAAAAAATCATTACTAGTCCCATCACCCAAACATAACCACTGCTAACATTTCGATGTATTACTTTGTTTTTTCCCCTATACGTAGGCTTGAATAATCCTGTATATATAAACTTGATTCCTTCTTTTTTCTCTTTTATATTTTAAACATTTCTCCTCTTACTACATAATCATTTTTTTTTTTAATAAATTTATTTATTTTTTTACTTTTGGCTGCATTAGGTCTTCGTTGCTGCGCGCGGGCTTTCTCTAGTTGCGGCGAGTGGGGGCTACTCTTCATTGCGGTGCGCAGGCTTCTCATTGCGGTGGCTTCTCTTGTTGTGGAGCACCAGCTCTAGGCATGCGGGCTCAGTAATTGTGGCACTCAGGCTCAGTAGTTGTGGCTTGCGGGCTCTAGAGCGCAGGCTCAGTAGTTGTGGCGCACGGGCTTAGTTGCACCGCGGCATTTGGGATCTTCCCGGACCAGGGCTCGTACCCGTGTCCCCTGCATTGGCAGGCGGATTCTTAACCACTGCGCCACCAGGGAAGTCCCTACTACATAGTCTTTATAAAAGAATTTTCACTGTTATTGCGTAGTCTTCCCGTGATTATACAGGAGATTACTTAATCATTTCTCCATAGTTGGGTATTTAGGTTGTGCTATTATTGATATTACTATGATAAACATCTTGTGCATACTGCTTCCCCCCCAAATTTAGGACTAATTCCATAGAATGGCATCTCAAAAGACCTTTAAAAATCTCAAGTCTGTCATTCAGTGTCTCCACCTTTATATCATTCATAATTTGATGAGTCCACTTTTTTTTTTTTGTCCATGCCGCACAGCTTGCAGGATCTTAGTTCCCCAACCAGGAATTGAACCTGGGGCCATGGCAGTGAAAGCACTGAGTCCTAACCACTGGACTTCCCAGGGAAGTCCCAGATAAATCCACTGTTTGGTTTGATTGTTTTTCTGGGTTATTAATGAGCATGCTCACACAGTAGAACTGGAATCTCCCTATTGGCTCATCCTTTGGAGATTCCTTCCAGATTTATCTATTGAGCAGATTCATGGAGAACCTGCCCTGTGACAGGTCTTTTGTTAGATGCCTAGCAATTCACTAACCAGTGGATTTTTAGTCCAGTTATTCTACTTTGAACAACTTCATGGAACTGTCATCCGATTTATCCATTTTGCCTGCAAGGAGATCATGAGACATTTAGCAGTGCCTTGTTATGATCCAGTTACACTATATTTAGGGTGTTCCTTGATTTTCTAATTTATTGTTCTATTTAAAAAGTGGGAACTTGAGGGAATTGAACATTCCTTGGGTTCCCATTCTTTCTAAGGTCCTGTGTTATCCTCACTGGAGATTACATTATTCCATGGGTTATAGCCAGCTATTCAGACTCCCAAACCAGAGATCTCAATTTTACTTCCCAGCCAACTGGAAGCACTCGAATCCTGTTGAGTCTTTCTTCCAAAAAGCTTTCAAATCTTTACCATTTCTGTTTCATAGTTCTTTCCTCCCCTAGCTTCTCCTCCTTTTTTCCTTTTTTTATTGAGGTAGAATTCACATAACATAAAATGAAGCAGTTTAAAATGTACAGTTCAGCGGCGCTGCCTACTTCTACAGTGTTGTGCAGCCGCCACCTTTGTCCAGTCCCAGAGCACTGTCATCATCCTAAAGGAAGCTTCATACCCATTAAGCATCACCCCTCATTCCTTCCTTCCTTCCCCCAGCTTCAGGCAACCACCAGCCTGCCTTCTGTCTGTGAATTCACCTATTCTGGCTGTTTCATATAAATGCAATCATAGACAGTGTGACCTTTTGTGTCTGGCTTCTTTCACTTGGCATGATGTCTTCTAGATTCATCCATGTTGTAATGTACATCCTCTCATTCTTTTTAGTCCATTTCCCCACTTATAGTCTTGGAAAGAGAAAAACAAACCATTTTAGAATTTCTGATAGTGAGGTCTTTCCTGTCTTCTCTGAACTTTTGAAATAGCATCATAGTGTTTATTTATAACTAAAAAACTGTACCCCTAAAATACAGATTACTGCATTGAACTGACCCCTGTAAGGGAAGAACTGTGGTCGCTGGTTCACTCTTGTGTGCTCAGAATCCAACATGGCTTCCCTTCTTTGGCCACTGGGCAGACCTTAGTAAGAATTACGGCTCCACCAAGCACATAGGCAAGATGCACATTTTGGGGGCCTCAGTTTCCTTACCCATGAAATGAGAACAAATATACTACTGTTTTCACAGAGTGTTTGGGAGGATTTAAACAAGTAATGTATGTCCAGTGACTAGCAAAGAGCAAATGCTCAGTATTAGTAAGATGACATGTTCATTTTCCCCAAGTTTCCTCTTATTTCTCCTCACCAAATGACATAATGCTTCATGAAAGTCTCCTAAAATTGGGAGAGAAAAGCTGATGCCAATTACATTAGTTTCTTTGGGGTGGAGGTACAAAATGGACTTTTGTTAACGTTCACTTTGTTCAATTTTTTTTTTTTAACATCTTTATTGGAGTATAATTGCTTTACAATGGTGTGTTAGTTTCTGCTGTATAACAAAGTGAATCAGCTATACATATACATATATCCCCATATCTCTTCCCTCTTGCATCTCCCTCCCTCCCTCCCTATCCCACCCCTCTAGGTGGTCACAAAGCACCGAGCTGATCTCCCTGTGCTATGCGGCTGCTTCCCACTACCTATCTATTTTACATTTGGTAGTGTATATATGTCCATGCCACTCTCTCACTTTGTCCCAGCTTACCCTTCCCCCTCCCCGTGTCCTCAAGTCCATTCTCTAGTAGGTCTGCGTCTTTATTCCCGTCCTGTCCCTAGGTTCTTCATGACCATTTTTTTTTTTTAGATTCCATATATATGTGTTAGCGTATGGTATTTGTTTTCCTCTTTCTGACTTAATTCACTCTGTATGACAGACTCTACGTCCATCCACCTCACTACAAATAACTCAGTTTCGTTTCTTTTTATGGCTGAGTGATATTCCATTGTATATATGTGCCACATCTTCTTTATCCATTCATCTGTCGATGGACACTTAGGTTGCTTCCATGTCCTGGCTATTGTAAATAGAGCTGCAGTGAACATTGTGGTACATGACTCTTTTTGAATTATGGTTTCCTCAGGGTATATGCCCAGTAGTGGGATTGCTGGGTCGTATGGTAGTTCTATTTTTAGTTTTTTAAGGAACCTCCATGCTGTTCTCCATAGCGGCTGTATCAATTTACATTCCCACCAACAGTGCAAGAGGGTTCCCTTTTCTCCACACCCTCTCCAGCATTTATTGTTTGTAGATTTTTTGATGATGGCCATTCTGTTCAATATTTTAAAACATGTTGTTATGGAAATTTTTAAATGTACACAAAAGTGTACGTAACAAACCCACAAGTTCTTATTACCCAGCCTCACCAGTGAGCAATCTTTGCTGTTTTGATTTCATCTTTTCCCCACCCCCCCTGCTTTTATGCTGGAGAATTCTCAAGCTCATGTCAGATATCATTTTTTTTTAATAAATTTATTTTATTTTGTTTATTTTTGGCTGCATTGGGTCTTCGTTGCTGCATGTGGGCTTTCTCTAGTTGCAGCGAGCGGGGGCTACTGTTCGTTGCGGTGCGCAGGCTTCTTCTTGCGGTGGCTTCTCTTTTCGTGGAGCATGGGCTCTAGGCGCACGGGCTTCAGTAGTTGTGGCACGCGGGCTCAGTAGTTGTGGCTCGCGGGCTCTAGGGCGCAGGCTCAGTAGTTGTGGCGCACGGGCTTCATTGCTCCGCGGCATGTGGGATCTTCCCGGACCAGGGCTCTAACCCGTGTCCCCTGCATTGGCAGGTGGATTCTTAACCACTGCGCCACCAGGGAAGTCCCGTCAGATATCATTTTACTATAAACATTTCATTATGTATCTTCAACAGTTAAGGATTAAAAAAAAAAAACCAACTAACCACAGTACCCTTAACATACCCATCAATATTAACAGCAATACCTGTATTCTGTCTGCTTTCTGTAATTATCTGAAAAATGTTTATTTTTTTTAGACAGTTGGTTCAAATTGGTATCCAAACAAGGTGTACATATTGCAGTTAATAGGTCTGTCTTTTAAGGCTTTAAAAGTTTTAAGAGCACCCCTCCCCTTTTATCCATGAAATTTATTTGTTCAAGAAATTGTGCCATTTGTCTGGTAGAATTTTCAGCACTGCTGATTTGGCTGATGATATACTATTGTTGTCTTTTAACATGTTCTTCTGTCCCTCACATTTTCCGTATATTGGTAGTTCAGCCTAGAGGTTTGATTAGATTCAGGTTCAATTTTCTTTTGGCATAAAGATGTCATGGGCAGTGCTGTGTGCTTCCTGTGCAGCCCTCCAAGAGGCACATGGTGCTGTGTTGTCCCACTTCCACTGAAAATGTTGATTAGTGGGTTCAGGTGTTCTCAGACTGATCCTTCCCTTTTAACTTACCCATCAACCTTTCACCATAGGCCGTGGTCCTCTTTCTTGACTGTGCCTTCATATCACCCCCGGGGAGCTTAAAACATCCAAATGCTCCGGCCACACCCCAGACCAATGACATCAGACTTTCTGGGGGTGAGACCCAGGCATCAGTATTTAAAGTTCCCCAGGAGATAGAAATATGCAGCCAGGGTTGAAAACTACTCTTTTAATCGTTTAAGCAGTCATTGATAATATATTGCATAGATACATGAGTTCATTAGGGATTGCAATGGGTGATTTTCTAGTTCTATCATTCTTTCTGCGTATATTAACTGGAATATTTCTATAAAAAAGTATCTTCTCTCATAAACCACTTGATTACGCTGACATACAGCTTATACTGATATAAACTGCTGAAAGGCAGCATAAATGTCTTTTTATTTATTGATTTTCACAATGAGTTGGTGCCCTAGTACTTCCAAAGGTACCAAAGCAGTTTGGTTTTTAAATATCATGATAAACTCAGGGAATTTTATGTATTTGATTTGTTTAGATTCATTACAATCATCATTATTTTTTAGCTCAAATTGTCCCATATTGGCCAACCTGAGGCTCTTCCGTTAGGGAATTTTGACATGACTCTAGTTGTCTCTGACAGCATCTTTGCTCCCTGACACAACAAGATATCCTCTTTAATGTTTGACTTCGATTTAGTCACAGACTGTTTTGAAGAGTTTATAAATCATTCCCTTAATTAGTTCTTCTACCAATGAGCAATATATTGATTTTTGTTGTTGTTGTTGTTGTGGGAGGGGGAGAGGAGAGAGACTCATTACCAACTTGAAATACAGAGTTTTAGTAATAAGCAAATTTGCAGAAGTTTGAGGGGTTTATGTGAATTATCATTTGTAAGGGGCACTAGCTCATGTCAGTGGACATACATGTAATATATTCTATGGTTTTTGAAAATTTTTGCAGTGTTGTATTCTCATCAAGAATATAAAGAAGTATATAACTAGTGTATGACCATGCCATACATTAAAAAAATTAATGCTAGTATCAAGAAGTAGAACTAATTTGAACAATGTGGAACAATGGAACTATGTTAACAGATGAAACTTGCAATAGTAAATATTCAAAAAATTTAACAACATCAACAAGCAGTAATAGTTTAAACATGGTACTGTGAAAGTGTTTAATGTTTAAGTGCTTATTAAGGATTATTTTGGCTTGTGGGATTTGTTGGTTGTAGGACTTTGAAAGAAATTGGGAAATGCTATGATAGCCTCAGAGTGAAATTCCAGAGGCCCAGGGGAGAGAGCTGCTTTTTAAACATTATGAAGACTATTTATTACTTTTATTCATGGGATTGGGGGGAGAGGTTTAATGCCAGTCTTTATTCTTTTTTGGTCCAAATCCAAATTGAGTATGTTAGGAATTCACTTACAAATACATGTTTAGTTTGGTTTGATAAGGAGAATCAGCTTTGATATGTTGATTTTTAATTTCATGGGAAAAGAGTCCATTAGGGATGTTTGAGTTCTCTGTGTATATTTTGTGATGCTTCTTCTCTTTGGCCCAAGATGAAACTAATAGCCACGACGTGTCTGCTTATCTGCTCTCTCTGGGGTTGTGTCTGCTGCTGTCAGCGGCTCCCTTCTTATCTGGCTGCTGGGCCTGCTCAGTCAGTTGTATGGGAATGTCAGTTCCATTAATAACCCAAGGGCCGGACAGGCAGATAGTGGAAAATGGGTGAAGAGAGAGAAATTGTATTTAACCTGGTGTTCTGAGTTGTCATTTTCTAGACCCTAGCATAGCTGGGTAAAGGCAGGCTTGAGGGCGTGATAGCAAATCCACTTCTGACAGAATCTCACTTATGAGCTGGAGAAACAACCTGCTACCTAGAGAAGAAAGAGTGAAAGAAACTGGGAAAAAGGTAAAGGTAATTGGAAAAGTTGGAGGAAGCAGTGCTAGGAAGAAATGGCACGACCAAAGTATTCTGATAGAGGTGCTGACAGCTTTGCAAAGTAAATTTCATTTTGATTTTTTAAAACATTTTAATTTACTAATTTATTATTTAAAAAAATTTTTTTTTTGGCTGTGCCACACAGTTTGCAGGATCTTAGTTTCCTGACCAGGGATTGAACCTCGGCCCTCCGCAGTGAAAGCCCGGAGTCCTAACCACTGGACCGCCAGGGAATTCCCTCATTTTGATTTTAAATAGTATCATTCTTGGCATTTCAAATGAACAAAATTCCTTAAAAAAAAAACAAAACGGATTTTATGGAAGGATTGATTCCTTATAGAGAATTTTGGGGTTTTGTGTTGTTTTGGTTCTGGATCTATCAATTGCCAGAGGGAAGAGAGCAGGTTTTAATTTTCTTCGTGCAGGGAGAATGACTCACCTACTGCAGTGGTCTGTATTTGGGTTATCTATTGCTGTGTAACAAACCACCCCAAAACCTGCTGCCTTAAGGCAGCAAGTATTTTATTATTTCTCATGATTCTCTGGGTTGGTTGGGGCTCAGATGGGTGACTCTTCTGCTGGTCTCGTCTGGAGTGTCTCAGGCATTTGCAGTCAGATGGCAGCTATGGCTGAACACCTGAGGTGGCCTCTTTACTTGTGTCTGACACCTCAGTGTTCCTTATGTGGCTTCTTTCTCCAGAAGGGTAACGTGGTACTCTTACAGGGGAGCTAAGGGCTCCAAGAGGGAGGAAGCAGAAGCTGCCAGCCTTCTTAAGGTCTGGGCTTAGAAGCCCCAGAATGTTTCGTGTGTTACATTCTTTTGGTCAAAGCCAGGGACAAGGCCGGTCCATATTTGAGGGCAGGAGAAAGACTCCATCTCTTGACGTGAAGAAGAGTGTGAGCGCACAGGGAGGGAAGGCATTGTTGGCAGCCATCTTTGGAAACTACCTACCTACAGTCTGTATCCTTTGCCTCTCTCACCTGTGTTCAGTTTTCCATTATTTACAATTGAGAATTTTGAACTATTTTTACCCCCTCTTTAACACCTGACCACCGAGTATCATTAAATTTTCCCCATTTTCCCGTTAGATTGGTTAAGTTGTTTTATATTATTGACTTAGTTTTTTTTCTTAGCTCAAAACCAGTATATACATCGACTTAGAGAACTATTTGAGTAAACCTAATTATTGTTGAACTGTGATGGGGAAGGGACTCAGCCTCAGTCTGTGAGACCTTCCTGCATAGGTATAAGAAATACCTACTGCGTGTTAGGGCCCAGAACTGGACTAAGTCAAAAGGGGCCCAACCCCATCCTAGTAGGCAAATCATTTTTTTCCAGTTTTACATACATTTGAGTTCCTTAGTAAATAAACTTAATTTTCAGTATAGACACCCCGGACACTGACTTCCTGTACTTTTTTTAAAAATTGAAGTGTAGTCGATTTACAATATTGTGTTAGTTTCAGGTGTACAGCAAAGTGATTGTTATACATATTTTTTTTCTTTCCAGATTCTTTTCCATTATAGGTTATTATAAGATACTGATTATCATTCCCTGTGCTATGCAGTAAATCCTTGTTATCTATTTTATATATAGTAGTGTGTATCTGTTAATCTCATACTCCTAATTTATCCTTTCCCCTTCCCCTTTCCCTTTTGGTAACCATAAGTTTGTTTTCTATGGCTGTGAGTCTATTTCTGTTTTGTAAATAAATTCATTTGTATTAATTTTTAGATTCCACATGTAAGTGATATATTTGTCTTTCTCTGTCTTACTTCACTTAGTATGATATTCTCTAGGTCCATCTATATTGCTGCAAATGGCAATATTTCATTCTTTTTTTTATGGCTGAGTAATGTTCCATTGTATATGTATATCACATCTTTTTTTATCTGAATTTTTTATTGAGATAATTTTAGATTCACAAGCAGTTGTAAGAAATAACACAGATCCCATGTACATTTTACCCAGTTTCCTCCAATGGTAACATTTTGAAAAACTACCATGTAAGTCATAACTGGGAAATTGACATTAATATAATCCACAGATCTTCACATTTCCCCAGTTTTACTCTGTGTACATTTTACAGTTTTATCACGTGTAGGTTTATGTACCCACCACCATAGTCAAGACACTAAACAGTTCCGGCACCTTATGCTACCCTTTTATACCCACCTCCCATCCCCACCCCTGAATCACTAAGCTGTTCTCCATTTCTAAAGTTTATTATTTCAAAATATTACATAAAGGAATCACACTGTCTTTATCCTTTTGGGATTAGCTTTTTTTTCTCGGTAGAGTTTTCAGGAGATGCATCCCCAGGTTGTGGTGTGTATTAGTAATTTGTTCCTTTTTATTGTTGAGTGGTATCCCATGAAATGGATGCATGCCAGTTTGTTTAAACCATTCAGCTGTTGAAGGACATCTGAGCAGTTTCCAGTTTGGGACTGTTACAGTAAAGCTGTTAGAACATTCATGTAGGTAGAGGTTTTTGTATGAATATAAATTTTCATTTCTTTAGAGTAAATGCCCAAGAGTGTAATTGCTGGGTCGGATGGTACTTGCATGTTTTGTTTTATAAAAAAACTACCAAACTGCTTACCAGGGTGGCTGTACCATTTTACATTCCCACCAGCAATGTCTGATGAAGCACTTTTTCTGCATCCTCACCAGTATTTGGTATTATCACTGTTTTTTATTTCAGCCATTCTGATAGGTGTGTAGTAATATCTCATTTTTTTTATTATGTAAGTAAATTTATTTTGTTTTTTAAATTTATTTATTTTAATTTTTATTAGAGTATAGTTGCTTTACAACGTTGTGTTAGTTTCTACTGTACAGCAAAATGTATCAGCTATACATATACATATATCATTGTGGGTTTTTTTAATTGAAGTATAGTTGATTTACAGTGTTATGTTTCTGATATACAGCAAAGTGATTCAGATATATATATAGTATACAGTGTATATATATACACATATATATATATTCCTTTTCAGATTCTTTTCCATTATAGGTTATTACAAGGTATTGAATATAGTTCCCTGTGCTATACAGTAGATCCTTGTTGTTTATCTATTTTATATATAATAGTGTGTATCTGTTAACCCCAAACTCCTAATTTATCCCCCTTCCCTTTCCCCCTTTATAATCATAAGTTTTTTTGCTATGTCTATGAGTTTATTTCTGTTTTGTAAGTAAGTTCATTTGCATCATTTTTTTAGATTCCACATATAAGTGATATCATATGGTATTTGTCTTTCTCTGACTTACTTCACTTAGTATGATAATCTCTAAGTTTATCCATGTTGCTGCAGATGGCATTATTTCCTTCTTTTTTATGGCTGAGTAATATTCCATTGTATATATAGACCACATCTTCTTTATCCATTCATCTGTCGATGGACATTTAGGTTGCTTCCATGACCTGGCTATTGTAAATAGTGCTGCTATGAACATTGGGGTGCATGTATCTTTTTGAATTATAGTTTTCTTTGGATATATGCCCAGGAGTGGGATTGCTGGATCATATGGTAGTTCTATTTTTTAGTTTTTGAAGGAACCACCACACTGTTCTCCATAGTGGCTGTACCAGTTTACATTCCCAACAGTGTTGGAGGGTTCCCTTTTCTCCACACCCTCTCCAGGATTTATCATTTGTAGACTTTTTGATGATAGCCATTTTGACTCGTGATAGGTGATACCTCATTGTAGTTTCGATTTGCATTTCTCTAATAATTAGCGATGTTGAGCATCTTTTCATGTGCCTGTTGGCCATCTTTATGTCTTCTTTGGAGAAATGTCTATTTAGGTCTTCTGCCCATTTTTTGATTCGGTTGCTTGTTTTTTTTGATATTGAGTTGTATGAATTGTTTGTATATTTTGGATATTAGCCCCTTGTCAGTTGCATTGTTTGCAGATATTTTCCCCCATTCGTAGATTGTCTTTTTGTTTTGTTGATAGTTTCCTGTGCAAAAGCTTTTAAGTTTGATTAGGTCCCAATTGTGTATTTTTGCTTTTATTTCTTTTGCCTTGGGAGACTGACCTAGGAAAACACTTCCGTGATTTATATTAGAGAATGTTTTGCCTATGTTCTCTTCTACGAGTTTTATGGTGTCATGTCATGTATTTAGGTCTTTAAACCATTTTGAGTTTATTTTTATATAAGGTGTGAGGGAGTGTTTTAACTTCATTGAGGTACATGAGGTTCTGATTTCCTGTACTTTATAGCCAAAAACTCTTGGCATTGGAAAGGGCCATGCTTGCTGACCTAAGGTAAAGGGGACAAATCTGCTGCCTTTGGTATATTCTGGTGTTGCCAGTGCTGAAGTCACTGTGCAGGCTAACAAGAGCCTCCTTGCAGGGGTTTGTAAGCATTAAACTAATGAGCTGAATGGACCTGTCCCAAAGCGGAGCAGAGTCAAGGACAGCACTGAGGTTGTGTCCTTTAGGGCTGCAGAAGAGAGCCTTTGTTTAATTCTCATATTAAGTTATAAAATGAATTTACAGGTGTATGGAATAATTTGGCTTGTTCTTCCAGGCTTTTGAAAATGAAAGTTAAGGTTTGGCAAAGTGATTTGTATAGATCTGTATAAAGTCGTGTTCTAAAGAGGCCCTATGAATTGTCCTAAGTAATTTCTGATTTCCATTAACAATTATTCACAAAAAAGGAGCTTGTTGGAGAGAGCAATTTTTTTTTTTTAAAGTTAATCCCCATGACTCATTATTTTAAAGATGCGGTACCCCTTTTTTTTTTTTTTAAAGATTGATTGATTGATTGACTGATTGCTATGTTGGGCCTTCGTTTCTGTGCTAGGGCCTTCTCTAGTTGCAGCAAGCGGGGGCCACTCTTCACCGCGGTGCGCGGGCCTCTCACTATCACGGCCTCTCTTGTTGCGGAGCACAGGCTCCAGACACGCAGGCTCAGTAGTTGTGGCTCACGGGCCTAGTTGCTCCGCGGCATGTGGGATCTTCCCAGACCAGGGCTCGAACCCGTGTCCCCTGCATTGGCAGGCAGATTCTCAACCACTGTGCCACCAGGGGAGCCCGAGAGCAATTTTAAAATGAGAAAACTTGACAGAGTAGAAGAGGAGCAAATCCTTTCCTTCTGCTCTGCTCTTCCCACTTCCCAAACCCTCCCTAATTGTTGGATGCTTGTTTGAGTGTCCTCTGTCAACATCTAATGAGAATGAGAGCTATGTGAGGAGGAGCTGGAAGCTCTTGCAAACTTTTCAGACTGGAGTTACCTCAGACCCAGGCTGTCAGTATTCAAAACAAAACAAAACGAAATAAAACTCCTCCGGCAATTCCAGTAAGCAGCCAAGTTTGAGAAGCAGAGCCCTATTAGAGCACGGCTGCTCAGACTTGAATGTGCACACCACTCTCCCAGGGACCTTGTTAAAATGCAGATTCTTATTAAGTTTGAAGTAGAGCCTGAGATTCTGCATTTCTAGCAAGCCCCCAGGTGAGATGGATGCACCTGGACCATGGACCACACATTGAGCAGTGAGAGTGTGGAGCAGGAGTTGGCACATTTCTCACTCAGAGGACAAGATAGTAAGTATTTTGCGCTTTGCAGGCCATGTGGTCTCTGCCGCAGCTATTCAGACCTACTGTTGTCCCATGAATGCAGCCATAGACATTATGTGAACAGATGTGCATGACTGTGTGTCAGTAAAACTTTATTTACAAAATCAGGCAGCAGCTGGAATTTGGCTTGCAGGCCATGGCTTGCCAACATGGTATAGCACTTTCCTAGTCTCAAGTTTTTGACCAACACCTTGCTGCTTTTCTCTCTTGTTGGGCTAAAGTTTGAGTAAGAATTAAGTGGTTTTATATAGAGGTTACTCATTGGCTTTGTTGAATGATGAATAATTGATGATGACATTTAGGCTGCTGTTTACCAACAGCGCACGTTGTCCCTTGGCTATGGCTCATTGCTTTGTCTTGAGTATAGGTGGCCTTTCTGATTTCCTTCCCTAGATTGCCTTTTCAGAAGTACAGCAAAAAAAAAAGCTAAGATTTGTTCCAAAATGTAGCCCATGGGCATCCCAGAATAAATAACCAGGTCTGAACTGTGAGGGCAGAAGGTGGCTTTGGGTTGCATTTCCTTTATCTGTCTCTCACCACTCACCCTCTGGAGTTTAGTCTGAACGGGTGGAGGCTGGTACTCTGGCAGAGAGGTAGAGAGCAGCAAGGTACCTGGACCCATGAACGTTGACATATGCCATACCATATGTATGGCTGTTATGGTAGCAGAAAGTTACATGTTACTGATGATATATTCTTACAAGCAGATAATGCACGACCAAGTTGCCAGAGTTTTGGGGAACCCAAAGTTGGAACCAAAAACTCATCGTTCATAAGGCCCATATTCCATCTCATGGGCTTTTGGGGTAAGGTACAAGGTTCCCGGTCTGCTGCTTTTGCTATGTTCCTGCGTTTCCAACCTCAAAACCAGTCAGATTAAGCTTAATTGATTCAAACTGGCTCTCATTTGTCTTTATGACTGTGCTAAGATCCCTGAGGGAGAGACCTTATTCCTCTTTCAAAGTGGGCGGGTGAGGGCCAGAAATCCTTGGACCAGGGATGCTCAGGCTAGACACATTTCTCAGGATAGTTGCCAGTGGATCTTCTCCATGAGGTTGATAACCTTCTCTTCATGGAGCCCCATTCCCTGGAACTTTCCTCCTATTGGTGAAGTCTCATTTACTTCATTACCTTGACTGGTCTGAAAAATAGATGTTCTGATATTTCCAGAATAGAAATACTTTCTTGTCTCTCCTTTTCCATTTTGATCTTCTCTCTTGGCTAAGCCTTGGTCTGCTATGGGCTCTCAAAGTTTAGTCCCACTGGTGTCCAGAACTAAAAGCTCGATGGTATGATTTTTAGGGAAGGATGGAGAACTTCTTAAAAGTGTTCTTACAGCTAAAAATATTATTTTTTTTTAGCATGTTGAATATGGTTACTGATGCAGAGGTGGTCTTTACACATTAATCGGTTCATTTGGATTTATAATTTATATAATAGGATATTACTTTTCATCTCTCAAAAGATGGTGTATGTTGGAAAAACATGGGCGTTTTGAAGTCAGATTAGGGCTAAATTAATCCGGGTTAAAAAGCTGGTTTTGGCCCTTATTGCCTGTAGGACTTGGGGAGAGTTATTTCCCCTTTCTGAGGCTCAGATCCATCAGCTGTGAAATGGGGATAATCTGTACTCACCTGATAGCGTTGAGGTAAAATAAATTTGGATCTGATGAGGAAGTGAAGCACTTAGCCCAGTACCTGATCCACAGTTAAAGTTCAACAAAGAACATTACATTTGTTATTATTAAAAATGTTATTTCTATTGTTGCTGATGATTGTGTTTAGCACTGAGATCTCCTCTTTGAAGATGACCTTTTCACAGGGTCCTTCCCTTTTTTTCCATCCCATCTGAACCCATCCCATCCCATCCCAACCTATCCTCTACATTCTTCTGGGGTTTTTTTGTTTGTTTTGTTTTGTTTTTTTAAATTTTATTTTACTTATTTATTTTTTGTACAGCAGGTTTTTATTAGTTATCTATTTTATACATATTAGCGTATATATGTCAATCCCAATCTCCTAGTTCATCCCCCCCCTCCCCCCGTTTTCCCCCTTGGTGTCCACACGTTTGTTCTCTGCGTCTTGTTTTTGCCTCCCATTCTCCACGTGTCTGACTGTGAACTCCTTGAGGACAGGAGTGCAGTGTATTAAACTATGTATCTCAACTCTTGCTACACACAAAACACAGATGAATTTCTCAGATGTAATGTTGAGATGAAAGAAGCCAGACACAAAAGAGTACACACTTTTTTTTGAAGTTCAAGAGCAGGCAAAACTAAGCTATGGAGATAGAGGTCAGAATAGTGGTTATCTTGAGGGTGGACGGCTTATTAACTGGAAAGGCACCCAAGGGAGCCTTCTGTGTACTAGAAATATTTTAAATCTTGTCTCAGAGTTGCTAGCACAGGTTTGTGTGTATGTGTGTGTGTGTGTTTAAAAACAAATCTTTGATTTGTACACTTATTATTTGTGTACTTTGTGTATGTTACAACTCAAAGAAATTTAAGAAGATATTTTCAAGTCTGTGGTGCTTGTTTGGCAGTTAGTAATCATTCAGTAAAAGATTGAATGTTGAACAGATATTGTGATGAAGAAAGTGGTCAACTTAATCACCACGTGACTAAAGCCACATTTTAAGGAAGATGTAAGATACATTTGAAAAACATGGTGGACATAGTTCATAATCAGAGTTTACACTATTATACACAACACTGCTTAAATCTTCACCTGGCTGTTTCAGAAAATACTGTAAATGGGGATGACAGGACTTGTTATTTAGGACTGTTTGTGCAGGTGGCATGGTAGGGAATGACGTAGAGAGAGGGATACAGTTCCATCAGATTGGTGGAAAACCTCATTTTTGTTTTATTTTTTTTTCATTTTATTTTATTTTTTTAAGTCTTTATTGGAGTGTAATTGCTTTACAATGGTGTGTTAGTTTCTGCTGTATGACAAAGTGAATCAGCTATATGTATACATATATCCCCATATCCCCTCCCTCTTGCGTCTCCCTCCCACCCTCCTTATCCCACCCCTCTAGGTGGTCACGAAGCACCGAGCTGATCTCCCTGTGCTATGCGGCTGCTTCCCACTAGCTATCTATTTTACATTTGGTAGTGTATATATGTCCATGCCACTCTCTCACCCTGTCACATCTCCCCCCTCCCCCTCCCCATATCCTCAAGTCCATTCTCTAGTAGGTCTGTGTCTTTATTCCCGTCTTGCCACTAGGTTCTTCATGACCATTTTTTTTTTTTTTATTTTTTCCTTAGATTCCATATATATGTGTTAGCATACTGTATTTGTTTTTCTCTTTCTGACTTACTTCACTCTGTATGACAGTCTCTAGGTCCATCCACCTCACTACAAATGACTCAATTTTGTTTCTTTTTATGGCTGAGTAATATTCCATTGTATAAATGTGCCACATCTTCTTTATCCATTCATCTGTCGATGGACACTTAGGTTGCTTCCATGTCCTGGCTATTGTAAATAGTGCTGCAGTGAACACTGGGGTGCATGTGTCTTTTGGAATTATGGTTTTCTCAGGGTATATGCCCTGTAGTGGGATTGCTGGGTCATATGGTACTTCTATTTTTAGTTTTTTAAGGAACCTCCATACTGTTCTCCATAGTGGCCGTATCCATTTACATTCCCACCAACAGTGCAAGAGGGTTCCCTTTTCTCCACACCCTCTCCAGCATTTGTTGTTTGTAGATTTTCTGATGATGCCCATTCTAACTGGTGTGAGGTGATACCTCATTGTAGATTGATATACACTTCTCTAATGATTAGTGATGTTGAGCATCCTTTCATGTGTTTTGTTGGCAATCTGTATATCTTCTTTGGAGAAATGTCTATTTAGGTCTTCTGCCCATTTTTGGATTGGGTTGTTTGTTTTTTTGATATTGAGCTGCATGAGCTGCCTGTATATTTTGGAGATTAAATTGAGTCTCTACTGCTTCTACCTCCGTTTTTCCCCCTCTCCCCTTATACTTTTATCAATTCCACTTTGAAATGAAATCTGCAACTCTAATAGATGCTACTGAAACTTGTTTGGCAATTCTACCAGATGGTATTTGAATCTCGGGTGTTGTGTGAAAAATGAAAAGACCAAACACATGCACAAATAAATGAAGGTTGAATTAATCTTTATAATTAAATAGAATATTACCCTGCTATGACTGATTTTAGCTTTCAAAGTGGATTGCACTTTGAAATTGCTAATTTTTCAGTGAACTGTAATTGTATTAACGTGGCTTTTTAGATGCCTCAAAGTACTTAAAAATAGATTTTACCAAGCTACTCAGAGAAAAGTTATTAGAACTTTTAATGTAAATATCTCTGAGATCTTGGGGTATATTTCTGTCATGACTTATAGTTGCAAAGCACTTTCCAGTTGTTAATTCTTTGCCTCTATCATCCTGGGATTTAGGTGGCATTGACCAGAAATTAAATTGAACTGCAATTGCCTGAGGCACATTAAAAAATTGATGGGAGAGAAGATCATGGTGTTTTCTCCATAAAATACTGCTAATGGCATAATAGTGGTGACCATTAATGAAATGCCTAAGGAATATTGAAGGACTGGCCGAGCCCCCTTCTTAGGAATGGGTAATATTGATACAATGTCAGGGGTTCTCCCAAGTGGGTCCAGATGCCTTGACAAGTACCACAGTCTAGGTCAGATTGTGTCTCACACCTGAGCATGCATGAGAATCCCGTACAGCAGTGGTTCTTAACCCAGGGTGATATTGTACCCCCAGGGGACATTTGGCAAGATCTGGAGACATTTTTGGTCACAACTGGGAACGGGGGAGAGTTGACTGGCATCTAGTGGGTAGAGGTCAAGGATGCTGCTAAACATCCCACAATGCACAGGACAGACCCCCAGAAATGAGAATAATTTGGCCTAAATGTCAGTAGTACCAAGGTTGAGAAACTCTGCCTTAAGGTAAGGTTTGTTACAATGCAGATTCCTAGGTTGCAACCCGGAGACATTTGACTTAGTAGGTCCAAGATGGATCCACAAATTTGCATTTTAACGAGCTCCCAAGTGACGCTGATGCTGTTGGTTCAAGGATAGAGGTTTGAGAAGCCCTGAACTAGAAGAGTCCCGTGTCAAAGGAACAAGCATTATATATGGGCATTGGCCCCATGGCATCCTTCTTTTAGGAAAACCGTGTGACAGTTTACATTTACCTAATTTAATAATTCAGCAGCTATCTTATTTGATCTCTCCCCTGTGTTATGAGGGAGGTAGTTTGAAGTTTTTTCAGGCTGGTAAAGAATCGTTCACGTCAGAGGTAAACCTCAATGGAATAAATGAGGACAATTCCGGTTTAGGTGGACTGTTGATGAGAGAACAGGATATGTTATTGAAGTTAATCTCCAGCTTGCCTCCTGTTTAAGTAAGTAATTTAACAACTGGGAGGAGGATTAAGTGGCTGATAAAATTTATCTGAGAAAATGTTAGGTGTTAAGGACTAGGTGTTCAATGTGCATTTCTAAGCCATTTGAATCTTGACATTTGAAAATGGTTTTTAGTAATTTGTATACATTTTTTCTTTTCCTCAAAAAGTGCATTGATTTTTCCATGGTATTCCCATTTCTGGTTAATATTTGTATGCTGGCTCTGTTTTAAAATTCAGGTATTTACCTCAACAAAACATGAAGCATTATTATAAGTTTAATCACATGTTTATATCTGATGAACCTGTCCAAAAAGATTAACCTTTGTCCCTATTTTTCCCTTGCCATCTTTACTATTAGTTTTGAAAAATTTGGGACCTTCTTATGTAGAAGAGGTGTTGGCATAATTTTTATGCAAAGAGCCAGATAGTAAACAGATCGTAAATATTTTAGGCTTTGGGGGCCCTATGGTCTCTCTTGGCAACTACTCAACTCTGCAGCTGTAGTGTGAAAGTGGCCATAGACAATCCATAAACAAATGAACATGGCTATTGTTGGAGAGGAAAAACTTCTACTACCCTTTGAGGTTCAGTGTTTGGGGGTCTGCAAATTAAACTGACAGAAGGTGGATTAGCAGGAGAAAAGACACAGTTTATTCCCTTAGGTAGGTGGGAGCTCACAGAAAATGTAGCTCAAAGAAGCAGTGAGAATTTGGGCCTCATATGCCATCTTTTTTTAAAAAAACACTTTATTATTTTTTTATTGAGGTACAGTTGATTCACAGTACTATATAAGTTTCAGGTGTACAACATAGTGGTTCACAAATTTTAAAGAGTATACTCCATTTATAGTTATTATAAAATATTAGCTATATTCCTTGTGCTGTGCAGTATATCCTTGTAAGTTATTTATTTTATACACAGATTTCAAGAAACAATAAATGGTGGGATATGACTGAGAAATACGTGGGGGAAACTAATGGAAGGTAAGGTTTGATTTAGTAAGGTCTGTGTATGCAATTTCTCATCCTGGCGCTGACTCCTCATTTCTGGTGGTAGGAGTCACTCTTTCCCCCTGGTATGAGAAGCCTCCCTTAACAGGGATTTATGACAGTAGAATTCTTTTGGGAGGCCTGCTTTTAGGCAGATAAGGGGAGTGCAGAGAAGGCCTCTTCCTGTATCTGTTGATTCTCAAATGCCTTCAGCTCAAAATAATTCTTATGCTGCAGTGACATATTTTGGACCCCTTCACCATGTTCCAAAACACAGTGTTTTTTACAAAAATAGGTGGTAGGCTTGGTTTGGCCTGTTGGCTTTTGTTTGCTGACCCGTGACGTAGAGCCCTGCGTGTGGGGCAGAGAAAAATACCACTTACTTTGGCTCATCTAAAAGCCTGACTATAATATAGGATTGTTCTGGCTCTCGGGCTTTTATCATCTTGGCTATGTCTGGACAAATGGATTTGGTTAATTGAAGCTTAGGATATTCATTTAATCAGGTCTAGCAGCTGTTCTATTTGAGAAAACTTTGTGAGCAGTTTACCACATGTAATTGAAGGTAATAAAAAGACGTTGACACTCTCCTATTCAGCTTCAAAGGGGATATGTGAGAGTTGCCACTGTTTTTAAGGTAAAGTTGCCCCTACCATCGGGGAGATGTGTTGTTTTATGGATTAATCATAGGATGGTTTTGGGTTCTTAACTCTGTTGTTACTCCCTGCTCCATCTATGTTCAAAGAAAACCCAAATGTTCTTTTTTTAAAAACTCTGTTGGGTGCAGGGCTCACCCAAGTGAGAGGACTATCACAATGATACCAGGAAACTGTTTAGTGCCGGTGTGGCCAAATTATGATTTACCTGTACCAGAGTACTTCCCTTTTTTGGACTGGAAAAACTGCCCACCTTCAAGATACATGGAGTAGGTATTTTCTTTTTTTAAAAAAAATAATTAATTAATTAATTTTTTGACTGCATTGGGTCTTCGTTGCTGTGTGCGGGCTTTCTCTAGTTGTGGCGAGCAGGGGCTCCTCTTCATTGCGGTGCGCGGGCTTCTCATTGTGGTGGCTTCTCTTGTTGCAGAGCACGGGCTCTAGGCACGCGGGCTTCAGTAGTTGTGGCTCGTGGGCTCCAGACGCGCAGGCTCAGTAGTTGTGGCACACGTGCTTAGTTGCTCCACAGCATGTGGGATCCTCCCGGACCAGGGCTCGAACCCGTGTCCCCTGCATTGGCAGGCGGATTCCCAACCACTGCGCCACCGGGGAAGTCCTGGCGTAGGTATTTTCAAGGGAGGCGATGGATGGGTGGAGCTGCTTTATAATTTGGAACATACCTTCTTAGAATGTTATCCATATCGGAGAGAAATGGGGATTGTCTGCTACACTGGGACATTATTCAGGCAGGGTTAAGGGTGGAAGACCTGAAATCTGAGCATTCCTGTCTTCCAGCTTTCGCAAAATCAGAACTATGACTTGCACTTAAAAAGCCCTGTGATTCATGGGGGGCGCTTATCTCTTCTCCCCCCAGCATGATGCATGAGCCTGTGATCCACACCCGAAAGCAATTTGCAGAATTAAAGTTTTTGAAGACTCATGATAAATCATTGCCATTCTTATCAAGAAGGTGAAATTTGATTTGTCAGATAACTGCATTGTTATTATTTGTGGAATTCAGAAAGCCCCAAAGGATATTAAAGCCTGTTCTCCAGCCTAATTTTCATTAATACCATTAGCTCTGCTTAGGATAATATCTTCAGCCAGGACATCTACACTAGTCAATCATTTGTTTGGCATTATGGAAATTGCTACTGTTTTGAAGGATAGTGTAATTCATGTACAGTCTCCTGAACTTCCAATGCTTAAAGCTCAGAATTTTGATTGATGTTTAATAGTTATTGTAGAACTCATGAGAGAAAACGAGACCTTGGCGTGGTTAAGCCTGACTGACGCTTTCACAGCTGTTGCAAGCGTTAAGAAAGTTGTGCTATAAATTGTTTGTAAAAGGGCAGTTGATCATCAATTGTTCCATTTTTTTCTTAAGTTAGTTAAATTAATAAAAGAGAAAAAATATGCTAAGTGACTTAACTATGTAGAGGAAACACAAAGCTGTTTAATTAAGTGTTTAAAGTGATGCCTTTGATGTAGTACATGTAAGACATTTGAGAATTTTCCTGACTCTCCTAAATAGCCAGGTCAGTGGGGATTAAAACAAATGAGCTTTCTGTCTTGATTTCTGCCAATCAGCTTAATATTAAGTGGCTTTGAAAATTTAGGATAAAGCAGTCAAGCTAACCAATCTTTAAATCAGTTTGGTCATCTGTGTAAAAATTACATGTTGTTTCAGCGCTCACAGCCAAATAAAGCAGAATTATGTTTGGTTCTGTTCTTCCCACCAGCACTATCAAGTTGTAGTGTACCTTGTGGAAAATTCTGGGAAGGAGGGGTGACTTGAGAGTTTAAATCATGTTGTGTTTTAAGTTTTCAGTGTTCCTTGTTTTTCTAGTTCATTTGTGATAGTTTTTCTCTCTCTCTCAAAGTAATAATCTTTACTTCATGAACTGTCTGTTGTCTCCACAGAAATTGTGATTTTTAAAGTTCTAGCCCTAAGACTTTAGGGCAAGGAATAAACCCCCAAGTGACTAAGATTTGTTGCATGTACATGTTAGTAATAGCAAAGAGCGAAATAAAAACAAATATAAAACTTAATAGCTAAGCCATGCACACACACGCACACACCCCAGCCTGTTCAGCGTGGATCACTTTAGCAAGCGCTGTTGAGCACTTACTGTGTGCTAGACCCTGTGCCATTAATTGAGGCAACTCAATGAACAACCTACCCTCAGTGAATTATGTGTCAGCCCAGGAAACTGTGGCTCTTGAGCCATATTTAGCATGCTGCCTGTTTTTGTATGGCCGCCAAGCTAAGCAAGGATTTTACATCTTAAAATTGTTTTAAAAAGTCAAAAGAAGAGGAATATATCATGTTACATAAAAGTGATATGAGATTCAAATCTCAGTAGTGTCTGTAAATAAAGTTTTATTGGCATACAGCCACAGCCATTCATTTACGTGGTGTCCACGGCTGCTCTCCCAGGTACAATGCAGAGTTGAATAGTTGTGACAGAGACCATATGGCCTGCAGAGCTGAAAATATTTACCATCTGGCCCTTTACAGAAAAAGGTTATTAACCCCTGATCTAGGTAATCCAAGTTATCCTTTCCCAATTCCTTTGTTATCCAAATACTTCTTTCAGCTCTCTATTTCACTGCATTGGTATTAGAAGTAATTTTATCCACATTTTACAGATGAGGAAACTGAGGAACAGAGAGGTTCAGATAATTAGGATACTGCTCATACTTTGTAGTAGCGATTATGGCAAGTTGTCCTAGAATGTTTTTCTTCAGTCTTTTAATATAAATACAGTGAGGCCATGGATCGTCTTATATATTTTTATATTTCTTTAGCACTGAGGAGAGTCCTGAGCCTCAAGGTCATTCTCAATAAGTATTTGTTGTTTGATTGAAATAGCTTATATTAAAAAATACAGTTTTGGTTGCTGTCACGAGTCAGTCCCGGGACTTCCCTGGCGGTGCAGTGGTTAAGAATCTGCCTGCCAATGCAGGGGACATGGGTTTGCTACCTGGTCTGGGAAGATCCCACATGCTGTGGAGCAATGAAGCCTGTGTGTCACAACTACTGAGCCTGCACTCTAGAGCCTGCGAGCCACGACTACTGAGCCTGCGCGCCACAACTGCTGAAACCCATGTGCTCTAGGGCCCATGTGCCACAACTACTGAGCCCACGTGCTGCAACTACTGAAGCCCGGGCGCCTAGGGCCTGTGCTCTACAGCAAGAGAAGCCACCGCAATGAGAAGCCTGCGCACCACAACGAAGAGTAGCCCCCGCTCGCAGCAACTAGAGAAAGCCCATGCGCAGCAATGAAGACTCAACACAACAAAGAAAAAAAAAAGTCAGTCCCAATGGATTTTTTAAACAGATTTTATTTATTTATTTATTTATTATTTTTGGCTGTGTCGAATCTTAGTTGTGGCCTGTGGGATCTTTTTGTTGTGGTGCGTGGGCTTCTCTCTAGTTGTGGCCTGCGGGCTCCAGAGTGCTTTGCCTCTGTAGTTGAGGCCCGTGGGCTCTCTAGTTGCTCTCTAGTGTGCGGGCTCGGTAGTTGTGGCTGTCAGGCTTAGTTGCCTCGTAGCATGTAGGATCTTAGTTCCCTGACCAGGGATCCAACCTGTGTCCCCTGCATTGGAACGTGGATTCTTAACCACTGGACCACCAGGGAAGTCCCAGTCCCACTGGATTTTAAACATTGCTCCATTCTCCAGAAAGTTCCCTAGGTTCTCAGAAAGTCTCTCTCTTTTTTCCCTCATGTTATCTCTTTTGGTAAGATCAGTTTATATGGAAATGTGCCTTGACGGGAGCAGCATTGAATGATGTTCTTGGTCATGTGTTAGACTATAACCTTTTATATTTTCTGATACTATTCTTGACATTGATCAGAATGGGTCTATCAAGTAAATTACTCATTACATGAATCAATATTTATTGAGCATTGATCACTTGCTATGTGCCCGGCACTGTATTCCATGTGGGGAACACAATGGGGATTAAGTGGAATAGGCCATTAGCTTGATTTGAGTAGTATCAGAAAGAAGGTTCTGACAGCTACAGAAACCTTCCTTATAATTTGATTTATCCCTTTGGTTAATGAACTACTCTTTTAAATACAGATATTTCTCCAGAGTTAATACATTAGATTGCTATTAGTCACTCACATCTTATAAATTAGTTTGAGGCCCCAATGACAGCTAATAGGTTAGCTGCCGTGAGGGGATAGCAGTTTTGATGGATGAGGAGGGAAGGGGGAGATGACTTTGGGGCACAGTGTATTGCCAAGGAAAGGCCAATTTTGGGTATGATCAGAGAGCAAGTGGTATGAACACACAGGGCCTGCTAGGTACTGGGAGGAACGGATACAGGCAAGAGAAAGGAAGGGAAAGCAGAAACCAAGATGGTGAATGCTAAAGGCAACCTTTTCTTTGATCTTTGCTAAGATCAGCTTTCATAGTGTTTCTTGTGTCCATTTTCTGAGGTGTGCAAACAGCGGCCCTCAGAAGAGTCCTCAGACTTTTGGGGGGAAATGAATAGCCTGGGTTCTCTTGGCTCATGCTTTGAGTCTGGCTTTGCTCAGGAAATCTTCCACCGTGCTCCAAGCATCTCATGGGCACATCTGTCTCCCCACTGATCACAGGGTTGCTTCAACAGCCTTCCTCTCTCACTACGTTGTGTGGCCCCCTGAAACTTGACCTGTGACTAAAAAGAGTGACATTATTCCCCAGGGGAGTTCAGGTATTTGGTTAAGGATGTAATCTGGCCTGGGTTCCCCTAAGAGACCCTCCACGTAGGTACAGAACAGTGTTACTCCAGATCCTTGGAAGAAGTCATGTTTCTACTTTCTCTGTATAATCTACAGCCAACATTTATTCATCATGTACTCTGGACCAAGGCATAAAAAAGTGCTTTGTGTGCAATGTCATCGTGAATCCTTGCAGACAACCCAGTGAAGTATAGGTACTATTTTTTTTTCCCTCAGGCTATATGTGATGAAAAGGAGATCATGTTAGGATTACATTCAGCTACAGCTAGTAGAAAACATTATATATAATGCCTCAGACAAATAGGGATTTATTTTCCTCATGTCATAGAGGGGGAAGGGAGGCAGTTCATGCCTGATATGGTGGGCTCCAGATGGCACCAACTCTTCATTCCACCCTCTTTAGCATGTCGATTTCTTCCTCTTGTTTGTTACCCTGTGATTACAAGATGGCTGCCCTATCTCTGCCATTGCATCAGCATTGCAGGAAGGAGGAAGAGGAAAGACTAAAGTAGTGGTTCTTACCCAGCAGGCAATTTTGCCCCTAGGGGACATTTGGCAATGTCTGAAGACATTTTTGGTTGTCACGAGTTGTGAGGTGGTGTTGCTAGTGGCATCTAGTATGTAGAAACCAAAGATGCTTCTAAACATCCTACAGGCTACAGGACAGCTCCCACAGTAGGAATTACCTGGCCCCAAATGTCAATATTGCTAAGGTTGAGAAACCGTGGACTGCAGGCAGAGGGCACATGCCAGCGGAGTCTTCGTCTTTTAAAACAGATTCCTGGGAGTGCAACAAGGACTTTTGGTTATATGTCATTGGTCAAAATCTCATCCCATAGCCAACTGTAACTGCAAACGAAGTTGGGTGATGCAGCTATTTTTTGTTGGGTCCAGTGTCATCCTGAGAAGAACTGGGGTCTGATAGTAAGGAAGGGAAAAGAATGTGGATATTGGTTATATAATAGGCAGTATTTGCTTCAGAAAAGTTAAGTACTTTGCTCAGGGTCACACAGGTAGTGAAGATCATTTGAGCCTCCTTTATTGAGGAAGAAGGTCCAGCTGTCATGTGCAGCCCTTTCTGGAGGTCTTTGTGAATAAGGGAAAGAAATGCATGTAATGGTTATGGAAAGCTCTGGAGTTTTTGATCAGCCATAAGCAGACTGGGAAATATTTCTTGCAGGATATAGCATGCAGTCTGTTTTTTATTTATCCCACTGTTCTCTCAGTGTTTGCAGTGGAACTTGCCTTTCCTTCTTGTCCTTATAACCCATGGAGTAATTGATTTCAGGCCTGCTTCACTAATGCTTTTCCCTTCACAAGCCATCAAGCTATTGGTGCTTCATTTCTTCCATTCTGAAAAAATTAAAAAGTGATGTGATCATTATTTGCTTTAAAGGGTATATATCAGAGTTTATTCAGGAAAATGGGTGCCCTTCTAAGCGTGTCAAGCGGAAAGATGTTTAATATGGGGATTTGGAGGCTTATGCAATCATCAGGAGGGCTGGGGAGTGAAGGGCAGAGCCTGCCAATGGTCTCTGCTGCCCGCACACGAAAGGGCTCTTCTCAGGAGAATGCTTGGAAGCTGCTGGCAAAGCGCTTTATCTGCTGTCTGCAGATGCCCGTGTGCCTGCCCATAGCTACCAGCAGCGAGTGAATAAATAGTGTCTCCTCCTCTACTTTTCCAGTCTCCTGTGAGTGCTTCTCATTCACAGAGTCTAACCTGCAGTCATGTCCCATGGGGTTTTGGGAGATGTAGTTCTGAGGCTTCTCAGGGAAGAATGTAGAACGGGGTTGGGTGGGATGATGTGGAAGTGACAACAGACTGTCTGGCAGAAGGAGCATTTGGGTTTGAATAGAGGCATAACAACACAGCACATTTTTGGGGAAGAAGAGTATTCTTTCCAGATGTTGGCAGTGTTGCTACTAGTATTATTTATCTTTGTGTTCTTAGATGAATAGAGATTCTTTGTATCACCATTCTGGCTCTCTTCAAGTCATGGTGTTGCTAAATAAATAATAAAGGATTCAGTGACCTGCATATACAGTGCAGAAGGTAATATACTCTGTGCAGCTCTGTAGTGCAGTGGGGGGCCCCAGAGCGTGAGGTTTGAAAAACAATCCATAATTCACCAGCATGCTCTGGAAAGACCAGTGTTCAGAAAACAATTGTGGATGACTCAGCTTGTATATTTCTTTATTTTTTTTGAGACTATCTGGAGCTCTTTATTTGTTATGGTTATGTATATGACTTGTGGTGAGCTGATAAAGTATAGTGAGGAATTAAATACGAGGGAAGTACCAGAACAATCTCGGAACAAGGTAACCTGTAGACATATGATGTATTGTTTGATGTTGGGGGCGAGTTGTAACCTCTGGTTATCTGCTCTCTGGGTCATATCAGGCTTTCAGTGTAACTCACAGGGTTTTGAAGGCAAAATTTGATCTGTGCTATATTTGAGTCTCTGGAACAGCAAAACCCATTATGACTGTGTCCTGCGGCACTTGTAAAATCCTCTCTGAGTCTTGAGTTTCAAGTTTCTGCTGATATTTAATATTTGAATTATCTCAAGGCAGATAAGGAAAACATACTATCTTATTCTATTTATTTCTTGAGTGAAGAAAATTGAAAGGGACTGAAGGAAAAAACTCATTACTAAGAGCAGTGTGCAAAGGTCACTGGTTTTTGCTTTGCTGGAATAAAACCGATGTGTTGGGGGTTGCCTGGTGTCTTATGTTGGGTCTTCTTGAGGCAGAGCTGGAGATGAGGATTCGTGTGCAAGTGATTTATGATTTATTCAGCAAGTGCTCCCAGGAGAAACCAGCAAGGGAATGAGGGAAGCCAGACTGGGAAGGGTGAGAGATGGACCAGGGTGCCGTTTCAGGGGAAGTCTCAGATAGCCTGATCCTGTGGGGAACTCCAGAGGGCAAATTATACCTCACCCTGTGTCCTGAATTGAAGCAAAGGAGCTGGACTTTCATATTCCTGCTACAGGCTGTCATTGGCTAAGGGCTGCTGGGATGGCAGTGGAGATGGGGGCCCAAGGTAGATAAACTCCCAGGAGGAAACTGTTTTGAGTGCAGGCAAGGTGTCCTAGTAGCCCTAGGGCAGGCCTTCAGTCTCAGGTGCTGGCCATTAGAAAGGAAAAAGAACATAGAAGCTGGGGAGGGATATGCTGAGGTGATAAAAGGGATCCCAGGGGATCTGGGCAGAGGCCTGACAGGGTACTTACTCTTTGAGTAAGCTGTTCTTTTGTTTTTGTGAAACCCTGAATCTGGGGAGAGGAGAGAGACAAAATTTCTTGAGAGCAAGGGTTGGCAAACCTTTTCTTTAAAATGCTAGAGAGTAAATATTTGAGGTTTTGTGAGCCAAAGGGTTTCTGTCCCAACTATTTAACTCTGCCATTGTCGTGCAAAAGCAGCCATAGATTACATGTAAATGAGTGGGCGTGGCTGTGTTCCAATGAAACTTTATTTATAGAAACAGATTTGGGGTGGGGAGCCGGGGCAGAGAGTAGCTTTGGCCCATAGGCCATAGTTTGCCAGTCACTGCTGTGGAGGCTCCTTGTATGTGCCTATTTTTCCTTTATCCATTCCCTATAAACTGTAAAACAGGGAATAAGTAGTATGTCTATCAAAAGGATGGTTGTGATGCATCTTAAATTAGTCTGGACTCTCGGCCTCCAATTTTTCTGGCATCCTGGCCATCATTCACGGAGTTGCACAGATAATTTCGCTGGAGGGTAACTCATCTCATTTTATTCCTGCTAAAAATATTTAGTTCTCTCTTGTCTGTAAAACAAAATATAGACTCTTAGCATGGCATTCAGGAATCCCTGTGATCTGGCCAAAGCTGGCTTTCTTGCATGGTTTTCTGTGTCCACCCCTCGTGCTTTCTTCTCCAGCTACAGGAAACTACTCACCATCTCTCTGACGAGCTCTTTGTTTTTCGTCTCCCTGACTTTGCCCCTGCTGTTTGCTCTCCTGGAATGTCCTTCCTCTCAGCTCTGCATTTTGAAATCCCATCCATTCTCTAAGACTCAGTTTGGTCACCTTCTCCATTAAGCATTTTCCCCATGAGGAAATAATCTCTGCTATGGACTTTGATAACAATATTGTCTATAAATAAAATTATTTATAGACAATATTGTCTATATCTAAACCTTTATTTATCTTGTATTATATAGTTATTTGCTACATTCACTATGCTTTTAGTATGCTGAGGGCAGGGACTAACTTAGATTTTTTTTTTTCTTTTTTGCCCTTCACAGTCAGTTACATATAGTAGATATTCAGTAAACAGAGTTTTCAGATGAAGGCTGCATTCCTGTGTCCTTTGATTATTAATGACTTAAGTGCTGAAACTCTGACATCATTTTTCTTTTTCTTTTTTATAGGCAAGAGCTGTTTTGGCAAAAGTTGGCTATCCTGAATTTATAATGAATGATACTCATGTTAATGAAGACCTCAAGGCAGTAAGTGCTAAATTTACTGTATTTTTTTGGGGGGCAAGTTTTACTGGCCTCGGCCTTTCAGCTAACCCAAGTCCAGGCAGTTAAATCTGGTGGTGCCAAAAAGCACCAACTTTTGATTCATTCCTTGGCTAGATATCAGCCTCATTATGCCAGGCATATCACAAGATTTAGAGCAGATTCAAAATAAAGGAAGTGTCAGAAAGAATGTGTAGCTGAGTGGGTACCATAAAGCAAATGGACTTGGATTTGGTCTACTTTGATCATAAAGGAAAGAATTAAGCAAACTGAGTATTTTACAATTAGTGAGCATGTTCTAACGGTGAATGTATGATGTTTGTTGTTAAACAGTCTTTATGTGCTTCATTCATATTAAATGACTAGTAATAAATCTTGCCTGTTGGAAGTTAACTTCATTAAACTTTATGAGTGTTTTGGCAAACTAAGTGCATATACATATGACTCTATAATTTATTGTGAGTTGGATTGTATATTTGCAGTAAGTTACTGATGGAGGAATAGTAATTCTTTTTTATTCCAGTATTTTGGGACATATATTTTCCAGTAGATACATTCATTCCAGGCCTTTCTAATCATAACCACTGTTATTTTCCTTCCTACAGATAGTTCTGGTAAAGAACTTTTCTTCCTCACAAAAACCCCTGTTTTTATCATTCACTAGATTTTCTTGAAAAAGTAGTTTTTTGGAATTCATTAAATAACAGTGGTTCTGAGGTATAGCTCTTTCCTGAAACTGTGATTTAATAAGTTGCATATCTGTAAGCAATCCTAGCTTTATAGATGAACACTGGAATTTTATAAGATTATTCAAAAGTGAGTGAAAGCATTAATTAGAAAGTTTCTCAGTTGGGCTCCAAGATATAGCCTTCCAAAGTATTGATCCAGTTGCTGTGGAGGAAAATAATTGTGCTTCACAGTATCCCAAAGCTCAGACAGCCCATCTCATTATACATTGTTTTGATCCTGAAAAATCTCACTATTAGCATGATAATTAAAGATACTGACACATTTGCCACGTTCACGTACATTACCTTTTAAGCCCCACACTGATCCTGTGAAATAGATGGTGTTTATCCCCATCTCCCAGAAAAGGACATAGAGACTCAAAGAAGTTAGGTGATTTCCTCAGTGCCATGCCAAGCGTCAGAGCCAGGACTGAAATCTGGGCCCAGGAAGCTCTACTTGTAATCAGAGAAGGGGTTTTGTAGGGTTCTTGTCAGGCAGCTCTGCTGGAGGAACAGAGGAGTGAGTCGAAGAGTGGGTGGGAACTGCTTTCCCAGAGCTGGTTGGGATGGGATGAGTGAAGAGAAGGGAGGTCATACTGTTAAGTGACGAAGAAGTGATTCTTCCTCTTCCACTTGCTAGTTGTTTGATCTTGTGCAGGTTATTTTACTTCAGTTAGCATGCCTTTGATTATCTGGATACTGGAGATAATAATAACCAAGTCTTAGTATTTTTGAGAAGATTAAATGAGATTATGTAAATGTAAAAGCACCTAGCATAATGTGTGGCACATAAGTCGTCTCCCCATAAATGATAGCTATAACTTTGTTTATCAGTATGAGAACTATTGCTGCTAAGAAGGGCATCACCAGGGCACAAAGTACCTCAGCAGTAGAACCTGGATAATTACATGTGATTGGCAGATACTTGAAGAATGCAGGCGAGAATTTGAGAGGCAGTTTGGTGTAGTGGTTATGAACATGGACCCTGGAATCAAAGTGTCTGGAATTAAATCCCCATTCTGCCATTTCCTAGCTGTGCAACCTAGGGTAGGTTATGCCACCTCTCTGTGCCTCAGTTTCTTCATATCAAAATGGAGATAGTAATAATCCCTCCCTTATAGGGCTGCTATGAGGATCAGATAAGTTAACATATTTAAAGTATGTAGAATTGACCCTGGCACAGAGTAAGCACACTGTTAAGTGTTAGTTATGGCTTCTTCAGTTTTTCACTTATGATAGTAAATTATTTTGGTTTGGAAAGGTCATTACGAATTAACACATGCAGTATCCATGTGCCTGAAATTGATTTAAGAGGCTCTACAGATGGAACAGTCTCAGGCCTTAATCAAATAAGATAGCATTCAGGGCTCACTCACGGTGTTTAGTTGATCAGGTTTTGTTGGCAGTCTGCTGCTGTTTAAAGTGAATGCCCCAAATTTAAGGATTCAATAAATGTAGTATCTTTTGTGAAAAGAAACCAGACGCCAAACAGGATGCAGTGTTAGGTGTATTTCCTCATGTCTCCAGGGCCTGAACTGAAGCCATTATATACCAAAATTTTTAAGTACTTTTGAGAAGAAATGGCTTTCACCCAACTCATTGCCGAAGCAGACACAATTACACCCAAGAGTTTCTAACAGTTTAAAAAAGACGGTGAAAAAATCCAAATACATGAAGTAAAAATACATTCATGATCAGAAACTGATAGAGGAAACGAATAAAACCCAACTGGAAAATAGGTAAAGGATGCTTGATGTGATAGTAATAGTGTCACCGAGGCTAATAGCAAAAGGACTAAAGTATTGCTGATACACAGTGGGACTGTGTTTTCAGTTTTGAGGAATATGTAGATAAGGACTACTGTTGGGCTTATGAGAAATTTCTGGTAATACAAGCTCTGAACATGACAGGCTGTTGCAAATGAAAAACAGCTTACTTTATTTGATGCAGGTGAAGGTGATTCATCAGGTACAAACACAAAAGGAAAGAGGATAGAGATTGGGAAATGGATTAGATGAAGGTCAAGGGAAAGGCTGAAAACTCAAGTTGGGCTCATATGGAGATAAGAGCAAATGGAAAAGAACTTAGAGGCAGATATAAAGAATTAGAAAAAAAATTTTTTTTTCTCTTCTGAGGATGACAGGGTAAACTGAGATACCCAGCAAAATATTGCTGAACAACAGTCTTTCTGTAGTCCTTGAAAAGAACAAGAAAAAGGATGTGCCCTTTATGTGAGCCCCCAGTAGCATGCAGGAAAGCCTACTAGTTAGCCTAAAAAGATAGGCATCAGTCCACGTTCAGATAAACCTTATAAGGTGTACCTGTACTGCTCTTTGATGGAGACAGATGCAAGAGTGAGTTGATACCAATTTTGGGAAGATTTCTGTATCAGCCAGGAAAGCCAAACCACATCAGGTATTTCAAAGAGAGGAGATATAATACAGGAAATAGGTTGGAATGCAAAAATCAGGAAGGCGAGGTAAACCAGAGATTAATAACTTTTTTAGGAAGCAGTTACCACCCCTGTGTCTAGGGACACAAAAGGGAGGAGGTGGTGGTACCATTGCTTTCGAGAGCAGATGAGGAACTGCCACTCCAGAGCAGAGCTGGGGCTGTGGAAGAGGGACTGAAGATTCTTCCAGAGTCATTGTCGGAAGAAGAAAGAGGAGAGAGAGGGAATGAAAGAGAAAAAACACAGCATCCTTTCCCCTCCTGCCACCTGCTGATTTCCACCAGTGCCTCCTATTGGCAGGAAGCCGACTGCAGTGGAGCCTGGGAAACGTGGTTTTCAGATTCACAGCCTAGCATTACATTAGAGAACGGAGTAAAAGGGTGGGCACGTATCTGAGAGACAGTAGGTAAATACTTGACCCCATTCAGCACGTCTCTCATTGTGAAAACCAATGGAAAATTGCAGTAGGAGCTAAAGTCAGAATCACAGCTGGCCTCCATTTACTTAGGAGAACTGGATGTGGGTAATTTTTCAGAGAAGATCAATGTTTCTGGTGAGTGATACATACATCAACATAAATATGCACGTGGAGATACGTAGATAATATGTGAACCCACATAATATTCTTTGGGGTGGGTCTTGGTCTGCTCTTGCTAGTGGAACACTTGTGTGTTTATGTGTGTATATGATTTTTGTGTGCATAATGACAGAGAGTGCTGCTGCCACTATGCAAGAGTGAGGTGATATTTAGGTGGAATGCTCCAGAAAAACAGGTTGTTAAAATATTGAAATAATTCTGTACTACTTGGTAAAAAAACAAAATGAAACAATGCCGCCAGCTCTCTTAAGTGATCTCTGACCCCCCCATGACCATGGAGAGGCAAGAGTGGGCACTGGAGCGAGGTGCACTGATGCCCACCGGCCTTCTAGCCGGTCCTCCGTAACTCCTGCACACGGGGAGTCCCATCTTCGTGTTCCCCTGGCCGCAGCAGACCAAGACCTCCCCTTACCCCCCGTGGTGGCAGCGGGGCATCTGGTTCCTGGTTGGTGTGCTAGTTGGTGCTCCCTCAGAGTCACCCTTATGTGAATGCCTGTGGGAACTGTATCTTCCACAGTGTCCTGTATACTTAGGTTGTTAAACATTTTGAACACCACCCCGTATGTAGGTGTGTATATATGTATACATACATACTACTTACAGCGAAGCCATCTAAACACAGCAATCTTGCGTATTACTTTGCTATTTATATATTTATTTTATTTAAATACTTTTTTTTTTTTTTTTTTTTAATTTTTGGCTGCGTTGGGTCTTCGCCGCTGCGCACGGGCCCCCTCCAGTTGCAGCCAGCACTGTTCGTTGAGGTGCGCGGGCCTCTCGCCGTGGCAGCGTCACTTGTTGCGGAGCACGAGCTCCAGGCGAGTGGCCCTCAGTAGCTGTGGCTCATGGGCACTAGAGCGCAGGCTCAGTAGTTGTGGCGCACGGGCTCAGCCCCTCCGTGGCACGTGAGATCCTCCTGGACCAGGCCCTAACCCCCCTCCCCCCCCGCGCCCCGCCCCCCCCCACCCCCCCCACCCCACCGCACTGGCAGGCAGACTCCCAGCCACTGAGCCACCAGGGAAGTCCGACTTTGCTATTTAAATAAGGGAAAACATAATTCTAAAATCTGGATTACATTGAGTATTCAGAGTTCTTTGGGTGCCTAAAATAAAATCTTTCTTAGAGGTATTTGGATATATTGCTGAGTATGTTTAAATGGATTTAACTTAAAAAGTGTTCTAGAATCTATACTTCCTATTGGCTTATGTAGTATCTTATCAGCTTGTATTTACTGGTCCTACAGAGAAGCTGAACACATTTCCTTGTTCTGCCCTTATTATGTGTTCCTCACCTTTGGGGAGGGTAATAGCTTTATTCTTCCATTTAGTCTGTTGCATTTGTGCTAGGCATCTAGGATAGGATTTCCACAAAGAGAAAGTCAGATTCCCCTAAATTTTATGATCTGGACAGCTATTCTTAGGAAATGACACGGGAGCCCCAATTAATTCCCCAAAGGTCACTCAATTGAAAAGTCAGGAGGTGGAAGTGATTGAAAGTCATTATCAACTTGACCTAGATTTTCACCAGTAACTGAAAGGACAAGAGACTTTTGAGCCAATTATTGTCGCTTTCAGAGTTTAAACATTTTTTTTTTGAAGATTACAAGTGGTTCTAAAATATTCATGCACATTCATTCTTGTTGCTATCTCTACAACAAGCAGAACTTTCCCAGTGGTTGCTAGGTTTCATAGTTTTTTCTCACTCAAGGCCCTATTGAAATATTTGAAATTATCAAAGTATTATCACATGGTGGAAAATTTGAAAAATAGAGAAAAGGAATGAAAAAGTCCCTGAATATTGGTACTTGAACATAATAGTATGTACTTTTGTTTTAGTGTATTATTTTATCTTTCTATTTTTGTATAGCTGTAATTGATGCTTATATATAATTTTGTATACTGACCTTTACAGTTAACATATTGTTTTGTCCTTGTCTTCCATAGCCTTCATTACCATTATTTTAACAGCTGTCTGATATTAAGTAAACTGTGCCCTGATTTATTTAATCACTGCTTCTCCTCCCACTCGTAATTCTTACCTTCTCCTCCTCCTTCCTTGTACTCTCTCTGTTGAATCACCAGTTTTCTTATTAGGACCAATGAATATAACACTGAAGTGGGAGCCTAATGATTTGGACTGCGTGACTTGGCCAGGTTCCGTAATCTCTCCATCGTTGTTTCCCATCTGTCATATGGGAGTAACAGCGGCTGGCCGTTCCTTACTCCCAAACACTTAACCTGTCTTACAGGAAAAAGTAAAAGTTGTCCCCTATTACCTGTGATGTCCATTAAATAAATGGAATAGATTAACTGAACCAGGCTAAGAAATAGAAAATATGCTCAGTTTAATAATTAAAACAATTTAAAATTTATCCTTCTAAATATAGGTAAGATGTTGGCAAATTTGTAATCACTTGCCTCTGAGTTTTGCTGCCCACGATCATTTTCATGGCTATGGTAGGACCATATTTATGTAAAGTATTTTTAGACTTGGAACTCTTCTTCTTTAGGAAATTTTTGGGTAGTTTTCCATTTAATGTCTGTAGAACAACCTGAATGTCAAGTTTTTGTTTTCGAATGGAACAGGAAAGTAACACTATTAGCAGACTCTTCTAAAAGTAACAACTGACCCCATTGATAGTACAAAAAAAGTTAATATTTTTTTTAACATCTTTATTGGAGTATAATTGCTTTACAATGGTGTGTTAGTTTCTGCTGTATAACAAAGCGAATCAGCTATACATATACATATATCCCCATATCCCCTCCCTCTTGCATCTCCCTCCCACCCTCCCTTATCCCACCCCTCTAGGTGGTCACAAAGCACCGAGCTGATCTCCCTGTGCTATGCAGCTGCTTCCCACTAGCTATCTATTTTACATTTGGTAGTGTATATATGTCCATGCCACTCTCTCATTTCGTCCCAGCTTACCCTTCCCCCTCCCCGTGTCAAGTCCATTCTCTACGTCTGCATCTAAAAAAAGTTAATATTTTTGAAGGAAATTCCTTTGGGAGAACTTTCCGGAGCACGCTCTGAACCCAAGAACGTATCTGAATTTTCTGTCAGTTACAATCATATTCTGAAAGTTCTGGCAGAGCTGTCTTCGGAACAAAAGCTGAAAAAAGGTTGAACACTGGACACATCTTTAAACTGTGTGATCCGGGAACGCATTAGAATTGCTAGTTAGGGTTGCTTCTTAAAACAAGGAGCTTACTCTGTTTCTTCTGAGGCTGAGTATAAACATCTATCTAAAATACAATCGATTGTAAGATTTCTTTTCATTATGAAGCATCTCAGACATTGGAAAAGTATGTAAAATCCTATTTTGAACACCTCTAGCTTTAACAGATATTAAACATATTGCCATATTAGCTGTATACATGTACACACACATTTTAAATGAATAAAGCAGATACATTGGAAATTCTTTGTGTAGTCCTCCTTGACCTAATGTCCTTCTTCCCTGCCTATCTCTTTCCCTAGATACGCTCTCTTGAATTCAGTGTTTCTCATTCCCATGCATTTCTTTATGCTTCTGCTACATAGGTATGTGCCCATAAACAGCATGTAGTATTGTTTTATAAGTTTTAAAATTTTAAATTCTCTAATACGTACAACTTGTCTTATTTACTCAGCATTGCTTTTGAGATTATTTCATGTTCACACATACAGACCATTTGTTTAGACTTCTGTGTGGTTTTCCATTATGTGATTATACCACGATTTATTCATCAGCCACCTCTAAGAGGATTGAGGGAGGGACAGTTTGAAGTCTTATCTCTGTAACTTGTTGGCCAAGTAGAACACCAAACATGCCAGGAATTGATACTTTCATTCCTGCCTTTCTCTCTGTGCCATTAATTATTTTATTCTTTTCTTTATATTTTGGCCTGGTCCCCTGGAAAGATTGCTAAGATGAGTCATTAACAGAAGTTACTCTGCAGACAAAATGAGTACCCATGATATGTTAGGGAAGAGATAAACCTGAGCCAGACACTGGCCAACAAATAGGCTGCTGTCAAGTCTGTAACTGTCAAGTTGTGTATATTCATTCATATCTGTAATGTGATGCCTGTGGGTCTCATAAACCTTCATTTGCCATATTTTAATTTTTGCTTTTAAAAGAGTATCATGGCTTAAATTTACAAAAATATTACAGCTAATAAGAATATGATTACTCTTGGTTACTTGCTTATTCAAATGTGTATTTTTCTTATTTTATTTGTCACAGTAATATATTTTAAAACCAAAGCATTAGGGATCACTACAAACCACTGCTTTTACTGTTACATGGATATTATTTACAATATTTAGGTTAAGTACTGCTACTTTTGTAGGTAGAGTGCCTGTAGAATTAAAACTGTCTGCCATTCTCCTTCCAAAAAAAAGAAAAGGAACTCAAGAATCAATTATGTCTTTCTCCCTATTTTAATAGACAACACTGTTGTGAGCCATCAACTTCCTTTTTTTCCACGCGAGCTATAATCTATGATTTGCCTCTGTAATTTCATGAATCTTTAGTGACCAGAGCATTTTTTGAGCGTTGATAGATAATTTCAATTAATAATCAAACTATTCTAGTGACTCCATTGTGCTTAGGGTAGAAAATAAGTCTGAATCACTTTCATTTTTTTTCCCTTCATGAACAAATACTGATTACAGTAAATTAGATTTTAACATTTGACTAAATCATCATCTGTGAACTAAACGAGGTTTCAGCTGAATAAACTGAAAGTTTATATTCTGAACTTTCTGAACTATTAGAACTATTAGAAGAACTATTCTGAATAGAACTAGTTCTGTTCAGTTCTAGAAAGAACTAGTTCTTTCTATTCTGAAAGAACTATTCTGAACTATTAGAAGAACCTATGTGACAAATAAATAAAGTACACATTTTTAGAAAAGATCAAGGACTCATGTGGGCGAAGAAATTTCAAACCTAAGATAATATGTTCTGTAAAGGCTAAAGTAGATTTTTCAGTTATAAAGCAAATGAAATGCATTGTAAATTACTGCAGCTTCTCGTTTTTTACTGTCATCCAGAAATGACCATATTGATTTTTGAGCTTTTTATTTTACAAGAAAATCACTGAGATTAAATTTCATGGCTTTGTGAAGACTGGGTTAACCGGTGATGGCTGAGAGATGATGTGAGGAGTGCAGCGTCTCTGCTGCTCGCTCATTTGTGCGCTGAAGTCTTTTTTTTTCAGAGCCATCTTTTATCTGCACTTAGAACAGTGATGGTTGTGGTTTGTTTTATTCAGATCAAGTTTTCAGAATCTGACTACTTCGGCAACGTCCTGCAAACCCGCAAGTATTTAGCACAGACTGATTTCTTCTGGCTGAGAAAAGCTGTTCCAAAAACAGAGTGAGTAAGAAAAATAAAAAAAAGAAAGAAAGAAAGAAAAAAAAAAGTGAAATAGATAAATATGTTGGTGGGAAGTGGAGTTTCTTTAGAGCAAACTTTGTAATTCCCCTCAAGTCAGAGTAGCTGGCTCGCCAGTTATTTTTGTTTGGCAAAATTTGTGTTATGTTTTGGCAACTCTTATTTCTGATATTATATGAATCAGTTGTTCAATCTAATTATGACTACCCTACTCCTAGCATCAACACATATAAAAAGAAGGCTTATTAAGATGCAAATGCTCAAATCATTTCTAGATCTTGTTATGAATATATATATAAGCAAATTTCTCTAGAATTTCACACTCAGGCAGAAACTTTTGAATATCTTAAAAACCAAATATTTAAAAAGTAAAGTATGATTACAAATGTAGAAGTAATTGTATACAGGCATACCTCATTTTATTGCACTTGGCTGTATTGAACTTGGCAGACAGTGCGTTTTTTACAAATTGAAGGTTTGTGGCAACACTGTGTTGTCAGATGATGGTTAGCATTTTTTAGAGATAAAGTATTTTAAAATTAAGGTATATACATTTTTTTAGCTATAATGCCATTGCACACTTAACAGACTACCATATAGTATAAACATAACTTTTATATGCCTGGGAAACCAAAAAATTTGTGATATTTGCTTTATTATGGTGGTCTGGAACTGAACCTACAATCTCCGAGGTATGCCTGTGATTATGAAGTAACTATAGGATCTTTGTTGAGGTAATGCGTGTCAAAGAACTGATAGCTCTATTATTTTCCTTCAGTAGCAGTTATGATTTATATCCCTCTTCTCAGCAAGCGGTAAGAACTTTTCCTACAGGTAGGGAAGTTTCACTAGGAACTATTGGGGTCAGGGCCACTCATGATTTTCTTCCCTAGCAAAGTGTGAATGATGATGATGATAGCAACTAAAAATTATTATGTGTTTATAATGTTCCAGGAAGTGACTTACATATTTTAATTCATTTTATCCTCTAGTCAGTTCTGTGAGGTATAGGTACTATTTATTATCCCCGTTTTACAAAATGAACAAGAGGCTTACAACTGAGAAATTCTTCAGCTCAGGTTTAGATTACTTTGTGTTCTGCCTGCTGGTATTACTCTGTTCTGCTATGACCCAATTCTCCAGGGTTGTTTTCTCTCTCTTCTCCGGATTGGATTATTTCTATTGATCCATCTTCAAATTCACCAGTTCTTTCTTCTGTATTCTCAGATTTGCTGGTGACTCATCAATACAATTTTCATTTTGATTATTGCCCTTTTCAACTCCTGAAGTTCCATTTGTTTTTTTGTAATAGTTTCTATTTCTTTGTTACGACTCTTTGTTGTCATCATATTCTCCATTAATTGTTTGAATACAGTTTATTTTAATTCTTTGAACTAATTTACAGTTGCTGCTTTCAAGTCTTTGTCTGTTAAATCCAACATATGGGCTCACTCAGAGTCAGTTTTTATTGATTGCTTTTCTTTACACTTTTTCTTCCAGCATCATTTTTTGTCGTTGTTGAAAATGACATTTAGGATAATGTATTGTAGCAACTGTGGATTCTGGTTTATTTTTCTGAGGCTTTTTTAAAAGTAACTTTCCTGGACTAACACTGTAGAATCTGTCTCTGCTACAGTATGTGGCCATGGATGTCTCTACTCATTTTTTAAATTCTCATTTTTATTTTTTAGCCTCACTTCATGGAGGTTGTCCCTGAGTCTGCATAGCTTAGTCGTCAGCCAGGGATCAGGGCAGAGCTTGTGCTCAGACACTTTGAACCTGTAGGGCTTCTGCCCTCTGCCAGTTGATCTGCGTGGGGCTTGGGTGTGCATTCAAAGTCACCAGCCCTTCCCAGTCACCCTTGGAGTTTACTTTCTACTGGGCTCTCTTGGGTCTCCCCTGTACACATGCCTAGTTTCCCAGTCAGCCAGGGATGTGTGGAGAGCTGATCTCACCCTTCTATGACTCTTTCAGTTCCACTGTCTCCCTTTTAAATTTCTGGCTGATCTGTCACTTTCCCCAATGGGAACTGTAACTTCAGGCTCACAAAGCTGTGGGTTTTCCTCGTTTGTTTTCTACCAGGTTTATCACTTTCAGCTGGCATAGTTGCAGGTTTTTACCCCCACCCCAAGTGAGTTCACCCCCTGTGGCAGCAAAGCTGCTGGTTTTCCAGCCAGCCCTATCCTAATAAAATAAGTTCTTGCTGATTGAGCTGGGAGGGATGCTGGTAGTCCCAGGCAAGAAGGCCACAGACTCCTGTTCTACTTCCTCTTAAGTTGTAGCAGTTTTTCAAAATTAAACATTTTTCAATGTGTTGTTTGCCTTTGATCAATTGCCAGGGCCCTAAGATGGTTGTTTGTTGACAGTTTTGTCCATTTTTATACTTTTTTTTTTTAACGAATGAGGCAGTTTATTAACCCAGCATCTTTTGTTCTAATGCTTCTTGTTGGCAGCTGCCACCTGTCCAGCGATTCTGTCCACATCTCTCTGTCCCTGAGGTGTTAGTTTCTGGCCCCCATCTTGGTCCTTTTCCACCATTTTCAGCCCCTCCAGGGCTTGGAGGACCCGACAGGCCACGCTCTTGGAGCCTCTGCTGAAGTGGCTGGGCGTGACACCATATCTCTGACGCCCCCCATAGATCTTGGTCATGGAACCAACCCCAGCGCCGCCCCGGAGGTACAGGTGCCGTGCTGGGCAGGCAGCTCGTGTGTAGAACCAGTACTCGTCATAGGGAGCGAGCTCTTTGTGCTTGGCCGGCTTGACAGTGTCCACCCATGCAGGGACTTGCAGCTTCCCGGACTTTTTGAGGAAGGCTGCCAGAGCTCTGACGAACTCCCGCTGGTTCACGTCTTTTACCGTAACTCCAGGCATCGTGCGGCCTCCAAGCTGCCAGCCAGGGGAAAGGTATACTTGGCTTTTGTGGAAGGGATTTGTTGACCTTTTCATAGTGTCATAGCTGGAAGCCTGACTTCCATGGCCCATTTTTTTTTTTTCACGGCCCACGTTTTAACCTTGTCTGATATTCTGGTCTCCAGATCTTTGGCTGGCTCTTTTTATGCTCTATGGGTCTCTCGTTACTCCCTCTTCCAACTCCCTCCTCTGTTCTGGCCTCTAGAAAAACTCTAGGCCCTTTACCCTCCCTTGGCTTAAGCTGTGATTACCGCCTCTCCCTCTTAGCCATGGGTCCCATCTAGCCATCCTGCCCTCTGCCCTTCAAATCTTCTTACAATATGCGCCTACAGAGTAAGTTAAAAGTGTTTGATTTTAAGGAGTAGGCCTAAAGCTGAACCATTCCCCTTACCTATCCGTGACTCCCCTCAAAAGCACAAAGGAAGAAAGCAGAAGGCTTTAGAACTTCTTTGGAAATGACAGAGAGCTGATGTGAAGTCATCTGCTCCATTGTCCTTGATTTTCTCCTCTCGTCACAGTATCTCTCAGTCCATCTCGCCTGTTTCATTCCCAGCCTAAATTACTCAATAGAAATTTTAGATTTAGGGTTCTAAAACTAGCTTCTCAAATCTCACGACTTCAAATAGTTTCCAGTATTTCAGTGAACATCTACATGTAATATGTAAATCATCCTACCCTTTCAGGTCTACTTCAGGTAAGTTCAAACTCTTGTCTTTGCAACTTGTGAAAAATTCAAACTTTGCACCAGTATTTTTGTGAACTTTCAGGGTGCTCTCAGGGATTCTTCTATATTGGAGACGCTGCCAAGTTAATTCTTTAATTTCAGAATGTCATTATGCATTTGGGTGTATAGCAAGGCCTGGGTTGCTAATTGAAAAACTCCTAAATGTGTCATTTTTAACATCATCCTAAAATACTGATGGGCTGTAAGATTCTAATGGCCTTGACTACTTCTAATATTTATGCCTTGGAAAAGTGCTGGCTGACTGTGGGCTTAAGCAAACTGTGTGACTTGTGTCTTTTTCTTCTCTGTCAATGAAAACAAATACCTCTTTCACAAGGACATTAAATTGGTTAATATTTCTGGAAAAGTTCTCCTGGAATGAGAATCAGTGCAGTGCTAGTAATTCCTCAGACCATATGTCTATATCAGGGAAAGCAATGTTAGGAAACTTAAGATTCTCTTTGCATGGTAAAGTGATGTGATAAGTCATTTTTTTAGAAGAAATTTCAGGTGGGTCCTTTTTCAGGCACTGTGGGGAATTTTAGCTTTATGATACCCATCGACTTTAATTGACATCTTTTAGGTCTGAAAATTCATGAGTTAATCGAATGAGGATGATTCTGGAGTAGCTCCACTACACTAGTTCACTTTGAACCGCACATCCTGGTTATATTTCCATAAAGCCCTGAAATAACATTTTGCTTCTTTGTGGGTATAGGAGATAAACACCCTTTATGTTTCATTCTCATGGAATCCATTTTAGCTGCACAAATGTGCATTAAGAAGTTTCTAACACGATGGGCAGTGTCAGCAAGAATGAAATTAATTGGGTGGTCATCCCTGAAGGTACATATTTAGGGGTTGGTTCTCAGAATTGTCACTTCATCAGCTTGCTTAAAAATAGAGGATTTACTTCACTGCTCAGCTTGAGTCAAAAGTAATTTCTTTCCCTCAGGATCCTCTTTCTTTGACAGAAATGATTTTAAGCCAGCCTCCCTACTAACTCACTCTCATTCTACTGTGACCAAACATGTCTGGATTTTTTTCTCTATCTTCTGAAAAATATGTAAAAATATATCAAATGTCTATACAAATTATGGTCCTGCCCAGAATTATCTACAGCATGGAATGGGATGGATACAATCTACAGGATATGTGAAATAAAGCAATAAATACTCTATGGTTTTTCCATTCCATATTCCCTAGACTATCTTTAAGAGTTAATAGGTAAAATGTAAAACTTTAGCCTGATGTATATCTATTTTATATGGTCCAAAGAAATCAGGGTATCAGTGTGTTTTGCTTTAGATTATTGCATTTCATCATCACACTCTTTTTATGTATCCATTGTCCAGTATAATTTCATCTCCATATATTTTTGAAATTTATACGAGACCTCTTCCTACCTTATCTACTAAATCCTTCCCGAAACACAGACTGCAGGAACACCCTAAAGACATAATAAAAAGAATTTAAAGCACTTGAATGACACTGTTTGTTTATCTAAGTAGATGTATACATAGCAATACATTCATTTAAATAGATTTAATGAATTTTTGCTCAGCATATAGCACTTGGGCAATAGTCTTAGCCCATAAGGAACTTAAAATCTTGTTGGGAGGTAAGTTGTGCAAACTCATGCCTTCACGGCCCAATCAGGTAACAGATGTTGACCTAGACGAGTGTAAATGATAGGGAGTGGTGGAGACCATGGAGAACTAGTGATTGCACGCCTCATTTAAAGGAATTCCAATTCGGTACTTTTAAAAGCCATTGTGTTGGGCAGATAAAACATTTTCCTGGGAAAATTCAACCCATTGGGTAGGACTTAATCTGTGGACAGCCAGCTTTTCAGTGTTTCAGTTATCTCTTGCTGTAAAATGAACCACCCCCAAAGTTAGAGGATTAAAGCAACAATAATTATTCATTTTTCTCTCGTGGTTCCGGTGGTCACTAGGCCCAGCTGGGTGGTTCTTGCTCATGGTGTTGCATGTGGTTGCAGTCAGGTAGTGGCTGGGCCTGGAGTCACACGGGAGGCCTCCTCGCCTAGTCTAGTGGTTGGTGCTGGCTGCCGCCCGGAAGGCCTGCTATGGCCTCTCCGTGTGTACTGGGCTTCTTTGTGGCGTGCTGGTGGAGCCAGAAACTTTGAAGAGCAAGTTTCCTGAAAAAGAAGCAGGGAGGGCGTACATGTGTTTACCAGGGGGAGCTTGTATTGCCTTTAATTGCCTAGCATTGGAAGTCATGTGGTGTCATTTCCACTGCATTTTATGCTTTAGAAGTGAGTCACCAAGACTAGCCCATAATCAAGGGAAGAGGAATTTAGAGTCCACTTCTTAATGGGAGGAGTGTAAAAAAAATTACAAGCACGTATTAAAACCAGCACAGGTGGGCTTACGTTAGAGAATAGTAAAACTAAATATATAATAAACTCAGATATAATCAGGGAGATGTACAAAATATTTAAGGGCTGGCTTGGTGTGGGAACTGTCCAATCAGAAGAAATAATAGCATCCACAACTGGTAGGCTCTGTTAGTGCAGCTACTTAGTATCAGCTCTGGGCATAATCAGGGCTCCAAACATGTCCTAGAGCCAGCAGGAGCTCTGGGAAGTCAGGAAAGGTGAGATCATGCATCTTGTATAAGATGTTTTAGGAATTCTTGCTGAAGCTTCAGAGGCCCCATCAGGCTCCATCTGGTTGTTTGATTTCTTTGTTTTGTCTGCCTTTGTCCATCAGAAGTTAGAAACATTGTTCCTACATGGCTCTTACCTAATGTTTTGAAAGTTTATTCTTTGCTAAAGGGAGGGGACTTGGGAGGGATGGGAAGAGAAGAGATGAGCTCTAGGAATACACATCATCCTTGGTACATATTGTGGTTCAGTCCAATGTCATTTAGAAGCCATGTTGAGAGGCACCTGGATTCTCCCCTCTTGACCCAGAGAGCAGACATAACAAATGCTGGGTTCTTTGTGTGTTAGTTTTCTGTTACTGCTGTAATGAATCACCACAGCCTTATCGGCAGCTCAGAGCAGCACGAATGTATTCCCTCACGGTTCTGTAGGTCAGAAATGTGGGATGGCTTGGCTGGGCTCTTAGTAGGAGCCTCTGGGAAGAATCCTCTTCGATTCTCATTGTAGAACTGAGGTTCCTACTTCTCTGCTGGCTGTCAGCTGGGAGCCACTCTTAGCTCCTAGAGGACTCTCTCCCACTCCTTGCACATGGCTGCTGCATGCCACAGCCAGCCACAGCGTGTCAAATCCTTCTCACCCTTGGAATCTCTCTGACTTCCCGTTCTGCAGCATCTCTTCTGACTTTCTCCCCTGTTGCATCCCTAGGATTCCAGCCAGAGAAGGATCCCCACTTTTAAGGACTCATGTGATTAGATTGGGCCAACCTGGGATAATCTAGGATAATCGCTCTATTTTAAGCTCCTTGACCTTAATTACATCTGCAAAGTCCTTTTTGCCATGTAATGTAACATATTCACAGGATCCAGGGATTAGGTCATGGACATTTTTTTGGGGGGGGGGCATAATATTACCTACTACACGTAGTGACATTAGGGCAATAAAAGTGCTTTCCCTGTACTTTTCTCCTCAGAAAAGTAAGCCAGCCAGTAAATGTGTGTCAAACATTAGGGTTTATTGAAATACTCATCCTAAATTTGAAGGAAAAGAATATACATTTTATGGAAGTGAGTAGAGGTTTCAGCTTTGACAAGAGGAGGCACTCTTTTTTGATTTCCAGTGATGTCTCTAGTATAATATAATGCTTAAGAGAACTGGTTTGAAGTCAGACAGACTAGACCTTGTGTGAGTATATAATGCTTGTAAGTCTCATTGTCCTTTCCTGTGAGATAGGCTAATAATTCCTGTACTTTCTATGAGGAAAACCTATGACTGGAAAGTGCGTAGGACGTGGTAAGTGCTCCATGAATGTTAGCTGCTGCTGCTACTACTACTAGTGATAATAATAGGGTGACAGTCATGGACTTCTTTATAAGGGGAGAAGGTATGGGTGGACCAACTAGAATCCACACTTGGATTTCCTACCAGTTTCATGTTAGTCTGATATAAATTATTAGTCTGACATAATTATTCTATTAGACATAAATTGGTAAATGATTGTTCTGAAAAGGGATTTATAGAAGTTTATTTTGAGCAGTTTAGCTTAAGACAAATGTTTGGTTTTAATCATAAAGGGCAGTGCCTGAAACTCAACAGGCATCTCAGTCAGGGGTCAGCAAACTATGGCTTGAGGGCTAAATCTTGCCTGCTGCCTGGTTTTGTACAGCCATGAGCTAAGAGTGATCTTTAGAGATAAATGTCTGTGGTTGATTTGACGGTAGGAAGCACTAACTTTGAACCTCAAAGCATAATGTTCTCCTGCCCCTAAGGAATTTCATTCTTCTCATTAATAGGCCTGTATTACCAAAAATTGTACTCGATTATTTTTTTTTTAAAGGGAACTTTATTTTTATTTATTTATTTATTTTTGGCTGCGTTGGGTCTTTGTTGTTGCGCACGGGCTTTCTCAAGTTGCGGCGAGCGGGGGCTACTCTTCGTTGTGGTGTGCGGGCTTCTCATTGCGGTGGCTTCTCTTGTTGCGGAGCACGGGCTCTAGGCGCGCGGGCTCAGTAGTTGTGGTTCGCAGGCTCTAGAGCACAGGCTCAGTAGTTGTGGCACATGGGTTTAGTTGCTCCGTGGCATGTGGGATCTTCCCGGACCAGGGCTCGAACCCGTGTCCCCTGCATTGTCAGGCGGATTCTTAACCACTGCGCCACCAGGGAAGCCCTGTACTAGATTATTATAGTTTGACTTTCATCAATAAAATTTTATAGAAAAGCTTCTCTCACTATAGAAGTACCTATATAATGTCCTTGATTTTTCCTCTTGGCCCATGAAATGACTAAATGTTTACCATCTGTTTACAGAAAAAATTTGCTGAGTCTGATCTAAGTAACTTCCTATGCATTTAAAATGCAGTGTAGACTCTTCATAGCTGGAAGGTACTCCCAAGATATCTTAATGCAATACCTTAGTTTTATAGCTGAAACTGAAGATAGGCCACTTTCCCACCACAACCCGGCTAGTTAGTGATAGAGGCAGGATGAGCCATTAGATCTTTTGGGGCTTAAATCAGTAAACTTTCTACTGGAGCAGGCAGACCCTCTAGGTACCGTGGTTGTGCTTTATTATCTCTCTTTACATGGACTTCTATGTTGCCACCAATCTAAAACCTTTAATGGACAGGTCAGAGGTGATGCAGCATAGAAAACTCAGCTGTCCCATGGACCCATTGAACAGGGCCTGGCAAACATCAGCTTGTTGCTGTGTTTCCATCTGTGGGGAGATCCCTTTAGATTCTAGAATTTTTCATTAAAGCTGTTTCAGAAGCCCTGGTGCTTTTTTACATTATGTTAGTAACAGTGAATAACCAGGCATGTTCAGTTTAGGATGAGATTGTTCATTGAGCAGAGCAATAACCCTAAACTGAGGTGATAATTTCCCTGCGTGTGGCGCTTCCCCATTGTTCCCTGGTTATTTGCTAATAAATCCCGCCACATTGTATGTGTTTCACTGCCCTCCTGCCTGGATAATGATGATCACTTGGCGGTGGTTGTTTCCGTTTCTACAGGTGGTTTACGAATCCAACGACTGTCAATGCCTTCTACAGTGCATCCACCAACCAGATCCGTGAGTAGCGGCTCCTTGTCTCCTTGTTAATGTGCTACAAAATGGACGGAACTTTTCCGTGACTGTGACTTAAGAGTAGGGCGTTCTTTATTTCCTCCCAGAAGTGACCAGGTATGTTGGTGAAGGAAGTTTGTTTCCCTACCCATATGTCCAATTTTCCTCATTCTCTTTACCTTATAAGTTTTTTAAAAAAAGCTTCATATAACCATTAAGTTAAAAAAAAGCAACTACAGTAAATAAAACTGCAGTGATGTTGGCCATGAAAAGGAACAAGCTTCCACTTTTGTTTCATAATGGTCTTACTGATTTTTGTTTTATTTATTACTAGGATTGATGGGAAAAACGAGCAGGTAGCTGGGGAGAATTTAGAAGCTGTTAGAAAAGCTTTGAAATGCTCTAATTAATCCTGGGATGTAGAGTCTTGAGTTTCTTTTATTTACATGTATTAGGTACATAATTATAACTACCATGATAAGTTAAAAAATTATTAAAGGTCAGATTGGCACAAATTAAAAATCTAACAGCACCAGATGTTGGCGACAGGGACACATACTGCTGGTGGAAATGTACATCGGTTCACCCACTTTGCTGCACAATTGGGCAACACCTAGAAAAGCCAACGATGGGCATGCGTGTCTGTGAATGTCACTTGAGCGCTCGACATGTGCACTAGTGCTGTTACTCAATGTGTAGTCCCGTGATTATTAGCAACAGAGTCCCAGGGGAACTTGTTAGAAATGCAAAATCTTGGGCCTCGCCTTAGACCTGTTGTTCACAAACCCTGGACTTGGGGCTCAGAAATCTGTTTTATTAAGCCCTCCAGGTGAGTCTAACACAGTTGGGGAAGCAGTGCCCTAGAGAAGTCGCACATGAGGAGGCCCGCGTGAGAATGCTTATAGCAGTGTTGTTTATAATAGCAGCGAAAGGGGAATAACCTATGTGGCCCTCCAAAGGAGAATGAGTCAAAATGTGTCATGTTCACACAAGGGCATGCCAGACAGTGGCGAACAATGAGTGACCAGAGTGACATGTATTAACATGGATGAAGTTCACAAATAATAGGTTGTGTGTGTGAAAAAAAACAACTTGGAAAAATATGTGGAGTATGATATCATATAAATAGAGTTCAAAAGCATGCAGAACAGTTCTATATATTGTCTAGAGGTACATCCATATGTAGTAAAAGCCTGAAGACATTGACGAGAATGACAGACCCCGAGTGCAGGCTGGCAGTGACCTGTTGTGGGAGGGCGGGCTGCTCCTGCGCGTCTTCTGGTCCCCACCCCCACCCCCTCGCATGGTGAGCACCTCTGATCTCATGGTCTTAAGCATGTCTCTCAGCTGTTTGTTGAGCACGGGGGATGGAATTTATAAGGAGTTGCTACCCTTGATTGTGCCCTCACCATCTCCCCCCGAATCCCTGTTATAGCCTCCTCACTTGCCTCCCTGCTTCTGAACTTATCCCCCTTTGGTCTATTCTAAATATAATATTGCAGCCATTTTAAGATGTCTTACAGTCATCTCATGTCCCTCCTTTGCTCAGAACCCGTTATCAGCGTCCCATCTCACACAGAATAAAAGCCAAATTACTTGAAATGGCCCCGAGGCCTCTTATGATGCTGCCTTTATCTCCCCTCTCTTCCAGCCATGCTCGCCTCCTTCCTGTTCCTAGAGCACGAGACACTCTTCCTTCCAGGCGTTTGTACTCAGGGTTCTCTTTGCCTTGGAAAACTTCTCCAAGTGATCTGCGTGGTTCGCGCTCCCACTTCCTTCAAATCTTTGCCTGAATGCCACCTTCTCAGGGAGGCTTCCTGTCTACCCACTTGTGGTAGGTCCTCTGTGCTGGCCCTCATCCTGACAGGACTCCCTGGCCAGAGGGGACAGCCCACTCCCAGCAGGCACACCTTCTTAGAGTCGCCCTCGTGTGGCCACCTTGGAGAATGGCAGTCTCTGCCGGACTGGTCTGGGAGAGTAGTGAACAGGAAAACAGTTAGCTGGCAGTGCATTATTGTCATAAAAATACCATTGCTTTCTCCACCCACCCCCAGCTTTATTGAGGTATAATTGGCAAATAAAAATTTTATATATTTAAAATATACAACATGATGCTTTGCTATAGCTCTGAGTTGAGAAGTAAGCTGCATGTGTTACATGGGAAATTATGATATTTTAGATATTACTTATAAATACTATTTATAATAATATAGGTTATATTTATATAACACGAATTATACTGATATCAATTGCAATAACTTGCTGGGTGATAGAAAATTCTTTAAATTATCTATTTTAAAAGAAAATGGTTTACTTTGTACATGCGAAAGATTATATATAACATGCTAGAACACATAAAGTTACAAAGTATATAAGAAAACATATGATAAAATAAATATACGTTCATGAACCCACCACCCATCCAAGAACTGGAACATTCCTGATGTCATTGCATCTGTCTGTGCTCCTCCTCATCCTTTTCCTCTTCCTCACCATTGAGGTAACCACTATTCTGATTTTTTTTTTTAAACTTTGGGTTTGTTTGTTTGTTTGTTTGTTTGTTTATTTATTTATTTATGGCTGTGCTGGGTCTTCATTTCTGTGCGAGGGCTTTCTCCAGTTGCGGCAAGTGGGGGCCACTCTTCATCGCGGTGCGCGGGCCTCTCACTATCGCGGCCTCTCTTGTTGCGGAGCACAGGCTCCAGATGCGCAGGCTCAGTAGTTGTGGCTCACGGGCCTAGTCGCTCCGCGGCATGTGGGATCCTCCCAGACCAGGGCTCGAACCCGTGTCCCCTGCATTGGCAGGCAGACTCTCAACCACTGCGCCACCAAGGAAGCCCAACTATTCTGATTTTTGTGATTTTATTATTTTCTTCTTTTTTTAAAAAATAAATTTTAAACCATATGTATCCCTAAGCAATATATTGTTTATTTTTACTTATTTTTAGCATAATAAAAATGGTATTATATTGCATGCAATCTTAAGCAATTGTGCTTTCATTCAACGTGTTTTTAAGATTCATCCAGGTAGCATGTTGCAGTAGGTTTTTCATTTTCACTGCTGTGTAACATTCCATGTGTGACTGTACCCCAGATTACTTATCTGTTCTACAGACCTAAGTGTTCCCCTTTCCCCCGGTTTTTGCTATTATGAACTATGTTGCTCTGAATATTCTCATACATGTCCCCTGAAACAAGTGTTTGGGGTATATACTAGGAGTGGAATTACTGGCTTGTAGAGTATGCAAATATTCAACTTTCAGATGACACCAAATGTTTTCCAGAGTGAGTGTTCCGAAGTACAGAAGTGTTTTCACCAGCTCTCATTTTCATCACTTCTTGGCATTGGTAGACAAAATTTTCACCAATCTGGTGAATGTAATAGATCAGTTCTTATGCTAGGCAAGGCACTGATGTAGACTCTTCAGCAGTGCTTCCACACTGGCTTTCCAATGTCAGTGAATACTCACTGCTCTTGGGGGGTTTAAATCCTGCCTCCAGGATTCACCCCTGCTCAGCCTGTTTCTTTCTGGGAAGAGGTGATCTTATCAGAGGTTTACTGAGGAAGCAACCATTTCAGGGTAGCCCAGTGGTTTCTCGAAAGCTCATGAGCAGAGGGGGTTTGGAATGAACAATTTGAAGCAGTATTTTAATTAAGAGATTCAAGCTGTTTCTGTTTTCCTAATGACCAGTGCTTGCTCTCATTGTAAATTACATTCCCAGGCAAGATGACAAGGAATCCTGTGGGTGACTTTTTTTTCTCCCTCCTTTCTGATTTTCCGGACTATAAATTAAGACAGGTGGAGTTCCTTATACATTTCCCCACTGGGTTTCCTGGGACTCCCCCCAGCCCCCAAGTACCACCTTTCTGCTTCACTGAAGAAGTGAAAAATGGAGGTGATTTTCTAAAATGAACATCTTTATTGATTAGGGGCTGATTCTGACAGCATGTGGCCATCTGTTTAATTGGGTTTCACATCTAAGATGTAACTATACTTAGTAACGTGATTTATGAGAATTTCATTCAGTTCGCATTATCATTTTCTGATTTATGCCATTTAAGTCAGCTTCAGCATGCAGTAGAGACTTGAGTAGAAAATAGAAAAACCTGTAGGGTTTTTGTTTGTTTATTTGTTTGTTTATTTGTTTGTTTTTGCAAATCCATGCCTATATGTGAAACCCTATGATTCGTGGTGATCTTTCAATGTTAGATTTTTGCAGGGCGGTTATAGCTTCTTATTTTTCTACCCTTGTCAAGCTGGATAGCAACGTCTTAAGGCACAGAGTGTAGTGTGAAATAATGATGATTTAAGTCTGCTGTACGGGGAGTTATACTCAGGAGCTGTTGCAGAATTTAATTATATTTGAGCTGATAAGGTAGTTAAACAGGAAAACAAGGAGCTGAGGTTATTGGTGCCTAAGCTTGTGCTTCCCTAACTCTGTGATAAATGCAAAGCTGGTCCTCCTGCTTTTATTTTATTTTATTTTATTTTATTTTTTTTGGCCATGCTGTGTGGCATGTAGGACCTTAGTTCCCCGACCAGGGATCGAGCCCGTGCCCCTTGCAGTGGAAGCGCGGAGTCGTAACTGCTGGACCTCCAGGGAAGTCCCAGGTCTTCCTGCTTTTAGTAGGAAGACAGAAGCTCGATGGGAGACCTTGAGTGCCGCTGATTTAGTTGCATGACCTTGGTCAAGGTGTTTCTCCTTCCTGACCCCTCTTGTCCTCATCTGTCACATGTTGAGGTTACCTAGTCCACAGAGTTTTTGGTAGGGTTTAACAAGATCAATTTGAAAAGTGCCAGCATATTGTCAAGGTCAGGGTTTTGTGTATCAAAAACTGGCACGCCCGCCACTAATGCCTGGGATAGCCAGTCTGTCACAGGATACACAGCGTAATATGAAGTTTGTGGGAGGGGCGTATTTTGAACTCTTGTTCTCAGAAGGTTTTATACATTAAAACAATATTTTTGTACATTAAACAATTGCAACTCATTTGGAAAAGTATTTGTTGATGTCTCCTATCACCCAGAAATTCCACTCTTGATAAGATGAATGGATCCTGATGGCCACCGAGAGACATGTACACAAATGTTCATAGCAGCTTTATTCATAATAGCAAAAATCTGGAAAGAACCTAATTTCCATCAGCAGAAGAGTAGGTAAATAAAATTGTGCTGTATTCATACCATTGAATATTGCACAGCACGGGAAAAGAACAAAGTGCTCCATGCTGCAGTGTGTAAGAAGGCCGCTGACTTAATGGTGAGTGAGACACTGCACGGTCCCGTTCGTATGAAGCTCAGGAACAGGCAAACAAATCTGTGGTCTCAGTGATAAAAGTTAAACTAATGGCTACCTTTGTTTCGGGGGATATTGACTGAGAGGGGGCATAGGAGACATTACCTTGATCTGGGAGGTGGTTGCACAGGCGATACTTGTGTAAAAAACTCACTGTGTCCTACCATGAAAATTTGTTCCTCTACTGTATGTATGTAACACCTCAACGTAAACAGTAATACCCCCATTCTCCCTTAAAAATTTTTAGAATAGCGTGTAGCATGCATAGACATTTGGGCTTATGACAGTTCACCTCAGGCCAAGCTGCCAGAGGTGTAGACGAGGGATCGGCAAATGTTTTCTATAAAAGGCCAGATAGTAAATATTTTTGGCTTTGCAAGCCATATGGTCTCTGTTGCAGATTCTCACCTTTGCCATTGCAGCCATAGATAATTCATAAACAAATGAGCGCGGCTGTGCTCCAGTGAAACTGTTTACATGGCTGTAGTTTGCCAATCCGTGGTGTAGAGCACTGTGAGAGGATGGGATCTAGGGAGCCTCGTGGCGTGTTTCTGACCCAGCTTCCAAAGTACTTTGGATCTAATCAGGTGGTCGTATGGGAGGCGGGAGGGTGAGCCTAAGGGGGCAGCCGCTTACATTTGGTTCTCATTTCCGCTAATATAGACTGGTCTTTAGAATAAAATTCATTTCATGTATTCAGTATCAATGTGTATCTGCATAGTGCCTTATTTCAATATTAGTTTTTTCTCTTCGTAGGTCTCGAATCATATTAAGGAATTATTTTAAGCAAACAAAACCTTGGCTTGAAAACAAGCAAGGCCTAAGGGCTAAAACCAATGATTTTTTATTATCTTTGCTCTTATACACAAGGGATTTAGTTGCCTCAGTTTAATCACAGATACTCTGTGAAAGAAGATAAGCCTTTGTGCAGAGGCTGGGCTAACGCTGGCATCAAACTATAGAATTAATCCTGAAATCAAACATAGATTTGTTTTGCTGTTAAGGAAATAACTGTGTTTCAGACTGGTAGAATTTCTCATACTTTGCTGACTCTGCCTAAAACCATAAAGTAGAAGCCAAGTTAGCAAATACTCACCTGTGGCCTCTACTGGACCTTAATGAAATTAAATCCCTGAATCCACTTGACAATCTATTTGGGGAGAATTGGAAAATAATCTCCCGTAGTTTTGGAGCTACAAGGAAGGAAACTTAAGTGGCCACCTAATCCAGACTTCTCATTATCTAGAAGAGGTCCTGGCAGAGCAATTCTTAGTAATTTTTTCGCCTTATTCACTTAATATTTATAGAGCCCCCAGTGATTCTCACTTCCTGTGTATTCACACCCCTGTGTAGTCTCTCCAACACTGAATAAGGCTGACGTCTGTAACTAATAGGATACTGTGGAAATGACAGGGTGTGACTTCTGAGGCTAGGTCATAAAAGACATCTGGCTTCTGCCTTGCTCTCTTGGATTGATCGCTCTGGGGGAAGCCAGCAACCATGTCATGAGGGCCCTCAGGAAGCTGGTGGAGAGGGCCACGTGTGAAGGACCCGAGGCCTCCTGCCCATGCCCAGCACCGTGTGCGCATGCCATCTTGGAAGCGTATCCTCCAGTCCGGCCAAGCCTTCAGATGATTGCAGCCCACGCTGACATCTTGACAGCAACCGCTTGAGAGACCCTGAGACAGACCACACAAATAAGCTGTTTCCGAATTCTTGACCCAGAGAAACTGTGAGATAGTAAATGTTTATTGTTTTGAGCCACTATGTTTTGGGATACTTTGTTATATAGCAAGAAATAAGTAATACAGACATTACAACTTCCCAGGTACTGAGTTCAGTGCTAGGTTTTTAATATGGTATGGTGTAGTGGTTAAGAGTGTGGGCTTTGATTTTGAATCCTGGCTTGGCCGCTGATAACTTGCAACCTTGGGCACGTTAGTTAACTTCTTTAAGCCTCAGTTTAATTATCTATAAAATGGAGATAATAGTAGTGACTATCCTATAGGGTTGTCGTGAAGATTAAAGGTGATAATATATACAAAATGCTTGGAAGAGAAACTGGCTTATAGTAGGTAGTCAATAAATCTTAGCTGTCAGGATTCCTTGCTTTTGAGAAGCGGGGAGGGGCAGACTTGTTACCAGTCATTTATAAGACATCGTGGTGAGTGTGCGGCACATCCCGGGAGCCACAGAGCAGTGCTAATCATCTAGGGGAGTGAAGGTTGGCTTCACAGGGAAAATGGCACTTGAGTGGGCTTTGAAAGGAGGAAAATTCTGTAGGCAAAGTAGGCAGGTTGGGACATGCAGAAGTACTGGCTGGTGCAAAGGCAACACACGCGGAGCGTGGAGCAGGAACGGGCGGTGAGATGGTCACAATTGCTGGGACACAGACTGCATGTGGTAGACGGGGGATGGGGCGAGAAGGCAGGATGGGAGATGAAATGTAGAAGAAGTAGACGAGGACCTTGTAAGCCATATTGAGGAACAGGCCATAGGGAACTGGTATAGTTTTCTTTGAGAGGCAAGAAACTTCATTTTTGGTTCCTTGGTCTTAGTCTTACAGATCATGGCTTGGAGAGGGGAAAGATTGAGGCCCCCTACGCCCGCTAGGAGTTTGGCAGGTGGTTCAAGAGAAGGATGGGGAGGGTCTAAACCTAGGCAATGGCAGTGGTGAGGGGAAATAGGGAGTGGGTAAGTTAAATCCCAAAAGATTGTTCTCAAATAATTGTGTAGTGACGATACAGGTAGTTTCCCAACTTTTCCGCTGATGCTTTGAAGGACTCCCATAAAATGGAGAGTATAATTGTTCTGTGCAGCTCTTCTTCACTGAGAACCATTAATGTGCCAAGCATTGTGCTGGATACTTTAACATATATTATCTCTAATCTTCACAGTAGGTCTCTAAGCTTGGTATTGTGGGCCATTTTACAGAAGAGGAAACTGAAGCTCAGGGAGGCCAAGTAACATGCGAAAGAGCACACAACTAGTAAGTTGCGGAGATGGGAGTGTAACCCAGCTTCTCTGATTACATGCTCTTAGTCTTCAGCCTACACTGTTCAATGCCAGATAAGAAATGCGAGAATTACATGAAATGACACATGTGAACACACTGTGAAAAAGTTGAAAGCATGGTATAATTGTATGTTAGAGTAATCATTATATTCTGCCCTCACCCATGTGGTGGGGGATTGTTTGTTTGGTGTGGAAACAAGATATTATAGGATGTGGGGACAGCCGGGGATGAGGATCAGAAGGTCAGGTGGTCTCCAGGTCGTGGTGATTTCACGTCTTAGAGGGCTGTCGCATCAAGCAGCAGTTGATTATTGCCGTCTCTAAGAGTGCTGTTCTCTGCAAGCCCTTTGGCTATGCCCATGATCTTCTTCCATCCTTGGATTCCGATGGGGTGGGGATGTTATTTGAGAGATTTCATAAGCTACCTTAACAAGAATATTCTGAGCTACTCTCCCAAAACGTTTTCCTTCACAAAATTTACTCTGAAATTTAAAAAAATTTTGTTAAGTGAGTTGAAGTTAAGTCATGAGCAAAGTTCACGTAGTTTGCAGAATTGCCACATGATGCACTTAGCAAGGTTGTGGGACACCTGCTACAACTATTTTCAGATGTTCTTGTCCTGGTCTAGTCAAGGACTCTGGACGTCCTAATACAGCCCCATGTCTCTGAGGCCTGAGCAAGGAGGCGGCTGAGAATGACATTCTGGGTAGTGCCACCGTGAGACAAGCTGCCTTTAAGTGGGAAGCCCTGCAATCTCATGGCATTCCTGTAACTGGTGAGTCCCAGGACCGATGCCTGGAGGGACGCATTTACCACCTGCTGTGCACTTGTGAAAACACTCTCGTGGGGCAGGACGCATGCTGTTTCCAGACAGAGGACTGGGCAGGTTCGCTGCAGGGCTGGTAGCAGAAAGCACAGAATGGTTTTCAGGGTCAGTTTGATTCAAGAGGTGGGGTGTGAGTGGGACACACACTGGGAGCGACCTGGATGTGAGCCCGAGTGAGGAGAGCATCAGGAAGCTGGAAAAGAGCCGTGGCCAGGGAGTCAGGGAACAATCTCACTGATTTGTCTTGAAGGTCACAGTGTCACTTGTCCTCCCTTGAAAAAAATCAATTGTCTTTAACCCTTATTACAAAAGTAGTTCATATTTATTGTGGAAAATCTAGAAAATTTTAGATAAGCTAAAAATATTTTTAAAGTTAATCATAATTTATAAAAATAGCTACAGTTAATAATTTTGTTGAATCTCTCTCAAACTTATGTTTATCTACATACTTAAAAATTGAAATTAACTATGGACTCGTCCAGTTAAACTGTTTTTTCCCACTGAAAGTTGTAACAAGTATTTTTTTCATTTGTTACATATTCTTCTAAGTTACCATGCAGAGTATTCCACCAAATAAAAGCACCTTAATTTCTTTAATTTCCTACCGAAAGACATTAAGGCTGTTCCACTATTGTTAAAAAACCCCCAAAACTCTGTGATGAGTTTTGCGGCTAAGTCTTTGTGCAAATCTGAGACTATCCTTTAGGGTAGATTCCTAGATGTGGAGGGGATTGCTGAGTCAAATGGTATGCTCAATTTAAGAGATTTAAAAATACATATTATGCCACTTCTCTTGAGAAAAGTGGTACCAATTTATATTTTCACTAACAACAGATGAGATGGTTTTCTTTTACCATCGTAAAAGATACTGTTGGGCATCGTAAAGATACTGTTGGAGGAGATGAATAAAGAGACTCAGTTTTTTTCTTTTTGTTTTTTGGTCTAATTGATAAGGGGAAAATGTTAGTCACATTTTCATTCTTGAGACCATTATCTCACCCCAGATATGGCTCAGTGACCCCACACAGGCATTTGTTGAGCATCTGCTGTTTTCCCAGGCCTGGATTGAACATCACTTCCTCTAATGTCAGTTTTTAACACCTGGGACAGCAATTGTGTGCATGAAAGGACTTGCTGGTACGCAAGTAGAATATGAGATACTGAGCTGCACAGTGGTTCCCAGAGTGTGGCCCCCGGATCAGCAGCATCCCCTGTGATAAATGGGCTTTACCTGGTCCCACCCCTGGCCTACCAAATCAGAAACTCCGGGGGTGCGCCCAGCAATTGATGTTTTAAGAAGATTTTAACCATCAAACCTCCACTAGATGCTGAAATTCGAGAACTGCTGAGCTATAAAATTGCAGTTCAAATGCAAAAGAGGTCAAACTTGGTTGGGTAAAGGTAAGGAGGCTAACTTGTCCTGGTTTGCCTGGGACTGTCCCAATTTTAGCACTGAAAGCTCCACATCCCAGGAGCCCTTCAGGCCTGGGCAGACAGGGATGGTTGATTACGCTGGTAAAGAAGAAGAGGTTCTCTTTGTTGCAGCCTGGAGGTAATTCTGGCAGGAAAAGAATAGAAGAGCCAGAAGAGAAGATTTCAAGATGGAGGGCAGATTTTAGAAGCTGCTTTCAGCTTGTCAGTTCTAGGCTGATAGATATGGTGGCAGGAGGTTACCTGCAGGAAGCCGGCAGATGGCTAGGGCATCTTGCTGGATCCCTTGACATGAGTCACAGCTGTTAGAACTTGATATTTTCTGGAAAGGGGAGGGTTGGCATTCACCAAATTACTGCAAGATGCCAAATTGAAAAAAAAGCCACTATTAATCTTAGCAGTGAGATGACAATGAAATCCCTTTACAGCAAAAAACATAACCAAAAGTGCTTTGTAATTGCAGCAATTTCCATGTCCCTACTGATGGCCCCCTAGATTCTAGAAGAATGGTATCCGGCTTATCTGATTATAAGAACTAATCCTGAATAAGATGTAACACTCGTTCTCTCTTAGAGTGAGGATTCATCCTGGATTTTCCAAAGCAGTTGCAATTAAAACTATTTTTGTCCTTTTGTACAATCATAATTTATAAGCCGTGTAAAATTTCAGTTTTGAAAGAATAGTCTGCAAAATTATAATAAAAATATCATACGTTACAAGCACAGTGTTGAGGAGCAGTGAAGAGAGGAGAATGAGACAGGAGGGCTGATGTATATACATCAGTTATTTTTCCTAAACCAAGATTTCTGAACTTGTTTGCATATTAGAATCATCTGGGGAAATTTTAAAACATACTGCTGCTCGGGGCTCCATCCCAGACATTGTGACTTGATAGGTCTGGGACAGGGGCTTGGACATGGGTATATTTTTAAAAACCTCCCCAAGGGATTCTAATGTACAGTTGGGGTTGAGAATCCTTATTCTGATCTTAGCCAGTGGGTCTCAACTAGGATGCACCAAAGTAACTGGGGGCCTGTTGAAAACTCTGGACCCTACTGATCTTACGAATTTTTTACCCATTAGCGTACACATGTGTACAGCTAACCCCTTTCCCAAAACACGCCTATGCATCTACTCCCATGTATCCAGTCTTTCTTTACTGACTTTAAAAGACATTTCAATTAAAAATACACTTTTAGAGAGCTTTGGTATCAGTTCACCTTCCTGTTTAGATTTTGCAAAATGAAATTTTTTTCTAGTTACGTCCTTTCCCCCTCACTGGATTGTAGGTTCTTTGAGGACATTTGTATGTTCAAAACTTACCTGTGTGGCTTGGAACATCATAGGTGCTCAGTAAATGTTAGTGGTCACTGGTTATTTATGGAAGTTGCCTCATCATAACCAAACCAAACTTCTCCCAGTAGTTTTTATGATGGTATTTAAATATATTAACATCTCCAAAATTAGGGTCATAAACTATATTCACGTAGTGAACTATAGAACTTGGAGCTATTAGGCAGGATAAGTAAAATAAACAAGTCAGCAGAATTAACTACAAGTGAATCTCACCAAGAAGTATAATAATGTTGCTAAGATGGTACATCAGCAGTAAGCCTTGGAATGTAGATTGATACATGGATTAGTTCAGTAATATAAGCATATACTTAAGGCTTTTGAAAATAACTGTCATGACATGTACTAGAATAAAGTCACATTAATACACCAATAAATCCATGCAAAAGACCAAGCATTCTGTTATTTGACAAGACTAATAATATAATACAATGTATTGATACAGTCAGCCCCTCAATAAAAGTATCACAAACACCCATAGTGATACACACTTAATGGAAAACCCAAGTACCTCTCTGGGGAAAGCACCTACAGCAAATATGGAAACAGATTTAATTAAACAGTTGAGTGTGCACATTGGCCTACACATTCTCAAGCCCATTGGATTCTCCTTTAGAACCTCACCCCTGTCAACTTCTTTTGGACTGAACTTACTTTGTCATTGGCCCCTGGCTGTGCCAATTCTGCCCCCGAGGCCGCTGGAGAGATCCTAACTGAACAAATTCAAATAATGCCACTTCCTTCAAAGGAGTCAAAAGAAAGACTGAATTTAAGAGTGAACTGCTCCCAAATTTAGATGGAGTTCGAGTTGCCTTGCACCATACAGTTGGCCCTCCATATCTACAGGTTTCATCCGAAGGTTCAACCAACCGAGGATTGAATTCCACCCTTGGATATGGAGGGTGTTAGTAAGTTTTCAAAAGTTTGATGGAGAGAAAGGGAAGAAGCAGGTGCTCTGGGTTTTGAAGACTGGTATTGAAAGTTGGAGGCCTCCCATCTTGTTAAATCTGACCAAACACGGAAACAACATGTTTCCAGTCTGACTACAGTTGTCTTAAGATAATCACCATTTGTAAGGTCAATATATAAAAAACAAAACCCAAAACTTACAAATGACAAAACGTTGGAAGAAAATGCTTTCAAAATACTTGCCACACGATAACTTTCTTGAACCATACACTTATGGATATGGAACTTAAAATTAACGTGGCAGGGCTTCCCTGGTGGCGCAGTGGTTGAGAATCTGCCTGCCAGTGCAGGGCACACGGGTTCGAGCCCTGGTCTGGGAAGATCCCACATGCCGCGGAGCAACTAGGCCCATGAGCCACAATTACTGAGCCTGCGCGTCTGGAGCCTGTGCCCCGCAACAAGAGAGGCCGCGATAGTGAGAGGCCCGCGCACCGCGATGAAGAGCGGCCCCCGCTCGCCGCAACTGGAGAAAGCCCTCGCACAGAAACGAAGACCCAACACAGCCATAAATAAATAATTAAAAAAAAATTAATGTGGCAATTATGTGAAAGCATACAAAGAATGTAGGGAAAAGAGATTATCTGCATTCAGTATTGTTAGGACCAAAGGACTCTGATCTAAATCAGTATTTTGTGTGATTTTCTCTTTGTAGCATATGCCATAAAACCATAAAAGGGAAAATACCCTACTTTTATTCCTTGGTGGTATGGAGGGCTAAGAGGACATAGGGTGATGGAATTTGCATGGAGCTGGGCAGAGCTTTTCATCTTGTTAATATTTGCATTCTGATTAAGAGTTTATTGAAAAAAATGTGCAAACTTCAAAACTGCACTAGCTCGGCCATGATTGTAAGGGAATGACACCAACAGAGTACCTAATCTAGAAGGTAAAGGAAAACCGGAACTTGAATAATGGAACATAGCCCTATTCTGGTATTGAATATGGAAACTTCAAGAAGTAGCGCATTGGTAGTACTAATAGTGTCGTGTAATGTTTTAGACTCTGGCTAACACGCACTCATAGTTATAGGTAACGTTTAACCCCAGTCACCGTTTAGAGTTTCACAAAGTGCAGATTCCATTCAGTCAGCAAATATTTATTGAGTGCTTACCACGTGCCAGGCATTGTTCTGGAGATATTGCAGTGAGAGAACGGTAAAAATAAAAGTCCTTTTGTTATGGAGCTTGCATTCCAGTTGGGGAAAGACAGACGATACTTTATAAAGGATAAGTAAAATTTAGAGTATCATAGATGGTGGTATTATGATGAGATATAAAGCAAGAAAGGGGGGTAGAATAATACTTTCCTCCTTTAAAAAGCACTAGGGAAGGCCTTAATGAGAAGGAGGTGACATTTGAGTAAATATCTGAAGCTAGTTTTGTACATAGTAGTGGGAAGTTCTGGGCTGGTGGGAGAGGGGTGGGAAAAAAGGGAAATTATTAATTTTTTTCCCATCTCTCCATACAGTTTGAACTCTATCCCTGAGGATATATGTTTGTTTTCTTAGGTATGAGCTGTGGGACAATGGGCTAATTTTGTTTTTTTTTCTCTATATTTGCCTTTACTAAAAACCCTAATTAATGTGATTTTACACTAGTAAAATGGACGCTGAAACCCAGACACACTGAAGCATTTAACTTTTCCTGGAAAGATACACCTACAGTTAGGATATAACTTTATGACTTTAAAGGCCAACTAGTTGAACCTGGCCCACTGAATGTGATCAGTTGTTTCGTAGTTGTGTCCTAAACAAAAGCACTCTATGGTCACCATTTTGCGAAGATTCCAACTAGGTTAGTCAATATTCATTGATAGAGTTATGAGAAATGCCAGTAAAAACAAAAGGCTGACCCAAGTAGAAAGCCTAAAGCAGGCCTTGTGATTTTCCTACATGCAGATTTGAGAAAGAGAATTTTTTGCTACCAAATAGTGAGGTTGTTACAACATATAGATACTAATATTTTCTTTTGTCAGAATTTTAGTGTTTGGAATTATTTAACCACAGTCTGTATTTTTGCTTGAAATAGGAATTTGCTTGTGTTGACAAATGTATGAGCAAAAAACTACTATGTAAGCTTAGTTAACTATAAACTGTTTTGGGATAACCTTTAGGAGAAATTTCTGTAATACACACACCTGTTTATCTCTAAAAGAGTTCATTTTATTTTTAAAAATATTTATTTATTTATTTATTTATTTTTGGCTGTGTTGGGGTCTTAGTTGCGGCATGTGGGGTCTTTCTTTGTTGCGGTGCACGGGCTTCTCTCTACTTGTGGTGCACAGCCTCCAGAGCGCACAGGCTCAGTAGTTGTGGCGCGCGGGCTTAGTTGCCCCACGGCATGTGGGATCTTAGTTTCCCGACCAGGGATCAGACCCGCGTCCCCTGCATTGGAAGGTGGATTCTTAACCACTGGACCACCAGGGAAGTCCCTAAAAGAGTTCATTTTAATTATACAAGTTGATTACCTTTGATTAATTAATATTTAAAACATTACATTTATGTCCAAAGCCCCTTTAACCACCCACCACCCCAAATCCCATTTATCTCCAAGAGGTAAGTAACCACTATGACCACTTTGATGTGTATTTTACAGACCTTTTCTGTGAATTTTCATACATATACTCAAACTGATAGGATAGTTATTTTAAATATATAAATGGCATTTATATATCTATATCTATGCCTTGCTTTATTCCAACAGCATTTCTTAGAGAGTTTCCCATGCTAGAATATGGAGACCTGCCTCTTTCTTTTCATTTGCTGCACAGCAGTCCATAATATGGTTATACCATCATTAACTCATTCCCCTCCTGTTGAACATCTAGGTTGTTGCACACTTTTCTCAGTTACAGCAATGCAGCAATAAAGATATTTAGCCATGACACCACAGTGCATGCGAGCCAGTGATTGGGCAGTGGTTCTTGAAGTGTGGTTCCCAAACCATCAGCATCACATCACAGGGGAACTTGTTAGTGATGCAAATTCCTAGCCACCTCTCTGGACCTACTGACTCAGAAACTCTGAGGGTGAGGCCCAGCAATCTGTATTTCAGTAAGTCAGTCCTCCAGGTGATTCTGATGCATGACAAAATTTGAGAACCGCTGGTGGGAATATATATGTGTACATATACACATAGATGTGTACATACGTAGTCAGTTCTGCTATAATGCGACATGTGGTCCTAAATATCACTGCACTATGCAAAACTGTGCAATAAAAGCCACGAGGCTTATGGGACAAATGGCGTTGGGGCACAACAATCAAAAACTTATCAGTGACGTGTGAAAACAAAAGCTAGGAGCCTAATAAAAACGACAGCACAGTTTTACACATGTTAAATGGGTAAATACATAAATGCTACAGTAAATATGGTGCTTTCCCTTAAAAAAAAGACCTGAAGTTTGCTTGGGGAAGTTGGCATTGGAGGGCTTACAGCTTGTGAGTTACTGTGTAGTGGTGGAAGGAGGTTTATCTGAAAAGTTTTAACACCAGATGTGGATGGGTAGGGCTTCTAACACATGGGGGACAGAGGTAGCTGGTCCATGTTGGGATGTGTGCATTTTGTGTACTCTTAAGCAGCTCAGTTCATTTGGGTGCAATTTTCTGCTTTCATCTAGCATTTCTCATGGACAAAATTGCACATAAGAAAATGTGAAATTGGAGTTATGTTCCAGTCTTTTCCCTGATATTTCAATCATGTTGGAACAAATTTACCTTTTCAATACAAGCGTTATAGCAGACCTGACTCTATATACCTATGCATACATTTACACATGTAGTACACATAAAAGGACTCATACATGACAGAATGCTGTATTTACACTTAATTTTTTTTTGCTTAATAACATCTCTTAGAGCCTTTTCCTTATCAGCATGCAGTTACTCGTTTTTTAAAATGGCATTTAAAGCATTAAGAGATGACTAAATTGCTTTCCAAAATGCTTGCAAGAATTTATATTCCCACCAACATGCTTCCTACACCCTGGCCAGTATGACGTATTATTAAATTTATGAAATTTTGCCAGTCCGATAGTTAAATTTCTCTTTCCTCCCTCTCCTTCCCTCTCTCCTATCTCTCATGTTCATATGTATGCGTACATATATACACACACACACACTTACATTGTGAGGAATGTCTCCCATAATATACTGATAGAAAGAGGAGCTTGAAAAGTGTGAAATAGGTGGTGAGGCAGTGCTGAAACGGGAAGAAGAGGAGATAAAATGGATATGCAAGAAAAGATAAGAAAAGCCTATTAAAAAGGGAGAGGAAAAGAAAGAGAATTCAGTTTCCATTTATTTAATTATTTTTCGCTTCTACCTTTGCTAAATAGAACTCATTCGCTTTATGAGATAAGATATTGAGTTGGCCCTGTTGGGATTTGATCTATCACTCTCGCCAGTTGACATCTCCAAAAATGCAGCTTAAACAGTTAATCCATTCACTTCAGCAAAATGGTCCTAAGGGCATCAGATTCTTCTGTTGATCAGTGTTGGGTTCCATGGCCCTGACAAGCTGCGAAGATACAGCTGATCAGGGGAGTGTGATGGCTGCGGTCTGCGAGTCTGGGGCCTCTAACAGCAACAGCGGCAGAAAGGAGGCTCATGCAGGTGTCAGATGTTTTCCTGTAAAGGGGTTGGCAATGGGCATAAATGCTTCCAGCTGGGCACATTACCAAGCAGGAAAGCCATAATGATTTAATAATTAAGTCACATTGGTCTATGATCATTGTTCTTATTAGGAAATATCATTGCTTTTTGATGATATATTATGTGAGACAGAATTTTCATATAAACACTGTGATTTGCATATATATGTAATATATATTTGCATATATATATTCAAGTCAGAATGACTTACTGAAAGTAATCACCAAAAAGATGATGGAATATGGATGTAAAGATGCCAAAGATATTTAAGAAAATGTGGAAATTATGAAGATTAATATGACATTGCTCCTCCAGAGTCAGATGCATTTTCCTTTATGTGAAAGCAGCAGGAAGAGAGAGGACTACTAGCTGGATCCAGCTCTGTTTTACAATTAGGTTTTTGCACCCTGAAATCTCAAACTATGATATTATTTAAAAAATATAAATAGTATATGTATATGAATTACATAGAATTAATATTTCACTTCTAAATTAAGAATGTGCTTTCCTACTGTCACTTCTCGTAGTGTCCTGTCTTGGAGGAGAGGTAGACAGATTGTTGAGAGGGAGAGAGGGAAGAGAAAACATTTGAACTCATAAAAGAGCTTTTAGTCTCCAGGGGCTTTGAGCAGTGGCTCTGGAGCAGGCAAGGATGTTGCAGAAGGTATCTCTCTCTCTCTCTCTCATTTTTTTTGTTACTATTCTTTGCATTCCCAGTTGTGATGGCTTGTAAGTGCAGCTCCTAGGATCAACCCCAGGGTACAAAATTTAGTGGCGAGTTGGAAAGGCAAAGCAAAGCAAGGCATTTCTCCCACTCATCTGCACCCAGGGCCAGCTACATAGTTTGTGGGGCTTAGTACAAAATGAAAATATGGGGACCTCTTTTTCAGAAAGCAGGAAAAAGTGCTGTAAAGGGGCTAAAATATATAGCCTTGTCCTGTCTTCTACGGCCTCTCTTTCTCTAGACTTGTCACAGTAGTTTTTGTTTGCTATTTAATACCATTGTAAGTTGTAAGAAAAATTAAAAATTTAAATCATCAGCGTAATTTTACCATTCATCTTTATATTGTGCAATGCCAAAACAAATACAGATATAAGAACTTTTTTTAAAACAATATTTATTTATTTATTTATTTGGTTGCTCTGGGTCTTAGTTGCGTCAGATGGGCTCCTTAGTTGTGGCTCGAGGGCTTCTTAGTTGTGGCTCGCCAGCTCCTTAGTTGCAGCACGTGGGTGCCTTAGTTGTGGCAGGCGGGCTCCTTAGTTGTGGCTCGCAGGCTTCTTAGTTGCAGCTCGAGGGCTCCTTAACTGTGGCTCACCAGCTCGTTAGTTGCAGCATGTGGGCTCCTTAGTTGTGGCACGCAGCCTCCTTAGTTGAGGCATGCGAACTCTTAGTTGCAGCATGCCTGTGGGATCTAGTTCCCTGACCAGGGATCGAACCCAGGCCCCCTGCATTGGGAGCATGGAGTCTTATCCACTGTGCCACCAGGGGAGTTCCCAGATATAAGAACTTTTAACTGAGATGTGGAATTGACGAAATTGTAGTTTGTATTTTCTAGCTTGTACATGGGTATGTATTTTCTTCTTGCCAGAACAGTGGAAACACTGCATAAAACTAACTCAGTTGGTTTTACTTCATTTCTTATATACATGTACATTCTACCAACACTCTCTGCCTTTGGCTTACTGATGAGTAAGAAAGGACTGAAAGGAAAAGAAACTATGGGTCGTCCTGTCTTTCCCTTTCCTTCTACATCATCATTTCGGTATATGTGGTTGACCGATACAGGAGTAAGAAAGAGTATGACAGAGTTCCTTGGCCATTCATGTTTCTTAGAATGCCACTGCTGCCCTTTGGTGATCAAAGCAAATTCTGCTTCCAACAGAAAGAGCCCCAAGAGGGCTGTCAGAGCTCCCACATACTCAGCCCTAGATGTAACATGCTTACCTTGTACTCGTTTTGAGTCTTGCTGAATTCGCACATATTGTGGGTCTACTGGAGTTCTGCGCTCCCAGGGAGCATCTTGGATGCTGCGTGCAAATGGAGCATAAAAGGAACCGTGGACAGGAATATTTTGCATGGCTGCTTTGCTCACATGCATGCTTTCTTGTCCCCTTGGTCTCCACTTCCAAAATCACACTCAAACATAAATTTATTAAGCATTTCATACAGTGACAGCAGAGCATTAATTCCATTGCAGGGTCCTTCTGCACGGCGGCCCTGTGTGACTGCACTGGTTGTGTGCCCATGAAGCTGGCCCTTTCTGTATCAGGGGAAGCCACAAGAAAGCTGGAAGCCTCTTGCATGTGCTGTTTATGAAGGAACCCAGTTCACAGCAGCTTGGACACTGCCAATAGTGTATCCATGCAAAATAAGTTTCCTTGAAACTGATGGAATGCACTGATTGCAAACTCAGTTGAATTAATATCATCTTAGAGATAGTTGGATCTCTTAGAGGGGTCCCAGCTCCATGAGGAGTACCTTTAAGATGGGCCTTTGGAACTTCAGTGCCAAAGCTAGAACCAGATACTCATCATTAAATCAATCCCTACATCCCTTACAATTTTGTTTGTTTGTCTTTCTCCCAGGATTTCCAGCAGGAGAGCTCCAGAAGCCTTTCTTTTGGGGAACAGAATATCCTCGGTAAGTAAACTAATAAAGAAACCAGTTACTGACAAGTAACGAAGAACGTGATGTTTTGGCAGAGCATAGAATATAAAGTCAAAGAAACAAAGCCAGTGGTTGTTCAGCAAAAGGAAGGCATGGAACCTGGCATGGGTCGGCCCTACTCTCGCCATGTTAGGTATTTGTTTACTGATTCTTGTTTCCGGAGTGTATGACTGGGTAGGAAAGCCAACCTATACACAGGTAGCTTTCATTTTTTATGCATTTGTTCACTTATGCATTGACTCATACTAGAAAAATGTGGACCTTGAAGGATTGTTAGGATTCGAATTGATGGTGATGGGTCCAATACAATTCCAGATGGAAGAAACAATGTGAGAAAAGGAAAGAAAATTGCTTTTCAAATAGCAAAGAGTCTGGTTTGGCTGGTCCAAGTGTGATTCCTCCATCTCCAAATGAGCAAAGTCGCATTTCTTTGACCATTCATCCATAGTCACATCTCCTCCTTTTTTTTTTTTTTTTTTTGAATTTTATTTTATTTATTTTTTTATACAGCAGGTTCTTATTAGTTATCCATTTTATACATATTAGTGTATATATGTCAATCCCAATCTCCCAGTTCATCACACCACCACCACCCCCTGGCCACTTTCCCCCCTTGGTGTCCATACGTTTGTTCTCTACATCTGTGTCTCTATTTCTGCCCTGCAGACCGGTTCATCTGTACCATTTTTCTAGGTTCCACATATATGCGTTAATATATGATATTTGTTTTTCTCTTTCTGACTTCACTCTGTATAACAGTCTCTAGATCCATCCATGTCTCTACAAATGACCCAGTTTCGTTCCTTTTTATGGCTGAGTAATATTCCATTGTATATATGTACCACAACTTCTTTATCCATTCGTCTGTCGATGGGCATTTAGATTGCTTCCATGACCTGGCTATTGTAAATAGTGCTGCAATGAACATTGGGGTGCATGTGTCTTTTTGAATTATGGTTTTCTCTGGGTATATGCCCAGTAGTGGGATTGCTGGGTCATATGGTAATTCTATTTTTAGTTTTGTAAGGAACCTCCATACTGTTCTCCATAGTGGCTGTATCAATTTACATTCCCACCAGCAGTGCAAGAGGGTTCCCTTTCCTCCACACCCTCTCCAGCATTTGTTGTTTGTAGATTTTCTGATGATGCCCATTCTAACAGGAGTGAGGTGATACCTCATTGTAGTTTTGATTTGCATTTATCTAATAATTAGTGATGTTGAGCAGCTTTTCATGTGCTTCTTGGCCATCTGTATGTCTTCTTTGGAGAAATGTCTATTTAGGTCTTCTACCCATTTTTGGATTGGGTTGTTTGTTTTTTTAATATTGAGCTGCATGAGCTGTTTATATATTTTGGAGATTAATCCTTTGTCCGTTGATTCGTTTGCAAATATTTTCTCCCATTCTGAGGGTTGTCTTTTCGTCTTGTTTATGGTTTCCTTTGCTTTGCAAAAGCTTTTAAGTTTCATTAGGTCCCATTTGTTTATTTTTGTTTTTATTTCCATTACTCTAGGAGGTGGATCAAAAAAGATTTTGCTGTGATTTATGTCAAAGAGTGTTATTCCTATGTTTTCCTCTAAGAGTTTTATAGTGTGCAGTCTTACATTTAGGTCTTTAACCCATTTTGAGGTTTTTTTTGTGGATGGTGTTAGGGAGTGTTCTAATTTCATTCTTTTACATGTAGCTGTCCAGTTTTCCCAGCACCACTTATTGAAGAGACTGTCTTTTCTCCATTGTATATCCTTGCCTCCTTTGTCATAGATTAGTTGACCATAGGTGCGTGGGTTTATCTCTGGGCTTTCTATCCTGTTGCATTGATCTATATTTCTGTTTTTGTGCCAGTCCCATCCTGTCTTGATTACTGTAGCTTTGTAGTACAGTCTGAAGTCGGGCAGTCTGCTTCCTCCAGCTCTGTTTTTTTCCCTCAAACTGCTTCGGCTCTTCCGGGTTTTTTGTGTCTCCGTACAAATTTTAAGATTTTTTTGTTCTAGTTCTGGAAAAAATGCCATTGGTAATTTGAGAGGGATTGCATTGAATGTGTAGATTGCTTTGGGTAGTATAGTCATTTTCACAACATTGATTCTTCCAATCCAAGAACATGGTATATCTCTCCATCTGTTGGTATCATCTTTAATTTCTTTCATCAGTGTCTTATAGTTTTCTGCATACAGGTCTTTTGTCTCCCCAGGTAGGTTTATTCCTAGATATTTTATTCTTTTTGTTGCAGTGGTGAATGGGGGTGTTTCCTTAATTTCTCTTTCAGGTTTTTCATCATTAGTGTATAGGAATGCAAGAGATTTCTGTGCATTAATTTTGTATCCTGCAGCTTTACCAAATTCATTGATTAGCTCTAGTAGTTTTCTGGTGGCATCTTTAGGATTCTCTATGTATAGTATCATGTCATCTGCAAACAGTGACAGTTTTACTTCTTCTTTTCCAATTTGTATTCCTTTTATTTCTTTTTCTTCTCTGACTGCTGTGGCTAAAACTTCCAACACTATGTTGAATAATAGTGGCGAGAGTGGACATCCTTGTCTTGTTCCTGATCTTAGAGGAAATGCTTTCAGTTTTTCATCATTGAGAATGATGTTTGCTGTGGGTTTGTCATATATGGCCTGTATTATGTTGAGGTGGGTTCCCTCTATGCCCACTTTCTGGAGAGTTTTTATCATAAATGGGTGTTGAATTTTGTCAAAAGCTTTTTCTGCATCTGTTGAGATGATCATATGGTTTTTATTCTTCAATTTGTTAATACGGTGTATCACATTGATTTGTGTATATTGAAGAATCCTTGCATCCCTGGGATAAATCCCACTTGATCATGGTGTATGATCCTTTTAATGTGTTGTTGGATTCTGTTTGCTAGTAGTTTGTTGAGGATTTTTGCATCTATATTCATCAGTGATATTGGTCTGTAATTTTCTTTTTTTTGTAGTATCTTTGTCTGGTTTTGGTATCAGGGTGATGGTGGCCTCATAGAATGAGTTTGGGAGTGTTCCTCCCTCTGCTATATTTTGGAAGAGTTTGAGAAGGATGGGTGTTAGGTCTTCTCTAAATGTTTGATAGAGTTCACCTGTGAAGCCATGTGGTCCTGGACTTTTGTTTGTTGGAAGATTTTTAATCACAGTTTCAATTTCATTACTTGAGTCACATCTCCTTCTGACTCTCCTCTTCTGCCTTCTCCGCCACTTTTTTTTTTTTTTTTTTTACAGCCAGTTATTACTGTGGGCAACTGGGGCTCGTTTTGCTGGGGAACTGTAGAATATGCTTCAGCATGATTCCATCTCAGGAGCAAAAGAGCTGGGGTATTTGTCATCCAACTCACTTTCCATCATTGATTGAGGACTGCCACCAGGTGTATTAACTCCCCGGCGTTGCCCAGCATAGGCCTAGAGGGCTCTGGTGGCCAGAGAAAGCCCTGGGGCGACTAGTTTCAGGTGCTGGCAGTTGGAAGCTGTCAGATTGGTGTGCTTGAAAATGGTGAGTGCCCAGGGACAGCAGCAGGCATCGATAAAGCCTGCTATAGGGAAGCACTATCATTAGTTAGCATAAATGAAAATTATCCGTGTGTATTGACCAAATCCATTAATATCATCCCAGGTCTCAGCTGCATAGTTTCATCAGTATTCAGGTATTTGGAATCATTTTTCTCTATTGTTAAGTTTAGAAATTTATGTATATTTCCATAAAATTAAAGGTTTAGGCTAAATATTTGCTAAGCTTGCTTCCAACTAAAAAAGTCCTAGAGGTCTTTGATCCTGCTTATCATCAGCGATTTAGCTGATCTTCTGTGGTTATATACCTGGACGCTTGGACATAGTCTGGTTGGGTTTTGAACTTATTGATCAATGTATTTGTTTATTGGGTCCACGAGATGATATTCTGATATAGAAGTCAAAATCATAGAAACTTAGGAAATGTTAGTGTTCAACCTTATGCTGAGTGGGAGAGAGATTTTTATTTTTTTCCTAAGTGTTCTATGTTTGCATTGAAGCCATTCATCCTCTATTAACATACCCATTCAATGAATAATTATTAAGCATCGTTTGGGCACTCAACATTGGAAATGTGGAGATGCTGGAGAGGTGGAAATCACAGTCTGGTGAGATGGGTTCCCGTACATCCATCTGTTCTAGATGGATTTCCTCCAGAACCAACGAGTGGGTATTCTTTCTGCTCACACTGGTCACCTTAGCCCTCCCATGAGTGTTGGGTCTAATTGTGGCGACATCAACAAGCTGAATTATTTCCAGAGGAAAGAATCAGGATTTAAATGGCCTAAGACAAAATATCCCAAAGTATGTGTTCCGTGAAGTAGTAATAGAGGTGAGTTGTCCTCCCCTCCCCTTTGTTTTGTAGACTCACAGTACTTAGCAGCATAAAAATTCCCAAGAAGTCCTGCCAGAAGTCCCTAAACTCCCCTTCTTCCTGTGTTTTGGGAACTGCTGGTCTAGAATTTATGACTGAAGAGAAAAGAGTTGAAAGAACTTGAGAAGAGAACACTTGAGGGATAAACTCGTAACTGTTTTCACATTTTTGAAGGAAAGTTAAGGTAGCAGAATCATTTACTAAATTTGGGGAGGTCAGAGGGGTGTTTAGAATACCTTAGACCACTACACTAGACCAATAGATAGAAGAGAGATTCCAGATCAACATTAGGAGCACCGTTTTGTTTAGAACTACTCGAAGAGGGAATGGGCCACCTCAGAAGGGGATGAGCTCCTGGTTATTGAACATGCCTAAGGGGAGAAGTCTTAGGGCCATTTGAATGGGTTTTTGTAGACCTCTGCTAAGGAATTGAACTAAGTGACCTTAAAGCTGCCTGTAACTCTGAGATTTTTATGCATTTCCACTTCAGGCATAGAATAGCCTCTACCTGATGACAGCATGGGCTCATGGTTGCTCCAGACAGCAGTATGGTGGTTTTGTTGTTGACAGCAAATCCTGTGCTTATGTTAAACCCCTCGGGTAGAAAGAACAAAAGAGAAACTGAGTAGGTGGAAAAATTGTCATCTTCCCCATTTTATTTTTGGAAGGCTAGATTTTCTCTGCAGGAGTCTTCTTGTTTCTGGCCAGCAAGTCACATTTTAAAAGGCATACAAGTTTATTTATTTATTTTTATGACATGCTAATTTAAATAACGTCCATTGATAAAACGAAGGTGTGAATTTAGTATTAAGAAACATTATCATTGTCAGGCTTAGTCATCTAAAATTACTTTTTCTTTGGCTCTTGTCCAAAAGATTGTGATTATGTAACTGAGAATTGGAACTTGCAATGATTCAATCATTTTCTGAATTCTCTATTACCCTTTGCAAATAGGAAGCTCTTTGGAGCAGTCCCTCTTAAGGGACATTTATTGCAGAGCAGTTGCTATAAGCTTCCATTGTTCATCCCTTAAATTCATCCAGTCAACAGCATTGACCGAGGCTTGTAGAGGACCGAGTACTATTCTCAGCTGAGAGTCCTGGAAAAAATGAAATGTTACAGGCTGCATAGTGATAGCTACTGCTGCAAAAATTAGCGCTATGTAAAATTACAAGTTTGTCCCACACTGCTCTGATAGGTCTATGATTGAAATGCATAATTTTACTCTTACTTCTTTAATGAAGGTTTGCAATGATGGAAAAACAGTAGGAAAGCATTTTTTCAAATGCAAATTACCTTGCTGGAAAGAAATAACAAAGGAAGGAACTGCCACCAAAGGGAAAAACTAAATCTTACAGCACTTCCTTGGGTATAGTTGAGACAAACAATTAACATGTTAAGGATCATTATGTCCTGTAATAACATGTTGCTTCAAAAATTTTTGTTCCTTCCACTTATAGGTCCTATCTATTGGCTGGGTGACTTTGATGTTGCATCAGGAACCAACTGTGAAATATTTTTAGTATAATTACAAATCTTAGGAAGAATCCTTATAACAAGGATTTTAAGTTGTCTGTAATCCTCATGCACATGTTAAATGACTAAAATAAGTTACATATTGATCTGTCACTTGCAAGAAATGGTAAAGTTAATTAATCAATTAGTTAAATCATTATTACTTTCTTACTGTGTACTAGGTACGGAGAATTTAGCAGCAATCAAGTAGATAAGGGTTTGGCCTTCAGGGAACTTTTAGTTGAGAGAGAAGATCCCAGACACACATATAGGGAAGCCCCCCTATTGATTTCCTGATATATGATTTATATGTTCTCTTTCAGTTACCTATTGCTCCGTAACAAAGCGCCACCACTGTTGGCTCATGATTCTGCAATTTGGGCGGGACTCAGCTGAGACAGCTTGTTTCTGCTCTGTGTAATATTTGGCTGGGACAGCTCGACGGGGGCCATAGGATCTAAGATGATTTTGCTCACATGTCTGGTGCCTCAGTTGGGCTGGCTCTAATGGCTGGGGCCTGGCTGGGCCTCTCTCTTTCTTTAGAGGTCTCTTGACGTTTGGCATCTCTCACTTGCTTCACTTGGCTTCTCTCTCCAGCTCATTACCCCAACTTCTTTACACTGCAGCTGACTTCCAAGGGGGCACAAAAATGGAAGTTATAAGGCCTCAGCCCAGAAGTCACACCCGGCCCCTTCCACTGCATTCTGTTGGCCACAACAAGTCCCAAGGCTCATCCAGATTCAAGGGGGGAGGAAATAGCTTTCCTCTTGGTGGGAGGAGGAGCACATGCATTCAGGGTGGGTGGCATTGTCGGTGGTCACCTTCGTAGGTGATCTACCACATGGTTCTTTAGAGGTGAAGAGAAATAATATAACGCCTTTTCCAGATCTGGTTCAGGCTTCACAATCTTTGCTGTTCAGTTGTGAATTTGTCTGTCACAGAAGCAGAGGAACGTGACTACCTTTGAAAGCAGAGTGATCCCTTTTAATCTCTGCTCTATTCCTGTTTCATGACTCCGTTTGGAAAACAATTTAACTTCTAAGTCTATAGTGATTTTTCAACAGGTTCTCAGATAAAAAATAAACAGTATGTTTACTGACAGGATCTTTACAAACCCTGCTGCTGCTTTGGGTGTTTATAAATATAAACTACAGCTAGACCGGATATAGAACCATAGAAGCCTTAGGGCTGGAAGGGACTTCAAAAACCATCTCTGTCACATCCCTAATTTCACAGGGTAGGAACTAAGGCCCATAAATGCTCATAATGACAATGTTAGAAATTATATTTTCTTTGTCTATTTCAATGAGAAGGATGTGTTTACTTTTTTTTTTTTTTTAACAATTTTGTGAGTGTGGTTAGTAAACAGATTATCTTGGCTTTTTGTTGAGAAAATATTGAAGGATTATGCTCTGACGTTCATGCTTATAATTTTCTCCCAATTATACATTTATGCTGTAGATCTCTGAGTTATGGCGCTATAGGAGTAATTGTTGGACATGAATTTACACATGGATTTGATAATAATGGTAAGTACTGGTTCAGTGTATAAGCTGATGCTTTTATGGTCATGTTGACCATATGGATGTTAATTGTTGCTATTATCTTTGCATAGTGGTATCATCATAGATTGAAGATTATCCAAAGCAGTATGATTGCTGATTGAAAACTTTCCCCCGTGTCTTGCTGTGATAGCTTGCAATAAATAAATAATTGTTCCCATTGGAGATGGGGTAGAATGAAAAAAAAAAGACCTTGTAACTTCAAGGAAATTAGCTTTGCATTTAGATCTGGATTGCTGTAGCTGCCGCAGTAGTTACAGGAATTACGTTATAGCTTCTCTTCCTTTCATTTCTTTATTCACCGTTTTGAGATGCTCTCCCTGGAGGTGTGAGCTCTGCTCTGAAGATGATTATACATGCTGCCGAGTTAGGGCTCAGCGAGTTAGGACTCTGAAGCTTGGCTGACTAGTTCCTTTATACTATTTCAAGGATTATGCAATGCTTAATCTCTGTTTTTCTCTATGCTGTCATATATTCAGATTTTTTTTAGAAAGGCTATGCTTTCCTAATAATGAATAATATAGAGTATGCTATGTATCCTGATGACATTTAAGCAAAAGGAAAGAGCAGAATATGGCATAAACTAAAGAAATGATTGCCCTTTGAGAGTCATCATTTTTAATGAGAACTCCTTTCTCCTTTAACTTTGGAGTTTTATTGGAAAGACACATGAAATCTCCGAAACTTAGGAATTAGCAGCAAATCGCGATCACATCCACATCCACACAGTGATTTACAGGGCAGACTCAAGAACTGCCTGGCCCAAGGCCACACTGTATAGAGGGACCTCTTTCTTCCATGTCTGTGATGTCTCCAACATCCTTTCCTGGATGCCTACCCCAGGGCCAGAGACCCTTTTGATTCCTCTCCTTCTGGATAATTCTTCTTGTACTCCCACCAGCCTTTCCTTAATCACCTAAGTTTTTTGCCTCCCTGGCCTCCCCTCCCTGTTCAAATGTAGCTGCCTTGTAGTCATCTGAATCCCCAGAGCTACACTTTCTGAATTGCATGTTTGGGTTATCTGAGAGGAGAGTCTTAGCCAAGAAACAAAAGCCAGTAGTGGTCTCTTGGTTCTGGGCCTTTCTTCATGGGAAACTTAAGTGTAGTTCTCCCTCAGAATCTTCTGGAAGCCTTTTGGATTCTCTCTCAAAGGACAGAATCTAAAGATGGCATTTCACTCTGTAACCAATACTTAGAACAGTGCATTGCACGGTAACTGTTTCATGATCGCTTGGCTCGTGGGTGGGGACAGTGCCTCTCTGCTCTGCCAGGGGTTGGTTGGCAGTGGCACCCAGCCTTGCTGAAGAGCTTTGGATTGTTTCAGTTAACAGCTTTGCTTAGGGGACTTTCTCGTAAGCCCAGTGAAGAGTTCTCTGCATAATTAAATTTAAACCAATAGTAACCTTGAGTGTAAAAGATAGTCCAGATACACCCAGACTTCTTTTTGAGGGATGTAGAGAAAATGAAGAGTGAGCCTGTAGCAAAAAAGCATGTATAACTAATCTTTTTTTCTGTTATGTTTTGGAGATTTCCATTCTTGTTCCAAGTTCTCTTTTTAGAGCAACCTTCCCTGTCAAAGCAGGACAGATGGGCCTTCCATCTACACTGATGGCTGTGGAATGATTCATAACAGAGGTTTTATGTGTCTCTTGGCTCCTGGCAACTTGGAGGAAACACGGTCCTTTAGAGCTGAGTCAGGGGCTGTGGTCGCAGGGTGTGAGTGACTCACCGAGGCTGTTCCTGTGGATTGCTTGGAATTTCACTGGTAGTGGCGCTTTGACTCCTTCCATGGGCTTTCTGAAAGCCATTTCATTTCAAAATTTAGAGAATATTTTGGGTCAGAGCAGGTGAAAACAAAGAATCTAAGATTGGTCAAGAACGGTACATGCCATAAGTTGATAAATCTTAAAGTATTCTTTGTTGCTTAGAAGGAAAGAACTTCCTCAGACCTTTCTCCTTTCCTTGCTTTTTACAATTAACCTGTGACACTGGAGAGAAGGCAGGAATTGCTTCCAGGAGTGGTCCCTGCTGCTGGAACTGTCTTTTCAAGGCTTGTTGAAGTGAGGGAAAGGGAAGATGAAGAAATGAATTTGTTTCCATAAATAATACGAGTATCTTTTAACTTTCCTTTTTGCCAGGTAGAAAATATGATAAAAATGGAAACCTGGATCCTTGGTGGTCTGTTGACTCAGAAGAAAAGTTTAAGGAAAAAACAAAGTGCATGATTAGCCAGTATAGCAACTATTATTGGAAGAAAGCTGGCTTAAATGTGAGTACAGCTGCGGCGAAGGGGGCATCTTGTGAGTCCTTCTTCCTCACGTAGACACTAGCTTGCTTTAGACTATCGGTTTTCAAAGTGCGGTTCCCAGGCCAACAGCATCAGCCTCCCTGGGGAACTTGTCAGGGATGTAAATTCTTTAGTCTTAATCCATACCTACTGACTGAGAATCTCGGGGGTGGGGAGTGGGGAGCGGCGGTGGGTGGGAGCGTGGGGTCTGGCAGTCTGGCAGTCTGTCTTTTCATCAGCCCTCAGGTGATTCTGATATAAGCTAAAGTTTGAAAATCACAGGCCTAAACATTAGTCTGTTCTCCTAGATTCAGATTAGTACAGAAAACTCTGTAGCAAAGATAAACAATAAAATTCTCACAAATCTACACTCTATATCATTAAAAAGATTTCCTTCCAAACTACTGGTTAGGTTTAACTCATTGAAATAAAACGTCACTCATTTGAATTAATGACTCTGAATTGGTTAAGAGTTCTTAAAGAATTTTGAACAAAAGAAATGACTTTTAAAATGCTGATTTTCTATTATATATACATATATACATTCCTATAAAGGCACGAATGTAATTTTAGTAGTTTTTGTTTGTTTGTTTTTTGTTTTTTAATTTTTATTTATTTATTTATTTATTTATTTATTTATGGCTGTGTTGGGTCTTCGTTTCTGTGCGAGGGCTTTCTATAGTTGTGGCAAGCGGGGGCCACTCTTCATCGCGGTGCGCAGGCCTCTCACTATCGCGGCCTCTCTTGTTGCGGAGCACAGACTCCAGACGCGCAGGCTCAGTAGTTGTGGCTCACGGGCCCAGCTGCTCTGCGGCATGTGGGATCTTCCCAGACCAGGGCTCGAACCCGCGTCCTCTGCATTGACAGGCAGACTCTCAACCACTGTGCCACCAGGGAAGCCCCACGAATGTAATTTTATACATGCTTTTTCTGTGTGGAATGTTGTTCCTTTCCTTTTTTGTCTTCACCTCTACCTCCTTCCCCTTTCCCTCTCATCACTTTTATCTTCTCCACCTGTAATCCATCTCAATAACCCTGATATACTTTTTCCCATGCTCACGTAGAGTTACACACATACATACACACGCACGTGTGTATGCACACACGTGCTTTTACTTCACTGTTTTCAGTGGCTGCCTGAAAGTCCACGGTGTGAATGTACTCTAACACAGCTGACTAATGTCTTGTTGAGGGTTACACTGTGTCTCCAATTATTTCTCCACAATAAATGCTGCTGCACTAAATACTCTTATTAGGTATATATTCTTTTTTTCCGTAGAGGATAGATTCCTACTGTTACTAAGAAGTTATAATATTTCATATTCCCACCAGTGATGGATGGAGGAGCATTTATGTATTGAGTTATTTACTTGTCAATTTATGAGACCTTAAAAAATATTATAGATGTTAAAAATTTTATTTGTCATTCATATTATACTACTTTCTCCTCAATATATTTCTCATCCATTGTACTTTGTATATGGTATCTTTTGACAAACAAAATTTCAATATTTCCATATAGTCAAAGATACCTATCTCTCTTAAAAAATTGTTTCTGCATTTCCATTCTATATCATATGTGTAGTCTCCTAGCTTTTCTGGGAAGGTTTTTATTGTTTTGTTATTTTACATTTAAATATTGAAGCGTGTGAAACTTATTTTGCTGTGGAGTTTAATACGAGAGTTCACTTTTATCTTCTTCCAAGAGGATAGTCAATTGATCCAGCATCAGTGACTAAAAGACGTTTTTTTCTTACTTAATTGAATGTTTGTCAAATATTAGAATCTCATATATACTGAGATAAATTTCTGGATTATATATTCTATTCCACTGATCTATTTGTTGATTTCTATACCAATGCATTATTACTATGGCTATGTGGATTTTTCTGGTATCTGCCAATACAAGCTCTCCCTCACTGTTCTTCTTTTATATACTTGGCCATTCTCAGGCAAATATACTTCTGTATACACTCCAAGATCATTTTACCCATTCTCCACCCACTCCCCAAGAGAATCCCATTGAGATTCTAAGTTAAATCACATTAAATGTATGGAATTGACATTTTTGTCATAGTCTTCTTGTTCAAGAACGTGGTATGCCTTCCCATCTGTTTGGTATTTGTTTTAGGTTTTCAAATACGACTTTATAGTTTTCTCTATATAGTTTATCTCCTGTACATTGTTTTTACTTCTTTTTTCTTTTCTTATTTTGCTGGTTTGATCAGGTTAGCTTTCATTCCCTTCCCCCACTGTTAGTTTTTTCTTGTAGTTTTCCATTGTATTTTCTGTCCCTGCTTTCATAGTTACAAGACACAGATTTCTCTCACTGTATTTGACAATGAGACCAATAATGAAGAATTGTTGGTAGGTATGGATCTGCATGAAGATCTTCCTGTAAAACACACATGCAAACTGTGTCCTCCTAATTCATCTAGTCAAGGGCACAACACCTAAGAGAAGCAGGGGACCACACAGAACTGGGGTAGGTCATTGTATTTACACGTAGTTTCCCCAGAGTCTCTTGGTCTGTTAGTCAGGCATGTGCTCCATCCTGACAACTTGGGCTGGAAAAGCACCTGAAACCTCACTATGCCTCAAGTCTGTTATACTGGGGTTTATTTCACCATTCCAGAAGAATTTAGGTAAAAGTCTGTGCACTTTTAAAGGGAACATTTATGAACACTGAGTTGGTTCTGCTGGTTCTTAAAGCGTATGCAGCACAGGGAGACCATCCCTTATCCAGGAGGAGAAACCAGACTCTGTATCCTTGAATAGTATCTCTAGCTCCTTGGTCAGTGTCCTGGAAAGCCATTTCTCTGCCCATATATTTTTAAAATATCTACAACTGTGTCATGGGAAGACCTAAAAAGGGCGCTTCTGTGTATCTGTTTTCAATTCAGGGGTTATCACATTGTGAAAATCCATCTAGAATATATGTTGCTTCAAGAAAAGCATAGGGTTCTTCCCAGATGATGATTGAGAAGCTAATAAAAAAAATGGTGCCAGGTACCACAACAGTAACAGAACATTGCTGTTTTCCGGGGTTTTGTTTTTTACCTTTTTTTTTTTTTTTTATAGCATGTGCTAGATGTCTCTATAATTTTGTTCAGATGACTGCAGAACCTGGATAAGCTGTTGCTGCTACTGATGCATAACATACTACTATTGGTCTTTTCTATAAATCTATCTATCTGTCTGTATACCTCTCTCTATATATACACACATATATATAATTTGAATATTTGGAAACTTTAGCTGTGCTGTCAACTTTGGAGAAAGTATCCCAGTTGTACCGTGTTGGGTTGGCATTGTATAGAAATTAACAGCCATATTGGTCTAGAAGCATTAAACATAATTTTTCCATTTGGACAGGGGTAGCACACTGTATTAAGTTTGTAAGGTCTTATCTGCATGGGTTTGATTACAGAAACTAGCAAAGTATCTCTAAATAAAAAAAAAAAAACATAGGGGAGGGATTCTAGAGTCAGACACAGCTCCAAATTTTGGTTCAACCAGTTGCAGGTTGTAAGTTTTTTTTGAACTTGGGTGAGTTATTTAACATTCCTGTGTCTCAGAGTCTTCATCTGTGAAATGGGCAGCTATTTTTGAACTCGTTAGTTTGTCTTAAGAATTAAATGACTGAGATAATGTAAAGCACCGGCATGATGCCTGCTATGCAATAAGTGCTCAATAAATTGTAGTTAATATTCCTAATACTTTGTGACATACTCATAAGTATGCCATCCCAGGAGAGAACAATACAATAGGGGCTAAAAAACCAAAAAACAATAGAAGAGCAGTTTTCTTGGAGGAAGGGGAATGCATATTTCCTGGTGATTATTATATGCAGGCATGGGAGTTAGACTTTACACTTAATTGAAACATATTTAATCCTCATACTGGTTCTGAGAGGTGTGCATATTACTAGCCTGTTTTACATATGAGGAAACTGAGGCTCAGAGAGATTAAAACCCATGGTAGAATCTACATTAGAGCTTAGATTGGTATGACTCCAACATCACTACTCTTCCCCCCATATCATGCTCGTGTTCTCTTATTTTAAGTTCATTTTAAACCTGGGTGATGTATTGGGTGGAGACTATTCTACAACATCCATTTTGGCCAAAGTGTCAGATACTGAAACTGAATTCTGACAAATGTGTACCTTTGCAACAAGGACGATAGAAAGGGCATGCCTGTCTCAGCATAAATCCATTCAACCATCAGAAAACAGCTTCAGTCTTATTCCCCAAGGAGAAGGGGAGGCTTCCTTTGTGGATATAAAAGGCCATGCTTTATTTTTCTGGCTCCATTTGTGGAGGCCAGTCCTCTGTACCTGAATCATTCTTTGCGTTGGACTGGGGGGAGCTCCAATGGAACATCAGAGAAACGGGCTGTTAGCAGCTGTTGAGTCCTGAGAGGCAAACCTAGGGCCATGGGGCTTCCCTGGTGGCACAGTGGTTAAGAATCTGCCTGCCAATGCAGGGTACACGGGTTCCAGCCCTGGTCCGGGAAGATCCCACATGCCGCAGAGCAACTAAGCCCGTGCGCCACAACTACTGAGCCTGTGCTCTAGAGCCCGCGAGCCACAACTACTGAGCCTGTGTGCCACAACTACTGAAGCCTGCGCACCTAGAGCCCGTGCTCCGCAACAAGAGAAGCCACTGCAATAAGCCCACGCACTGCAACGAAGAGTAGCCCCCGCTCGCTGCAACCAGAGAAAAAGCCTGCGCACAGCAATGAAGACCCAACGCAGCCAAAAATAAAATAAATTAAATAAATAAATTAAAAAAAACAGAAACATAATTCTCAACTTTAAAAAAAAAATACTGATGATAAAGGAAAAATACTGAAATAAAAAGATGTAGGGCCATATGGTCTACTGAGGTGGTCCAGAGTGGGAGGGGCCTGAGGGGTGAAGCTAGTCCTCAAACCTCTAAAAGAAAAGCTTAGGGGAACAAGGAAGGAGATTAAATTTGAGCATGAGTGGTTATAAATGGAAGCACTAGAGTCAAGAGGAGTTAAGACTTGAGAAGGTAACATATTATGGAGCAAAGGCTCTGGACAGAGACTTGCTTGGGTTCGAATCCTTGTGAAATATGGGCAGTTAAGTTAATCACTCTTAGGTCGGGTCCATTAGAAGCAGAACCCAAGATAGGGGTTTCTTAGATAAAAAGGTTCATTGCAGAAGTAGTTTCAGGAGAAACCTGTAAGGTGGCGAGGAAGACCTGTTGGTTTCAGAAGTTTAGCCTCAGTCTGATCCCATAGAGGATTCTGGAGCATGAATTGCATCACAGAAATTGTTCAGCCTGGGATAGGGGGCTGGGCTATTCTAACTGCACATCAGTCAGTTACTGAGAGGTGGGGGTATCACCTCCCAGCAAGCTCCAGGTGAGGGGATTCCCCTAGGCTAAGCTTAATCTTCCTGAGCCACTAGCAGTTGCAGGACTGGGTTCACAGTCCCGGTAGAAAAGGGGATCTGGTGCAGCACCAATGACATCTGCGACACACTCTCAGCTTTAGATTCCTCATTTGTTAAGCAAGGATGGTGATAATAGCACTTACCTCGTAGGACTGTAATAAAAGAAAGAAGGTATGTAAAGCAGGAGTGGTAACTTTTGGAGACTGAAGCTAGGAGGCTCCTGGGTGATTACAGAGATTAGTATTTTCTGAAGATTTGTTTTTATTCATTGGTATTGCTTGATACCTGGGGGATTGGGCTAGCTTAAAAATAAAGAGTTGGTAGCATCTGTGGCTTGCAAGTTTAGAACAATGTGTATTAGTTTCCTGTTGCTGCTATAACAAATCACCACAAACTTAGTGACTTGAAACAACACAAATTTATTATTTTACAGTTCTGTATTTCCGACTCAGGTCTCAGTGAGCTAGAGTCAAGGTGTCACCAGGGCCGCTTTCCTTTCTAGCTGCTGTAGGAGAGAATCTCTTTCCTTGCCTTTTCTAGCTTTTAGAGGCTGCCCACATTCCTTGACTCCTGGCCCCTTTCTTTTTCAAAGCCAGCAATGATTGGTCAAGTCTCCTCATGTTGCATCACTCTGACACACTCACTCTCCTAACTTCCTTTTCCTCTATTTGTACAGACCCTTGTAATTACATTGAACTCACCTGGATAATGTAGGCTAATGTCTCCAGCTCAGGATCCTTAATTTAATCATATTTTAAATGTCCCTTTTGCCACATAAAGTAATATTTTCACAGTAATTTTTTTTTATGACATAGACATCTTTATTATTATAGGGCATTATTTTGTCTCTGATGCAGGGATTGGCAAACTTTTTCTGTAAAGGGCCAGGTAGTAAATAATTTAGGCTTTGTGAGTTGTAAGGTCTCTGTTGCAGCTACTCAACTCTGCCACTGTAGGAAGGAAACAGCCACAGACAATACATACGTGAATGAATGTGCCTGTGTTCCAATAAAACTTGAATTATGGACACTGAAATTTGAACTTTGTATAATTTTCACATGCCACAAGATATTATCCTTCTTTCTATTTTCTCCCCAATTGCTGAAAATTGTTAAATCCAGGCTTACCTTGCAGCCTGTAGAAAAACAAGCAGGAGGTTGGATTTTGGCTTGTGGGCCATCTTGGTTTAGAATATTTTTTTGTCCTAGCCTATTTAAGGGTTTTAGAAACAATCTTCAAATGTTTGGAAGAATTTCTTCGCTGTGCTTGGCTGGTTGTCATACATATTGCAAGCCTTGACCTTGTGGTCTGCACTACTTCTATTGGATTTTTGTTCCCCATGAGAACTATCCTCTTTTTAATTTTTCATGGAATTTGCTGAAGGTAAAATGGTAATGGTTGGTCTTAAAACCTTGCTCCTGTGTGGATGGTAGATTTTTGGAAACATAAAGCCCACTGAAAAGAATACTCAAATTAGGTGAGTTAATCAGAGAAAGTAATCTGTATGTTGATATTTCTATTTTTTCCCCATTTAACCAGAGTCACTCAGAACATGTTAACATTTTATTAGAGCTGGCTAAATTGGTGAGAATAGAGAGGTGGGTGAGAAAGAAATGTGTAGCATAATAAAACAGAAATTATGTTCAGGAGCACCTTGCTGGGGTTAGTTTGCCATCTCACAATATGTTATGACTACCTCTGATTTATTGAATGCAATTTTCTCTTTAAAATATGGCACTTTCTCTTGCTATCATATTTATGCCTCTTGCTGAATGACAGTTGGCTGTCAAACACTCTTTTTTTCCTTTTCTTTTTCTTTTTGTTAGGTGAAGGGGAAGAGGACCCTGGGAGAAAATATTGCTGATAATGGAGGTCTGCGACAAGCTTTTAGGGTACGCACTGCAACATTTGCTGTGATTTTAAAAATTAAACTATAAAATACCATACGGGTGCACCTCAATTTACACCACAGACATTTTCTTGAGGAGTTAGAGTTCTGTAAATTCTGTGAATTTCTGTAATTTGAATTATATTTCCCCATTGACTCTATTATATTCTATTATATGAATAGAGCTGCATTTCTTTCTTTTTCCTTTTTGGGGAGTAAAGTCACCCTAAAAGTAATATTTGTTATTAAGAATCATGTATTTAAAGGATAGTTTTCAGAAGGTACATTCAGTGTAATATTAAAACATGCTACAGAAATCTCAGGGCTAGGTTCGTAGGTGTTTTCTTGAGTACAGTCTCTGTAGCCCTCCTTATAATTTTCTCTTAAAATACCAAACTTCTAAATTACGGTCAGAGGCTAGGGGTTCTCATATAGTGGGCCAGGTAAGAGTCCATAATAATGTTTTTATCATCCACTGGTCCATGGTTAAACAAGACACATGAGGATGATGTAGAAAGACATTCATAAAGCTAAATGCATTCAGTGTAAAGACCAAACTGTTATTTTGAGGTTATATCTTTCCTCTATTCTAGTGAAAATATACTTTATTTTATAAAATGATGATGATTGAAGATTATAGTTTTCCCTCTTACCTGGCAAAATTAAAAAAGATTGCCCATAGATTGGCCCCAAAATTTATTTCCATACGGCTTGCCATTGTGTTAGATTTGTTTGTTCCCTGGTAGGAATAGAAAGAAAAGCTTTTTGGGGGAAGGGGGCGTTATTTAACATGTGCCCACTTTGGCCCAGCTGCTTTGGTATCTATTGAGTGAAAGGTCTTTTTGCAGGTGAACCTGCTTCACTGTTAAGCAATACAACGTTGACTTGCATTTCCAGGTGTTTGTTTTCTTAAAGGAAAACTTGATAGGATACATTTTGCACATGGTGGAGGATATATTTAATATCTCTGCACTGGCTGAGAAAAGAGAAAAGCCATTATTGCAGCAGATCATCTCTTCTACTTCTCTCCCCAGGCTTACAGGAAATGGATAAATGACCAAAGGCAGGGGGTTGAGGAGCCTCTCCTACCCGGCATTGAATTCACGAACAACCAGCTTTTCTTCCTGAGTTATGCTCAAGTGAGTAAGACCAAGGAAGGGGCATCAAAGATGAAATGTGGGACTTTGGCTTGCTCCCTAGATCAAAGGTTTGGAACAAAAGTTTAACGGCATAACTTTGATTTCAGCTGAAATCTTATCTTGCTGCTTATTTTCTGGACAAATTTCACCTTCATGTTCTGTGAGACATAATTAATTAACTGATTGAATCAAGATTTATTGGTATTTTTTATCAAGTGGGTTACCAGCCTTGTGGTAACTCACTTGATTTTTAGTATACCCTGACTTCTTAATGTATTTGATACTATTTGTAACCATTTCTAGTGACTCATTCTTTGGCTTTCTTGGCCCTGTGGTTTCCTGCATTTCTCCTCCTTTACCTCATTTGCTGACTTTACCCCATCACTCTCAACCTGTGGGGGACCCTCAAGGCTATGTTCCCAACTGCCAAATGAACATGTGAAGACTACTAGAGCTGAAAACAACAACAACAAAGGCAAGGAGAGTCATGTCACCCTTTTGTGAGTTTAATGGGCTCTCTGAGCAGAAATTGAAAGATGTGCCCTAAATAAGGCACAATTCTGAGTTTGAGTATCTGGCCAATGAGGCAAGTGCCAGTTGTTCTCTGTTATTCGGTTATTGCACTGGTTTATGTCACAATATGTAGGCCTCATTTTCAAACAAGTCTGGGATGGGTTGATGACGGTTCTGATGCATGGCCTCACAGTGGGCAAATCTGTATCTGTATGCTCAAAACTAGGCAAAAGTTTTCATCAGTACAACTTCCTGTTCCTCTTTTCGTTCACTCCTCAGTACGCTCATTCATTTCCATGTCTTCTTCGGTTGACTCTGGCTAAAGAATTCTCATCTGTCTGGGGTCTTTATTTCTTAAAGCTGACATGACAACACTAAATAAATGATCATTTATCAACCTGACATCAGCAAAAGTGGAGTCAACAACAAAGTGACTTTCCTTTTTAGTTTTCTCACTTCTATCAGCACACCCTCACCCTCAGTCTTTGGGTCTTCCTGGTTAGGAAACCTGGATTCTTAGGTCTTATTTGATTTACCTATCCTCATTTTTGTGACATGTGTCCCAAAAGCTGATGTTTCATCCTTTTAACTGCTCTTCAGATTCAGCCTCCCTTTCTCCCCATTACCCTATCTCGTCATCTATAGACTGTCGGCCTCGATCTCGTCTACTCTGGATTATCCCAACAGCCTTATGGCATGTTTTCCTGACTTCGGCATCTTTCTACCACTGTCTGTCTTACATGCCACTGAAATAGCATTTTTATTTCATTACTGACCTGCCGAAGGAACTGCAGTGGCTCCCAAGTGCCCACCACATTGAGACCGAACACCTTTCAAAGTTCTCCTCGGTCTTATCCAACTCTACCCAACCAGCTCTAAGTTCCCATAGCTCCACCAGACTCACACTTAGCCGGCAGGTGTCCTCATTTCCACCGCGCAATGTCATGCTCATTATTGTCCCTGTGGTTTTGCTTTTGATTTTCCTTCTACAGAGTGACGACCCCCTTCGTACTCCTCCCTCTCAGATTATTGAATTCCATCTTTACCTTTCAGGATCCATGTCAAGTTCCACCTCCTCCACATCTTCCACAAACTTCCCCAAGGACTCCAGTTCTCGTTAAAAAGAAATCTCCAACTCCTTTGCACTTATTTTCATTACCATGCAGTTGAATACTTAATTGTTATCAAAATGTAAAGGACTTTTACTTTTATCTTCATAGCTAGTGTATCTTCATACACTTCTTACTTATCTCCGTAGCATCCAGCAAAGAGGCTGGGTATATTGAAGACACTTGACATTTTTAGATAAATTGCTTGAAAAGGCTGAGATTAACACAGTTCAATTAAGGAGACTTTCTTTTGGGTCAGTACTGGGTCAGATATCTAAAATAAGCACACAGATATAGTTAGAACTTTCTAGAGCAGGGATTCGCAAACTAGAACCCGTGAGCCATATGTTGCCTGCTGTCTATTTTTGTAAATAATGTTTTATTGGAAAACAGCCATGCTCTATACTTTACACATTGTCTATGGCTGTTTTTGTGCTACAGTGGCAGAGTTGAGTAGTTAAAACAGAGACTTATGATCTGCAAAGCCTAAAATATTTATTATCTGTCCCTTACAGAAAATGTTTGCTGTCCTCTACTCTAGAGGACAAACTACAAGGTCTGTCAGTTCTTATTTAGGTTCTTACTTACTAACTTAAGGTCCATCTTAGTAGATGAAGTAAATTAACTGATATCAACGTTACAGTCATAGTTTTGAAATATCTCCAAATAAAATTTCAAACTATATATGACTTACTTTAAAGAGATTAAGAAAAAAATGACAAGATATTTTATATTACTAATGAGAAACTTATCTTGGAGCTTTTCCTACTGGCGGATTGAGGAGATTTTCAACCTTTTGTACATTGAAATAAGTCTGCTTATAAGGAGTAAAATTATTTTCTCTCCTGAGAAGATACTAGGAAAACAGTAAGAACAAAAATGTGTTTTTAGAAATCTCATAAATGATATATGAAGCAAAGACAATACTATATAATAATGTAAGAATGTAAGAGGAAATAACATACGAAAAAGTGAGGTAAAATTGTGAGAAACAACTTCACCTTAGCTAGCTTCTGAGGAAGTTAAGTGCTCCCATTATAAAAACATCTTCAAAGTCAAATTCAGAACCACAGTGACGGATGGTTTATCTTCATCAAAAGCAATAAAGCAATAGCATTGTATCACCTTTGCTGCTTCCTGTATCCCTGTAGTTTCTGTGACCTGTCAGTTTTTCCTCAGATATTCTTCTTATCCTTCTTCTCTCTCTTCTCATTGCTACTTATTTAGTAGACATTCATGGGGAACCTTCCTGGGGCCCGTAAATAATCTTCAAACTACTCTCTCATTTCCTCCTACTACTATACCCCTGCCAGATAAATCTTTTAAAAATATATTTTTTTATCACCTTTGTGCTCAAAACCAATGTTTAAATATAGTCTAAACACTAGCCTCTTGCTCAGGACTTCGGATATCTGGCCCTATCCTCACCCTCCCCTGGTCTCCCCTTGCTGCCCACAGGCACCACACGGTCCAGCCAAGCTGACTGTCTTGCTTTCTCTTCTCTCAGATATGTCTTTGTTTCCATTTTCTCCTCCACTTGGAATTCCCCCCATCATATTCATGTTTCCTAATTCTATTCATACTTCAAGCTATATCATATTTCAAGACAGTTCAAATCAGGACTAAGTAGGTTAGGGTACACGAACAGACAGTGCAAGGAAAAGTTTTTTTTCTTGTTCATGCTCCATGTCCAACATGGGTCAGCAGTGGGGCTCTGCTCATAGTTACTACGCAAGGACCTGGGTTTGGGGGTCTTTATCTCCACATGTGCTTCCGTGGTCACAACAGGAATAGGGAAGAAATATGAGGAAATGTGCACTGGCCCTTAATTGTAGCATCTTAAATTATTCTTAATACTCTTAAAACTTCTGCCAGATTTTTAAAGCTTCTGCCAGGAAGTGACATATATCACTTCTGCTTACGTTTCATTGGTCAGAGCAAGTCATATAGCCATGCCTAACTTCAAAGGAGATGCAGCAGTGTCCTCCTATCCGAGGCCTGAACCAGGATGAAACAGACAAAGCACCCAGGGTGCAAAATACTTACTTCTCATGACCATATTCAGTAATGGATGATTGATTCATTTTATTGATTCAAACGAATGTGGTTAAATTTGATAAGGGCTATTCCAAGCATTATGTTAACTGAATGAGCACATTGGTTGATTCCTGGACACATATGCTATTCTCTTGATTTAAAGCATTTGTTTGGAAACCTCTCTTAATTTACTCAAATTCTGGAAGTATTCACAGTGATAAAACTTTCTACTCTGGGGATTGGAATAATAGATGTTACTACTGATGAAGGTTTTATCTGATCTACTAAAACTGCTCGTCATCCGTTGAGTCTAAAATTACTCTTCAGTATACTTTGGAGCAGTTAAGGCAGTAGAAAATGTGTAATTGAAATGGAAACATAATTATCGGGATGTTTTCTCTTCTAGGTGAGGTGCAATTCCTACAGACCAGAAGCTGCCCGAGAACAAATCCAAGTTGGTGCTCACAGCCCCCCTCAGTTTAGGTAAACAGGCACATGGGTGGCACTAGTTTTTAACTGTGCATCTCCATCTCCTCCCCTACCCAGCCATCCCAGGGCTCTAAAATAGGTGATCTGACCAAAGCCTGCATTGTGAACAGTGATAGCTCCATTTCACAGACCAAAACAAAAATCTGGCCAAACAGAAACTAAGCATCTTTTCTTTAATTAGTAGCAAGCTGGTTTAGTCAGCATTCTCTCACCTAAATTTCTGTAGTAGGCTTTTGTACACACCTCTAGTATCAAGAGATCTATGAGATTATACAAGACTCCAAAGGTAATTTAGAATCCAAATCATAGCTTTAGTATTAATTCCCATTTATTATCTTCCAGTTTTTGAAAGGCAGCAATCCATGGGTGCCATGAGCACACCACAGGTGCTCAGTAAACGGGCATGTTTGATTTATCCAACTGCCTACTTTTTAGAAACATGAGCCAAAAAAGTCTCTTTTCTTAGATAAGGATGAGATCTTATGCACTGTGGCTTAAAACACCTAGAGCTCTGGTTTAATCTGTGTTGTAGAATATCCTATTTAATGCCTCTCGTTCTTTCATGCAGCCAACCAACAGACATGAATGAGTGCCCACTTTCTGAATAGCTCTGAACACAAAGGAGGATATATGGTGATATTTAGCTATTGTAATTCATATCTAGAGGCAAAAGCTCTACATTTTGGCTTTTAGTTTGAGTCATATTTTGAAACAATTGCTTATATATGAAGGGAAAAGAATTATGAATTACAATCTTATTTAATTGTCAGAATGTATAAAATATTAAGTAAAAATAAAATTAAGGTTAATATTATTTAACCCATGCTAGGTTTCTAGCATAGTTTGAGGGAAATTTTCTATAGTAGGGGACAGAGTTATAATAGTAAATGCAAGAAACTGTAATAATTTGTATTTATTTGTTCTTTGCTTAGAAAATATTACATCTGGATATCTTTATATTTAATGTTTAAATGAATCCATTAGCATATTGCAGGAAAGTCTTCTAAAATTTCTCCTATGTTTTAAAGTCTTATTCCCAAAGCCTTGCCTTAGAAATGCTTCAGAAATTGACTATAAATTACCCAATAGCATAAAAATCTAATCATTGTGTTAGAAATTCTCCCCCACTGGGCTAAACTGTCAAGAATGCTGACAGTCTCTAATGGACTAAAATTTGATACCACTGACAAATGGTGCAGATGAAACCACACAGTGGATTAATTACTCAACAGATAAGTTTTTAAAAACTAATTTCCTTTTACTAACTAGTTGCCTGTAATGTTGGATTTTAGCTGATAATTTGCAGGGTATACTTACTGATTGTCAGCTAAATTCTATCCTTAACACTTGCCCAGGGTGAATCATACTATGAAACCTGCATCCCTCCCCCATACATCCCAGCTAAAACACAAGAGGTTATGGGAATTTGGGGATACAGGCCATTATATTCATTCAAATGCCCATAGGGAACAAAGTCATTAGGGAAGAAACAGTCAGTGGCCGAGAATGCTGTCTCTTAGTCAGCCTTTTGAACATGGAGTCGGGTAAGAAATAGATGAGGGGGGAGGTTTTTTCCTGGCTTGTTAGTGATCTCTGCGGTAACTGTAGATTTTGAGTGCAGCAGAAATCACACAATGGAAATACCACTTCCAAAAGGCAGTTAGAATCAAAGTGCTGAGTAGGAATCCGCAGTCTTTACTGCAGTCAGGGAACTTGCAAGAACACCATATTTTGGAGCTAACTCCAGTAAAGCATTACTCATCAATAACAGCTAGACACCATTCATTAGTTTACGATTGCATAAACCAAATTCTAGGTAAATATGAGCCTTCAAACATAATAGGAGTTTATAGAAAGTGTTTTTGTAGATTGAAAGAGTTCTTTAAAGATAATTTAGGGACTTCCCTGGTGGTCCAGTGGCTAAGACTCCGTGCTCCCAATGCAGGGGGCCCGGGTTTGATCCCTGGTCAGGGAACTAGCTCCCACATGCCGCAGCTAAGAGTTCGCATGCGACAACTAAAGATCCCGCATGCCGCAACTGAAGATCCTGCACGCGGCAGTGAAGATCCCGTGTGCTGTAACTAAGACCCTGAGCAGCCAAATAAATAAATTAAAAAAATGTTTTTTTTAAAAAAAGGTAATTTAAAGATAGCAACAACATGGATGAATCTTAGCAGACATAATACTGAATGAAAGAAGTCAGAGGCAAAAGAGTGCATACTATGTGATCCACTCATGTGAAGTTAAAAAACAGGCAGAACTAATCTGTGGTCAGACTAGTAGTTATGCTTGGAGGTGCTACTGTTAGGGCACACAAGGGCGCCTTCTAGGTGCTGGAAATATCCCATGTCTTGATCTGGGTGGTAGTAACATGGGTGTATACATGTGAACTCAATGAGCTTTACATTTTAAATGCGTATACTCTCTATCAGTTATATCTTCCTTAAAAAGTTAAATTAAAAAATAGTTTGAGGGGCTTCCCTGGTGGCGCAGTGGTTGAGAATCTGCCTGCTAATGCAGGGGACACGGGTTCGAGCCCTGGTCTGGGAAGATCCCACATGCCGCGGAGCAGCTAGGCCCGTGAGCCACAACTACTGAGCGTGCGCATCTGGAGCCTGTGCTCCGCAACAAGAGAGGCCGCGATAGTGAGAGGCCCGCGCACCGCGATGAAGAGTGGCCCCCGCTTGCCGCAGCTGGAGGAAGCCCTCGCACAGAAGCGAGGACCCAACACAGCCAAATAAATAAATAAATAAATAAATAAATAATTAAAGGTGCTAATAATTTAAAAAAAAAAAATAGTTTGAAAAGCTAAGTATTGGTAAATCTTATAGTTTGTAGGAATTTGTAAATTTATAGGAATATACGACCCTATATACAATTTATAGGAATTGTAGATCCTACAGTTTATAGAAATTTGAAGATATTTTGAAGATTAATAGCATTTGTCTGGTTCTAGTCTCGGCTCTGTTAATTTCTTTGGAAATTTACTTAACCGTTTTGGGCTTCAGTTATCTCCCTGTAAACAGATTAAATGAATGCAACATCATATCAAGCAATATATTGATACAGTTTTATCCAGAACCTGTTGATTTGTAAGAATTAAATGACATGGACTTTGACATATCTTTTTCAGGGTCAATGGTGCAGTTAGCAACTTTGAAGAATTCCAGAAGGCTTTTAACTGTCCATCCAATTCCACGATGAACAGAGGCACGGACTCCTGCCGACTCTGGTAGCTGGACTGTTGGTTTATGCCATCCTGAGAGAGTTGTGCCGTGCTCATCACCTACTGCTTTAGGCCTGTGTTCCCCTGAGGATGTTTACTTTTGACGCATCTTCATTACTTGGGTATTGCTTAGATCTAAACAGTATCTATTCAGAGTTGTAAGGCTTAAAAAAATGGAATATAAAAAATCGAATCAAGTATGTTTCTTTAGAAAACCAAACCAACAAAAATAAGTCCCTAGGCTGCTTTTGTTAAAATGCTGTCTGCTGAATTGTTGCTGTTGTCCATTTTAGTGTGTAAGCCACAGCTAAGTGGTCCGTATCATTTTAATCTACAGCTTTGCAGGGGCCCTAAGTAGAACGTATCCAGAAGAAAATTCAGCCTATTACACTTGCAACCCTCAGTGATGTGGACATGTGCGAGGATACCCGGGAGGTCTTTCTGCACTGTGGAGCGCACTGTGAGATTTCACACATCGTCATTACGTAGCATTGATTAACTCTAAGGTAGTTAGATTAGAAATATGTTGAATCCTCATTTTACAATATTTGATGAAGTTCTTGCCTTCAGCTTTGGAGTCTCTTGGCATGGAAACATGCCTCACGGCTTGTATCTGGTGTAGCTTATTGCCCTGTTCAAGTCAGCATGAGCAAAGCTGGCAGAAAGGCTGCTTGGTAAAGGTTTGAGTTCATCAAATAGAAAGACAAGGTTGTATCTGTAAGTCCCAGAAGAAGCCAAAACGCCTAGTCACGCAACAGCGGGGACACTAAGAAATGACATCTCCAAAATTTGATCTAGTCTGCCCACACCTTGGCGATTATGTCGTCTGCTGGATACTTCTCTTCAGTCCAATTCCTGGTGGTCTTGTTATCTTCATATATGTGCATTCTCCTGTTTCTGAAATGAGTAGGCATCGAGAAAATGATTTTCTAATTCCCCATTAGGAATGTATGGCTTTCCTTCCCCTTTAGTGCAAAGGGACAAACCCCACATTGAGGAGGGCGCGAAGTGGCTCAGTTCAAGTTACCTCTCTTTTAAAAAACCTTTTTGAAAAATTTCTTGATTAAAGACATTTTAGAATCTGTTGATTGAATTGAAAACTCCCTTCATAGTCCAAAGAAACATAACTTTTACTCTTCAAGTCTTCTTCTGAAGAGTCTGTAAGAAAGAGCAGCGTTACGTTTGTGATCGTCAGAGCTCTGTCCTTTCGAGTGAACTGCTCCGTCTCTCATTAGAGAGCGTGTGTGGAGGATAAAATTGTAACGGCCTTCAAGTGGTTACCTGGCATTTTCGGTTTCTTAAAATAGCCATCCCCCCTTCACATTATTCCTTGTACATGTGGTTCTAGGTTAAGTAGGCCAATAGGAAAATCTCGGAAGCAAAATGACAAATTCAGGCTAACCACAGGAAGCCATTTTACATCCCTGGGATTTGTCATTTAAAAAATAAAATTATATATATATATATATATATATATAAAAGTGTGTGCCATGTCCTTTTGTAACCATGGGAACTTAAGAAGGGAGAAAACTGCAGGGGCACCGTCATGAGGAAAACAATTACACTGCGTCAGTCAGAGGAGAGTGATTTTCCCCTTGACTTCCTCCTCTCTGAATAGATAGACTCCTGAAGAGCAGCTACCTTTTCCTCCTTAACCATGGCTTAATGTGACCTTAGTTTGTATTTTGAAAACAAGCAGTTACTGTGTCTTTTCTCCAGAGGAATCATTCTGATTTGGTTTAGACTTAGAAGATTCTCCTTGTTTTTTTCCTGTATCTGGACATGTAAAATCAGCTGAGATTTTTAAGGCCTATATGAATAGCATTTTCCTTCTAGATTTCTCTTTTTAAATTCCAAATAAACACATTCCTGCAGGTCAGAGAAAGTGTTTGATAAAAGCATAGAATTATGAGTTTGGAAATGGGACTCGTTCAGTCACTTAATGGTTTAGGAAAACTGGTTGGGGAACAGTTGGGGCCCTCACAGTTTCTGAATGATGTGGCTACTTTGTCCTGACTAACTTTACCTGATGTAACTCAACTACACTGAAAGCTGTAGATAGGATGGCTGTTATTAAAACAAACTCAGAGCAGCCCAAATCATCACTACTAGCTGGAACAATATTCTAGTAGATTGAATTTCCAAATACATGCTCATATTTAAATTTTCAGAGTACATTCTTATTGTCCCTTCTCTTCAATACAGATTAGTATAAAAGAATCAGACACTGATTAAGTGGTAGAGGGAGGAAGGTAAAATGCAACTGGAAGGGAGGGGAAAAAGTAGGGAGAAGCTGGCCTAAGAATGTGACTCTGAAGAGAGCACAGGATTTTGGCAGTCCTTGCCAAGCACATCCACTGGAGTAGAGCCATAAAGTTTTACAAAAATAATTATGCTAAATTAAAAGGAAATTAGATATTGGATCTCAGACTAGGACTGCCAGAACAAACTTCTCTGATTCATATACCAGATGTTCTGCCAGTGAACTATTGTCTGGGCAATGGAAGGAATTAGGTTTTTTTGGGAGATTCTCCTGGATTAGTCAAGGGTCTTATGTATATAAAATGATCTTGTTTGGGCTTATCATCGTTGCCCAAAGTTTCCTGAGTTTTTTAACCAACCACACAGCATTGGCCTCCTATTTCCATTTTTTTTCCTTTTATGAGATGGACTTGGAAGTGACTACTGCAAGCTCAGGATTCATAAATTATCCTTGAGTTTATTCAGTGCCTTTCCTCAATGGAGCTGAAAGCACAGCACATAAATTTTATCTCATTTAGCCTTGGAGCATCACTAAGAAGCAACTAGGAACTATGGCTTGCCGCACAGGTTATTCTTGTGCCAGAGCAGTGGAGAGGTTTGAAATTGCTTCTCAAGTATCCCAGAGTCAGGAAAGGCAGGGCCTTTGTTCTTTGGGCTGCTGACCTTTGCATTAATCTTCATCCCGTAGATTACCCTATTTCTGAATACATTTATTCCATCAGTATTTCTGTAATCACTTAGCATTTGATAGGCTTCTTCCTTGATATTTTTAACATAATGTCTCAGTTGCATGTTAAATTATGGAAGAATGTATGATTATTTCAAGCAACAACATTCTCATTGCCAGTGGCAGTGCCCCACTGGTTTGAAGAAAGGTGTTCTTGGATTATGCATTTCTTATCTAAATGGTCATTGTATTTTCTTCCCCTACTTGTGAAACAACGTGAGCAATCATTTTAAGGACAATAAAAAGTTGAAGATATTGTTTCCTCTCTTTTTAAAAATAATATTAAAATCTGTTACATTGATTAACATATTCAGTTCTGTTTTAGACCATATTTGCCTAAAAAGTACACAAAGCACTGTAGAGGACTAGGTTTCTTGGTTTAGGAAAGTGGGATTTGAATGCAGTAACTTTCTCTGTAGACAATGAGAGATTTGCGAGGTGGTCATTGTATTTTCTTCCAGAATATAAGCAGATGTGGTTTATTGCTTATGTAATAATATTCCTATTGAGGACAAGAGAGGTTTCTGAGGAAATTATCAACCACAGTACGGCTGGTCTTGCAAAAGTGACAATGAACATTACAGTTACTGTCGAACCAAAGAATCTCTATGTGCTATCCCCTTTCTTTAACAATCGAGTCGATTTATGGTCACTTATTCAGTACATAGTAACTGACCACCATTATATTTAAATCACTGAACTAGCTGTATTTAGGCAGACCATATGCAGTCTCAGGGCCTCAGTGAACAGTCTGGTCTAACATGGGAAACAGATATGTAAACTGCTACAGTCACCCTATTTCATGACAAGTGTGATGAAATGCAAGGACATCAGGTTGTGGTTTGGTGCACAGAGAAGGAATTATTCAATTCTCCTCCGGTGGATGCTGTCGGAGTTCTCTCTGCCGAGATCCCAGTCCTTTTACCAGGCACCTAACCTCACCTTCTGTGTGCTTTGCTTCCTCATTGGCTGTAGATCTCTAGGATGGCTGCCCTCATACTACTGGAGCCTCTGTGCCCCATGTACTTCCAGAGAACTGGACGTGCCTGGAGTTTATATTTCCTGGCGACCTTCGGACAACGAGTGAGTGGTGCAGGACAATGAAAGCCTGACTGCTTTGCCTGGATCTAGACAAATCCAGAGGCATATCATAGAATTCATACTAAGTTCTCTGGGGGGCATTTTGGGATTAGTTTGGCAGCGCAAGTAGAGTCCCCTGTTGATTATTTTAAACATCTTTCTGACACTGATATGTTCTGAGATGTGGAAAAGTACTCGTTTGTAGTAGGTGTGCCATAGTGTCCATGTACAGGTGATAGACATCAGACAGACTGTGGAGCTGGTAGGTAGTAAGTGTCTGAGTATGGCCTGTTAGTGCCCCTCTTAGAGAGTCTACTCTAGTTTCTGAGCTGATCCTTGAAATAAGAAGCTGGTGGAGGGGAAGAGGCTATGGAAGGTATTGAGTGGAAGGTTTGGTCTAGTCCAAGGAGTTATCTACGTCACTTTTGCTCATATTCCATTGGCTAGAGCTCAGTCATATGGCCAAACCTAACTGCAGGGGAGGCTGCGACATATAGTCTAGCTGTGTGCCCAGAAAGAAGAGGAAATGGGTTTGGCTATTACCTAGCGATACCAGCCACACCTTCTAAAGTAAAATACCGGCCAGTATCTTGGAGCTCTTCTGAATTTAGGAAATTGTTTTTGAGCACAGCACAATGAAAATTTTAAATGCCACTGGTAGCCTGGAGTTTATTCTGTAGGAGTCTTTTTAATTAACAGTTTAATTGGATAATTTAATCCCCTTTAGAATTGGAAATATGAAAATGAAAATGAGATAGTCCCTGTGATCTGACAATACTGTGCTTTAATAAACACACCAAAGTGAGCCCGGAAATGAGCACCACAAAAGCATTACCGTAATTTGTGATCAGTGAAAGAAAACCTGATCTATAATTTTAATTATTTATAAATGGTTTAGCTACATGTTTCATTTGAATGTATATTTTGTTTTGTTACTTGTCTCAATTAGGAAGGTAACTGAATATAAGATTATGTGGCTATGCCATGGATTTACAATATGTTCTAAGCTTTTAAAATATATCCCACTGAGAGGGGAAATAAAATATTTTTTATGAAATAACATGTGCTATGTCTTCTAGGATTTTTAGAGGATTTATATGAAAATTATGGGAATTCCCTGGCAGTCCAGTGGTTAGGACTCTGCACTCTCACTGCTGAGGGCCTGGGTTCAATCCCTGGTCGGGGAACTAAGATCCCACAAGCCATGCGGGGCAGCCAAAAAAAAAAAAAAAAAGACCTTTAAAAAAGAAGAAAATTATTTTTACTTCTCCATTGATTAGAGCTGAGAAATGCTATTCTTTATATTCATGTTTTTTTTTAATTTAAAAAAATTTTTTTAATTTATTTATTTTAGGCTGCGTTGGGTCTTTGTTGCTGTGTGCGGGCTTTCTCTAGTTGTGGTGAGTGGGGGCTACTCTTCGTTGCGGTGCGCGGGCTTCTTATTGCGGTGGCTTCTCTTGTTTTGGAGCACGGGCTCTAGGCGCACAGGCTTCAGTAGTTGTGGCACGTGGGCTCTAGAGCACAGGCTCAGTAGTTGTGGCGCACGGGCTTAGTTGCTCCGCGGCATGTGGGATCTTCCCGGACCAGGGCTTGAACCCGTGTCCCCTGCCTTGGCAGGCGGATTCTTAACCACTGCGCCACCAGGGAAGCCCTATATTCATGTTTTATGCTTTCTCCACTTAAAAGAAAAATCGAGGCTCAGAGTCCAAGAAACAAAGATGAGTGTCCATGTGCAAGCCACAAAAGTACTGTTCGAATTAATTCTGGCTTGAGATGCCACTTTACAGAGGAAGAAGCACTAAGTGATTAAGTTAAAATCCCCAATGTAAAAGCTACCTAAAATATTAGGTATCACTTATGCTGCCAGTTAGGCTGAAATGTCTGCATATGTCCTGAGCAAAAAGAGCAGTATAGTTTACCATTTAGAACTGAACTCCATCAATTTCCAAACTGATTTAGAAGAGAAGTCAGTGGAATCTGTACGCTGGTAACGGTCACATGACTCTCCAACCCCAGTGACATTTGACGAATGAAGAAAATAACCCAGAGAAAATTTACTCCAAGATTGTTCGGGCATTTATAAATGATTGTTTTTTTGCCTAAAAAATGATCATGATGAAAACAGCGAACATTTCTTGACACCTACCATGTCGTAGGCACTCAACTAGGGTCTTGCATGCCTTATAGCCAGTCCTCACAATAACCTTGCAGATACTTGTTACTGTTTCCACTTCACAGCTGTGCAATACTTGTGTGACTTGCCAAGACCACATTAGTAATTGGAGGAGCCAGGAATAAAGTCATTTTTGTCTGATTTCAAAGCCCATTCTCTAATGCTCTACTGGGCAATTGGAACAACGTTCCAAACCTGCTTTTGACCTGTGAGTTACTGAAGATTTCAGGCTGTGTTCTGTAGTCATCTGTTAGAAAAATGTGAAGGAGTCAGTTTACAGGTGTTTGTACCTGATGATAGTTCCATCTTGAGTCCTTCAGAAAGCTCTCCAGAAGCTGCTCTTCACTGATAATGCTAGCTACCATTTAGTGAGCATGGACCATCGGCCCGACATCCACTAGATGTTTTATGTATATTATCTAATTTAATCATTAGGATAACTCAGACACCTATTGTTATCCCCACTTATAGGTAAGGGAACAAAGGCTTGGAGAGATGAATAACTTGCCCATGATTATTTAGCTAGCAAGCAACAGGGCCAGATTTGAATCCATTTTTAATCCATGTGGTCCCTTAGGCAAACATATAGCTGTGGGGACCCCAAGTCCTAGATTTCTGGGCTGGGATGTCCCAGTTTAGTTGGTAGACTCCCCCTCAGTTTACCTGTGTTCAGCCCTGTGATTGCCTGTGCCCTCTGTGTTCGGTCTTCTGAAACCAGATTGTCTCCAGGTCACTTTCTCCAGAGAAAACCTTTGTGACTCTGCCTGTGGGTAGCTGAGAGCCTGTGAAAGTTAAAGACTTCCAAGCAATCACCTTGTTCATAACCCCATCATGCATACTGACATTCACTGCTACCTACAGCTTCCAAGGCCTGAGGCCTTCTGGTAGTCTGCAGGGCACTTCAGCTTGCTTCTAATAGAGGGTCTATTATTTTTGCCCATGTGGCCTTTTTTATATTTTTAGTATCCTTTTTGTGAGAGGGAAAGTAGATCCATATCTGAGTAACTGGAAGTCTATGTTTTGTTTTCTAAAGGGAAAATGCACCAAAAATTTATTTTTTTATTTTTTTTTTATTTTTGGCTGTGTTGGGTCTTCGTTTCTGTGCGAGGGCTTTTCTCTAGTTGTGGCAAGCGGGGGCCACTCCTCATCATGGTGCGCGGGCCCCTCACTGTCGCGGCCTCTCTCGTTACGGAGCACAGGCTCCAGACGCACAGGCTCAGTAATTGTGGCTCACGGGCCCATTCGCTCCGTGGCATATGGGATCTTCCCGGACCAGGGCCCGAACCCGTGTCCCCCGCATTGGCAGGCAGACTCTCAACCACTGCACCACCAGGGAAGCCCCAAAAATTTATTTTGAAAGAAATGCTGCTATAGATACAGTTCTACTGAATTATTGCCTTCACCCAGCAATATCTGTAACTAAAGAGTCTAAAGCTTCCTTTAAACTGCTGAATATTTGGAGGTTTCATTTTATGCAGAAGCCAATCCTATTTTTTCTTAGTCATTTTAATAAAACAAGCATGCATGAGCATTTGGTATTTTCCATTTCTCCTAAAGCCATATAACTCAGTCTTTGGAGAATTCGTTTGAGGTGAAAGGAATGTATCTCTGTCCACCTTCCAGAGTTGCCTGGGAATGTGTCTAGGAGAATGCTAGGGTGGATTTGTTACGAAAGCTCCAGAGGAAATTTTTACTTATCAACAAGGGCCAAGCACAGTCCTTGGAGATTCACATTTCAACTCTCATTTGCACACACACAACAGGCTCCGGCGCAGATTGAGTTTGAGTTAGTGCACATAGCTTGTTGGGAGGAAATCAATCAAAAGCCTTTTTAAGCATAAATGGTTCTTTAGGAACTGAAAGCTGAGTGCCTCAATTTTATTGTAAGCATTGAATAAAAACCATCTTAAAGCATTCAGCATGTTAAAACTACAAACACGAGTAATAATGAAGGTACTCCCTCACCTAGGTATGTTGGTGATATGTACGAAGTAATATTTGTTATAGAATAAGAAAATTCGACTGTCATTTAAGATCTGCCTACAATACATGAGGCAGAGTGCTAGCTGTCATACTGGATTTTGATTAATCCAGGACTTTGGTGACTTTAACCCCAGAGTTCACAAGCAATATTATAATAACAGAATTGTCATTCCAGTGTTTTAAAACCCTTCAGTGATCTTTCCATTGCAGTTACAATAAATCCCAACAACTTACCCTGACCTAAAGGCCCTGCATAACCTGGCTCTCCACTTTTCCATTGCCATGTCTCCATTGCATTTTTTCCTAGTTACACTGGTCTTCTTTTTGTTTCTCCAATTTACTAAGCTTTTTCCTCTCTTCTTAGTCTCAGAGACTTTACAGCTTTGCCTGAAATAGTTTTGCGCGTCTTTCATATAAGCCTGTTGAAGTTAGGGCCCTTTACTTTAGAGTCCGTCCGCTCACCTAGCTTACACCTCCCTAGATCTAACCACAGTTACCAGTGTTCTTTTCCCTCCCCTCCTCATCTTTTTTGGCCCCTGTTGATAAGTAAAAATTTCTTCCGGAGCATTCATGACAAATCCACCCTAGCATTCTCCTAGACGCATTCACAGGCAGCTCTGGAAGGGACACAGAGATACATTCCTTTCAACTGAATTGTCCAAGACTAAGTTATATGGCTTTAGGAGAAATGGAAAATACCAAATGCTCATGCATGCTTGTTTTATTAAGATAACGAAAAAAAAACTATGATTGGCTTCTGCATAAAATAAAACTTTCCAGTATTCAGGTAGGAGTGTCCCTAGGATGTTGAGGAAGAGCAAGGAGGCTAGTGAGGCAAGGAAGAGTTAGGGACAAGGTCATGTCAGAATGCAAAGTGGCATTCCGATAGTTGATGGTCATGTAGACCATTGTAAGGATTCTTGTTTTCACTCTGTGTGAGATGGGAAGCCGTTGGAGACTTTTGAGTGGGAAAGTGACAAGATCTGCCTGCTGATTTCCAGGATGGTTCTGGCTGTGTTGAGACTAGACTGTGGGTGAACAAGGGAAGAGGTAGGAAGACCAGTTAGAGGCTGTGGCACTCATCCGGGTGAGAGATCATAGTGGCTGTGTCTAGGAGAGTAGCTGGGGAGGTAATGAACGAATGCACAGTAACAACATTTAAAAAAGAAACTCTTTTATAGTCCGGAACCTTAAACTCTCCAAGTATTTCTTTTTCATTTGTCATTTTCCATGTTGCTCCCTGGATCCATGCACGATTATATGGTATAATCTTAGAGCATTATATGATTTTGCATGATTTTTTTTCATTTAATAGTATTGGCATGCATCCATGGTATTTAATAATCTTCCATTTTAATGGCAGCATAATAATATTCTTTAGAGTTTCAGTGACATTTTATTCAACCATTTCTTTATTGTTAGAAGTTTATTATTGATTTCATTTGTAACTATTGTAAATAATACAGAGATAAATATCTTAATGTGTAGAGTTTTTTCCTTTCCTCTTGATTGTTTCCTTTAGAATAAATACTTGAGAGTGAATTTACTTGACCAAAGGGAGCATGTTTAAGCTTTTGAAATATAGTGACAAATTGCTTTTTAGCACGGTTGTATATATGAGGGTACATACTTCATTTTACAACAGAACTGGAGCAGGAAAGGGTCCTATCCATAAGAAAGTTATGGTATACTGGAGGAAGTAGATGTGTAAGCCAAAAACTGTAATAACAAGCATAATGAAGAACAGTATAAGAAGGTGCCACGTTTAGTAAAACCTGGTAAGTTCTAGGTGTTATTAATTTCAACTTTACTAATACTTTGCATCTATTAAATATATAAAAGTGTGACTGGTTGTTTAATTTTAGTAATTAGCTTTTTGGTTTTTACTTCTCTTGATGTAAATTACCTGCACATCAATGCCTTTTGCCCTTTAAGCTATTAAGATCTTGTTTTTTTCTTTTCAATTATATGAGATTTTTATTGCTTATTATTTTTAGTCATTAATTGAAACAGAAAAGTTCTATTGCTATGCTCTGATCATTGTTTTGTACTTTTGCAACTAGTATTCTTTTTTTCAGTGCTAGAAACTTTTTAAAAATTTTATTTAAAAAAATTTTTATTGGAGTATAGTTGATTTACAGTGTTGTGTTTCAGGCATACAGCAATAGTGTTCTTTTGTCAAGTAGTGGAGAAAGGGCAGAGTGCTCTGCTTCACACGGTTTGCCTTGTTGGAATAAGCTTTAGACAAAGGAGTATAAAGATACTTAATACAAATTTAGGAAGAATACTATGTTAAATGCATATCAGTTAACTGAACAAATATTTATTGAACCACTTGCTAGATATTATTCTAGGGCTGGGAATACAATGATGAATAAGAGCTCTAACTCCTAATTATTTAGTGATTTAAAAATTACTTAACAATTCATAAGGAAAAGTAGATATGTAAATAACAATTTCAGCAGTGTAGTATATCATAGAACAGAGTTGAATGCAGGGTTCTTTGGGCATAGGACTGGATAAAAACATTTCTAGAGCTAAGCAATGAAAGAATTACAATGTCCTCAGCTGTGAAATCTAAATAATAATAAATTAATAAGGCAGACAACTCAATAGGAAATTGGGCATATGACTTGAACTTGTACACAAAAGAGGATATCTGAATTGCCAACAAATATATGAAAAAGTGCTTAAACTTCACTAATCATTGAAACCATAATGTGACTCATTTGTATACCCCTCCCTGCAGAGTGGCTAAAATAAAAATGGATTTAGACAAACAGAACTCTCATATAATACTGATGAGATTATAAATTGGTATGGCCACTGTAGAAAACTATTAGGCCAGTATTTTCTAAATGTAAATATGCGTGTAACCGATGACCCAGCAATTCCACTTCTAGGTAGTAATAAGTTGCCATCTTAGTAGGTCGAAAATGGTTGAATATTGGCAATTTCATATTGTTCAACCTAATGTTTACCCAACAGAAATGCACGCATATGTTAACCAGAAGACATTGTAGAAGATGTTCACAGAAGCACTAATATTTGTAATAGTTCAAAACTGGAAACTACCCAGATGCCCATCAACAGTAGAGTAAGTAAATACTTGAATATTAGTCTACAATAACAATGAAGAAACTACAGCTACATACATATGTTTATCACAAGCATGATATTGAATGAAAGAAGCTGAATTTTATGATTCTATTTATATGAAACAAAAGTATGCAAAACTAATCTATGCTATTAGAAGTCAGGGGGAATGGTTGCCCTTTGAGTGTTAGTGACTGGAAGGTCCCACAAGGGGGCTTTTGAGCTACTGGTAATATTAGGTTTCTTGATCTGGAAGGTATTTACATTAACAATTTGTACACTTTTATATATGTATATTTCACTATAAAGTTTTTTAAATAACAGTAAAATAAATACAAGGAAGTCCATGTAAGTTCTGATTTTTTTCCCCATGATAACTACTTTGATGCTTTTTGAGGGAAATAATGAATATCAGATGTTTTCAAAAATCTTTTCTTTGCTTGTTTTTTGAACGCTTGCTTTGCTGGCACTCTTGGGCAATCCTGCAGTTGTCATAGGAATGTACGTAAGAGACGAGACTGGGTGTGGGGTCTCTTGGAAGAGATGAAGCTGGACCTGAGTTTTGTAGCATCCATTGGAGACAGCCAGGGGAGCAAGCAGAGAGCAGAGAGTTCCAGGCAGAAAGGCCAGGCTGCTGGAAAACAAGATGAGGGAGAAAAAACCTGTTGGGAGGGACTGGAAATGGCTTATTAGAGCTGGAGCTTGAAGAGTGGCTGAGGAGGGGTTAGCGTTAGGCAAGATAGTTTGGCAGAGACCAGATGGAGAAAGGCCTTGAAGGACTAGGCTGCTGAGTCTGGACTTGATCCTGTAGGCATCTGGGAGCCACTGAACAATTTAAATCAAATCATTGGCACAAATAGATTTCTGATTAATGAAGAGTAAGCTGGTGATGGTGTGGAGAACACTCGGAGAGGGGTAAGACTGAAGCCTGGGGGACCAGTTAAGAGGCCACTGCAGTAATCGAAGGGAGATATGACGTGCTGGTGGCATGGGATGGAGACGTAGGGATAGATATGAGAGCTCTTGAGGAGACAGAATTGTTCTGACGGGACTTGGTAAATTGATGGGTTTGGAGTTGATATGTAGGCATGGTGCTACATACATAAAAAGGTAAAACCTTTCATTCAATAAATAGTGAAACACATACAGCCTTCTTCCTGTCTTTTTTTCCCCCTTTAACACCTTCCTACAGTTACATAGGTCAAAGGATGTTGCCGTGACAAGGAAGAGAAAGCTTACCAGCTACTTACCATTGCTTCTTAGAATGAAGACTCAATGAAACATTTCATATTTTTTCAGTGGAGAATCAGGTAGGTCATCTTGTGCACTAGCACACAAACTTCTTGATTTTGCCAAATAAGCCAGTCAAGAGGGAAATGGTAATTTATCTGAGAAGCCCTGTGTTAATGCCCTTCTGGAAATAGAAAAAAAGTGGTACCTATATACATTGTCATATACTATTGTAAACAAAAAACAATTTGTGCATGTATTTATATGATTATATAGGTAGAAAAATATGTATACACATATGAATAAACATACCCATATGTATATATACACACAAACATATGCACACTAGGAATTTATACAACTATGTAATACCCTTGAGATATTAGATACAGAGATTATCTAGGTATATAAAGAATAACAAAGTTTTATTTAATTTTCTCTTTATTTTTTAAATTTTTTAATTTATTATTTATTTATTATTTTTATTTTTGGCTGTGTTGGGTCTTTGTTTCTGTGAGGGCTTTCTCCAGTTGCGGCGAGTGGGGGCCACTCTTCATCGCGGTGCGCGGGCCTCTCACTATCGCAGCCTCTCTTGTTGCGGAGCAGAGGCTCCAGACGCTCAGGCTCAGTTGTTGTGGCTCACGGGCCCAGCTGCTCCGCGGCATGTGGGATCTTCCCAGACCAGGGCTCGAACCCGTGTCCCCTGCATTGGCAGGCAGATTCTCAACCACTGCGCCACCAGGGAAGCCCTCTGTCTTTTTAAGCATAATATTTGGGTGGGAGAGGATCTGGAGGATATTTTCCTTACTTTAATTACCTCATTGCAATTCCTTCCTTTCAATTTTGGTTTTTATAAATGGGAACACTATATTAATCCATTCTAATTAAAAGCCAGTCATGCAACCCTTCAGTTAAAGAAACAATTTTTAGTCTGCCTTTGATATCATTTAGTCAGAAATTGCCTGTATGGCTTTTGGAATTATCACCACTACAGTGCTCTGGTGACCACTGGGGCAACAGCTTTACTTGCTGATTTTATTCTAAAAATATCAGGCATTGGCCAAGTGCTTTTGCTCTGGAGAAAGGTTCAGAGCTCTTCCAAGGGTGCCTGACAGAGTGCAGAAATTTCTATTCCTGCAGTAAAAGAAGAGGGAGAGTTATGCGGCAAGAAAAGCCCCAAGTTCACCTTCTGCTTGGCCACATAACACCTCTTCACCTTCCGGCTGCCAGAGGAGCTATGCTATTCTTAGCCATCTCCTGCGAAGGTAATTACACAAAACCCCTCTGAAACCCATTTCCGTATTTGTCCAAGAAATGTTTGTGTCTTCTGTAAATCCCCGGTGCTGTAACTAAGCCCTTGGCTGGGTGGGAGGGCAGCCAGGCTTCCTTTCCCCAACAGAGCCCTTCCTGTACCCGAAGACAGTTAGCTCATCATCAGGCCACCCTCCTTCCCCTTCTCCAGACTGAAAGTGTTCATCTTTAGCTTTTTCTTGTCTTTCTCCTTCTTGGTATTTCTACGATCCCTTTCCTTTTCACTATTGCCAAGCACTTTTCAGAACTGGACCTCCTGCTATGCAAAAAGCCCAGTTGACCTTGCTCTCCAATTGGTGGGGAAAAGATAGAGTTAAACAGGGTCTGGGGGAGCAACAGAGAAAGTCAAGGCAGGTGCCTCTTGCCCGCAGCTGTGGAGTACAGTTGAGTCATGGATCAGAAAGCCCAGATGTCAGTACAAAATCAAGGCCCCCAATCCGAGGTAGCATCCTCAAAAAACAAAGCCAAGTCCAAAGGTATTGCTGATCCAAAAACCCAGGGAAAATCCAGCAGAATTGCTCAGTGAGGGGAGCAGCCTGGACGTGGGCTGGGGTAGTGAGTGGGTAGCTGCAGCCTTAAAATTCAAGTCTTAACTGTCATGGGGTGGGGAGGGGTGGGTATCTCCCAAACGGTTGAAGAATTGATCAGTAGTGAGGTCAGGATACTGTTCTGATTACCTTTTCAGACCAAGACAGAATTCCTCCACGTCACTAAACATAGGCCTCAGACCCTCTGGTGGACCAGGGCCAAACTTATGAGGATGTTGACGAAGCAGATGTGGTCCATGCCAAATGGTTCCTTCCTAATTGGATCATGTGATAGTCTTTTGGGCTTGAAAAGTTGGAGTCATTTCCCTCTCCCTCCTCTCCATTGCCAGTTAGTCCCATTAAGTTAGTCGCCAAACTCTGGCCTTTCAGCGTCTCCCACATGCTCGTTTCCTTTGGTCTCTATTTCCCACTCAGACCTGAACAACCTCAGTCCTGAACTGTGAATTGCTTCCTCATAGGACTGTCTGATTCCTGTCCCAGTTTGCCAATCTACACTATGCTCTGTTCCCTTTCTTTTAAATCTTTATTTGATGATTTTGAATTGCCTAGAGGGATAAGTTTATACTCCTCGTTATTCCATCCAGACCCTTCAACATTTAGTCCTCAACTCCCTTTCCCAACTGTATCTCCCATCTCTTCCGTATGTGAGCCCTCGATTGAGTCAAGCGTATTGCCCTTGAACAATCTGCTTTCCGCATCTGTCTTTGTCCATGTGGTTCCCTAGTCCCTGTCTTCTATGCCCATTTAAATTCTATCTTTAAGGATGCAGATCTAGTCTTAGTTCATCCAAGAGCATCTTGGCCAGAAGTTCTCTACGTCCCCAGAATTCGTATAGCACTTCATGTCCGTTTCCCTCATCCAACCCTGTACGGTACCAGGCTGTTAGCTGGCCTTTCACATGTGTGTATTGACTTCCCTGTCTAGAGTTTTAAATACTTTGATGGCAAAAGTGGGCTTTTGGTGGTAAGGATATCACTCTAAACAGCTTAGCGTTGTCCTGAAGGTTGTGCTTTCGCTGCGGATTCAGTGTAGTTACAGTGCTACAGTGCAGTGACTCTCAATATTTTTCAAAGGCGAGGGTCACTTTGTTCCCTTCTCATTGTCAAAAAAATTTTTATCTCCCACATTTACGTCCTGATTCATTGATTGAAATTTTTAAAAAAATAATGATCAAAGCTTTTGTGCATTTGATGATGCTTTACAATGGAATTTTGGGTATAGCAACACCCACATGTATTTGAAAATAAGTAGTGTGGTATTTGTAAGATGTTTTTATTTATTTGGTCTATAGATAATTCTTAGTGAGCACGTGGTTTTGCTGACCCTAGCAATAAGAGCGGCTCCCCTTGTGTCCTGCTGCCCCGTTATTTGGTCACGTCATCACTATCATTATCTCGCAGGGCTGCTGTGAGGATTAGACGAGATACCGTGTATTAGGTGCATGGCACGATGCTTGGTGTTTAAGTGATCCCGACCTTTCTTTCCCTTCTCCTTGTCACCATCAGCTAATTTTGAAGGTGAGGAAGTTCTGGGACCTTCTGGGCAATTTGATTTGGATGGGACTGAGTTTGGGGGAGTGAATGTGGGGAAGGCAGTGTCTCTCAGAGGAAAGGTGAAAGAGCATTAAAGATCACCTAGAGGAGCAGTTCTTAAACATTTTACTCTCAGGACTCCCTTCCCCTCTTAAATATTATTGAGGACCTCAAAGAGCCTTTGTTTATGTGGAATATCGAGAAACTTAAAATATTTATTATTTCATTTAAAAATAATAAGCCATTACACACTAATATAAATTACACATTCTTATGAAAAATATATTTTCCAAAAGAAAAAAAAGTCAGTGAGAAGAGTGGCATTGTTTTAAATTTTTACAAATCTCTTTAAGATCTAGGTTAATAGAAGGCAGCTGTATTCTTACACCTGCTTCTGAGTTCAATTTGTGTGATATTTGGTTCTGGTGAAATTAAGGAAGAAAATCTAGGTTCATACAGATGTATTGTTGGAAAAGGGAGGGGTATTAGAATAGCCTTTCAGATAATTGTGAATATTCTTTGAAATGAAACCAAACTCAACAAATGGTAGTTTCTTTTTTTTTTTTTTAATAAATTTATTTATTTATTTATCTTGGTTGCATTGGGTCTTAGTTGCTGTGCGGGCTTTCTCTAGTTGCGGCGAGCGGGGGCTACTCTTCATTGTGGTGCGCGGGCTTCTCATTGCAGTGGCTTCTCTCGTTGCGGAGCACGGGCTCTAGGTGTGCGGGCTTCAGTAGTTGTGGTTCGCAGGCTCTAGAGCGCAGGCTCAGTAGTTGTGGCGCACGGGCTTAGTTGCTCCACAGCATGTGGGATCTTCCCGGACCAGGGCTCGAACCCGTGTCCCCTGCATTGGCAGGCAGATTCTTAACTACTGTGCCACCAGGGAATTCCCTACAAATGGTAGTTTCTTAAAGGTTAGTTGCAATATGGAATCTGAAACAGCAATGAAGTTTCATACACTGTTAACACTAACATCTACTTCTGTCTTGATTTTAAATGGGTCTTTTAATTATGTATGATTTTGTAACATCAACCATTGGTCATTTGGAAAATATTGGTTCACTGAGTTATGCAGAACTCCCAAGTGTTGACACATTTCATTATACAGTTTCAAAAAATTACATTCATTATTAATTACCACTGATCTCATCAGATAAGTCTTTAGTACTGGGAAGCTGCCAGGATCGTGGCAGATACAAGATTTTCAAAATTTTAATTTTCATTCAAAAGCTTGAATTTTATAATTGGCAACAAATACTGTCAGTTGTTTTTCTTGAAGTGACAGGCTAACTCTGTTCAGTTTTGAGAAAATGTCTGCCACATACCCAAGTTTGAATAGTCATAGTTTGTCAGTTGTTCTTTCAAATGAAAATAATGTTCCACACAAAAAAGCAGATAGTTTACCTTCCAAGTCAGATGATGACATAAATGCTTTTCCTTGAGATAGCCACTGTACTTTGGTATGCCCCCAAAGTACTTCGGTGTACTTTCTTTCCGTTTTGTCACACAAAATATGAAAAAGATGTGTACTCAAGGGTTGAGATTTAATAAAATTAATATTTTTTAGAGCTTCATCACGTACATTCTTAAATGAAACTAGCATTTTCTCTTTACTGTGTGGCAGTAAAAAATACAGTGACTACTAGGATAGTTTGATACCACTGCCTTGCTTCGTGCTAAGAAGCCAGCAGTTTTATCCCCCATTGCTTTTCATGACAAATGTCAAATGGTGGAAAAGCAAATAACATCTTAGTATTATTATGGAAATAGTTTTGACCTCCAGGACCCTCAGAAAGGGCCTTGGGAATCCCTAGGGGTCTGTGGACCACATTTTGAGAAACACTGCTCTAAACTTTTGCAAATGGCTGGCCCTCCCAGGATGTAAAATATAGCTACCGGCACACGTGGGAGGAGAGCTGAAGTCTTTTTCACACAGGGCAGTTTGCCTTACTTTTTGGAACCTGAGATGGACTTTTTATTTGTTTGCAGAACTGAAGGCATCTGGCTTGGGAACATGATTATTCTCCACTCACCTTTAAACTGCCTCAGCTCTTACTAAGTCTCTGGCAGTGATATGTTGATTATGTGAATTTAAAGCCCGCAGGAGCCAGGGGAATGACAGATCAGATTCCCTTAAATGAGAAATAAAATCCAGGAGCCTGGCAGCGGGACTTAAGGCTCCTGCTCCTGCCGACCTTTGGTATCATTCTGGTAGAATGACTGCTTCTGGGCCAGATGGCATGTGGCTTAAGCGGAGATGTCTCAACCTGTTTACTAGCATTAATTGTGCACGTTGATACTTCTTCATTGTGCAGTCCATAATTCTTCATCGTCACCCTCACTTAGATTTTTTTTGAGGCAGCCGAATTCTAACAAACAGGCCTCCATGAATCCAAGCAATTTCAACAGGTCCAATTTCTCTTAAATCTCCAAACTCAAACCTTTTTATATCCAATCATTGTTACAGGCAGACAGACACCGAATCTCTCTTTTGTCAATCGAATTTAAGTCTAGCAACTTTTAAGAGCAGTGAGATTGAAGGACAGAGTCTCTATGCCCTGAAGGAGGTGGCTGAATGGAAGCCCATTTAACTTTTTGTTTAAAGGCACTAAACTAAGGATCAGTTTGTAAAGGCAGCTTTTCTAGTGTGGCAAAGTTAGCTTCTCAAATCTGATGTGGATAAATGGAGGGTCAATACCCTTTATCTTATCAACAATTTCACCAAAAAATATTTATTAAGGGCTTTCAGGTCAGGCTTCTCAGCTATAAACAAGCAAATACTCCTAGCAGAGCTGTCGGAACCCACTTCTGAGGGTTGTTGCTCATTAGGTCAACTTCAAATTATTTTAGAGATAAATTCTGAGCTCCGCTTTTGAGTCCCGTTAACTTCTAGACAGCTTGCACCCAGGAGCTGCTTTGGTTCACCACTTTGAAGTTGACCTAATGAGCAACAAAAGTAAACTTAGCCAACTAGGAAAGAGAGCTGGCTTTTTTTCACCCAGGGTTATGTGTAAGGACAGCATTCTGTCATATGAGAATGTCACAGTTCAGACAGAAGAACACTAGTTCCAGGGAAGAAGAGAAAATAAGTTTGGGATATTTTATTTGACAGGCTTTTTCCCCTTTATATTCATTGTTTTTGAATTATATGCATACCACTAACCCACACCTCGCCATACAACCTTCTTAAAGAGCCTGCAAACAAGTCATTGTAATTGTAAAACAGGAACATTTGCATATGCCTTCATGCTCTAAATTTTAGGTTTTACTTAGAATTTTGGTTTATTGCTTACAATAGGGGCAGAACATCCATGGCTTAGTAAATAAGAACCACTTTGACTTATTAAAATGTACTGCTTTTTTTAAAAGCCAACAAAATTTCAAATTACCTAAAATTTAAATCAACATGTAATAGGAGGCTTGGTTTGAGAGAATAAAGCGTGTTGTCTTTAGAGTTTAGGCAGGTTAGGAGACTCCAGGAGATGGGCCCATAAGAAATTTATTTGCATGAGGAATGAAGTTGCCTCCTGGGAGTGAATGAATCCTAAGAGAAGATAGCATTGCTGGAATACTGAAACGTTTCCAGAACTAGGGGAGAGTGTCAGAGGTGAGTGGCATTGTATATTCAAATTTAAACCAGCTACCATGAGCTAGCACTGCCTCAGTCCTTACTAGGGGAGTGATAATTAAGAGCAAGTAAAAACTAACAGAGCAATTTCAGGAAAATCTCTTTAACACATTGGCAAGTGTTAATCTGAAGTGCTTTGTCGCCCATGTAATAGAGTGAAAGAAAGGAGGGCAAGGAAGTCCATTTATCTTCTTAGACTACACAGCACCTTCAATGTTTCCTTGTTCCCTTGCTGGCGCAGCAGTGACTTTGGGCATTAGTGAGCACTGGTACCTTTGGTGGGTATCTGGGCATTGTTGTGTTTTCACCATTGGTGTAGCCAAGAAGCAACACCCCAACAAGCCAGGGAAAAGGAAACCAACATAATTCCCTGTCACCATGTAAAATGATAATTGGACTGGGGATAGTTTTCTGTTATGTTAAGAACTTCTGGGAATAAGCAAACTTACCTACTTGTTCCAGGAAGTACTTTTTCCTGAAAGATAAAATTGTGAGCCAGCCAAAAGAGTTTACTTAACAAGAATAACATATTGCCCATTAATACTCATGTCAATATTCTCAATTCCCTGTGCCTGCCAATCTTTAGGTGTCATGTTATAAAATCTGCGCAATTCTCTTTGCAAGACCTGCCCTAAAATCACCCAGCCCAGCCCCTAATATCCTATCCTGCCATCCCTCTTCTGAGACACCATTTAGACTCTGTTAAGGTAATATTCTCCTATGTTGCACTAAGTCTAAAAAACTTCGATTGATCAATGTTTTTTGTTTAGTGTTTTTTGGGGAGACTTGACAGTCAACATAGCCAAAAGGGTGAAGGTCTACACATTCAGGAGAGACCCCCCCCGCCCCCACCTAAGGTGCAGAGGAGCCACAATTATGGGTGGGGTGGAGCCAAGTAAATACCATTTGTTGCTATTTTTGTGGTCCAGTTTCTACTTGCGGGAAGGTGAGACCTGGGGAAATTTGGCTTAAATACCCATAATCATTCTTTAAGCACGAACAGCAAATGTCTAGCACTGTCAAATTACCATGTTCACTACTTTTTACATGATTTTTCCTTGATAAGATACATACAGTGCTCCCTTCCTCCAAAGGTGATTTTACATTCATTATATCATGACAAAATCTTAGAGGTGTGTGTATGCCTGACTACATACATATATGTACACACACACACACACACACACACACACACACACACCATGAGCAATTTAAGGCAGGTTACAAAAATGCAGTGGGATAAAAATAAAGCTGCCCCAGAAGGCAGCGCTCTAATAAGCTGGGAACGTATTCTTTTGGCTGCTGCTGCGCTCCCCTTCCCCATTCCCATCAGTCTCTTTTTCCACAGGTAAAGGCCACTTTCATGGCACATGAAGAGCAGCCTTAGCAACCTCAACAGTGAAGCTCTTTCCCCCTTGTCCAAACTATATCTGACTCCCTCACCCAAGTAGTGAGATCGGGTAGGGAAAAGGAGAAGAAACCCCTCGGAAGTCAAAGCTACAGAGAGGGGGTTGGGATCTGATCTAATCTGATCTAACTCTCGCCTCCTGGGCTCGGCGAAGCTCGGGGAAGCTCGGGGAAGCTCGGGGAAGCTCGTGCTGCGCATGCGGACTCTGATTTCCGCGCCCAGGTGCCTTCCTAGCCGAATAGCCGAACACGGATCCCGCTGACGCTGACTGTGGGCCACCACGCGCTCAGAGTTCTGGATTGTCCGGTGGCCTTGAGGGTCGAAGACGAATTCCTTTAAAGCTCATTTCTAAGCAGGTGAATAAAAGCAGTCTGTGTCTCATATTCCTAGGACTATGAGTGGGTCGCCTGCTGGTGAGAAAGAATTTGAACGTAATGGAGGAGGGTGGTATGATTGTAAAGGGGGTGAGCTATTGGGAAGAAAGAAAACATTTCCTGAATGCATTTGGGAGGACTTTAAGATAAACATCATAGGTGCAAAGTTTGATTTACCAGTTCATTTCTGTGACAAATGTGTGATTTGCCTATTAAAATCTATGGGCGTATAATTCTGTTCAAGTATGCTTTTTGCTATGACTGTGCTAATTTATATGAAAGAAAAGGAGATAAGATATGACCAGGCTGTAGTATTCCTGTGCTGCGAATTGAGGAGCATACACGAGGTTCTGTCTTCATGTGTAGCGCTGGCCAAGAGTGCAGGAAAACTTATTTGTCTCAGAGAGAGTTAGAAGCTCATATCAGCTACCGCCATAAGACAGCTAAAAAACTTTAAGTGTGCTCCGCTTAAAAAAGTTCACCCTCGTATTGCTTCACCAACAACTGAAATCCCTGAAATGCTGCTAGACCAGGACCATATGAGCCATATTCCCCCAGAGTTGCCCAGCATTATGTCCCCATCTCCTGTGCAGCGTGTATCACACAAGCGCAGTATCCAGCCACGCGAGGATCTTTATGCTCCTCCAGCAGAATTATTGCCACCCCACCTCCTTTGCTCCATCAGGAAATCGTTAGTATTTCAACAAGAGAATACAGCAATTTAATAATCACCCCTATTCAGGCTGACTCAACTTCTGATGCCAAAGAACTATCACCTCCTGCCCCAGCACCGGCTCACCATCATCCTGAATATCAAAGTCAACAAGTGGTATTGCCCCCTTATATTATGCCTCCCGAGGAACATGCACTACCCCCATCTACTCCACCACCAGTAAGCCATCCAGTGTCATATTCTCTCCCGGATTCAGGTGCTCCTCAGCTGGTCTGTAGTCAAGTGCCACCTCCACTCATGACTTCTGGTCCATCACCAGTAACTTCTTCCCCTGGATGTATTATTGCCCTGGTGCCACCTTATATGAATCCTTCTCCGCCAGGATCTCCTCTATCTCATAATGGTGGTCCACCTGTAAGTGAATTCCCTTCTAACAATCAGAATCCTAACTCTTTACCCCAGTTCACTGAAGAACAAGAAACTCTGAGCCCTCCGTTTATACAACGGTATGGAACAAATCCTGGTATGTGACCTCTGTCGAAAGGACTTTCACCTCTTTCACCAGCGCAAGGTCCACCTTCCCCAACCCCACTTTTTGGATCTCATTGCTCAGATCAGACAAGATATAGACCATATTCACATTGACAGTAGTGTTTTGAACTGAAGAGCTGATGAGGAAAAAAACCTTAAATGTAGCCAACTTTTCAATTAAACTGTGTTTTGGGAAGGAAAAGCACCTCTTACAGAGATAGTAAAACACTTAGGATCTTGACTCTTAAAATGATTTTAAACCTTGGCTTTAGGATTTATTTCAAGTTTTATACTACAGAGTGGATAAATGGCTCAGTGGAGCATATCTGTATTTTAACAACTTTGTTCCTTTAGTGTGGTAAATTGACTCAGAGGTGACCTTTTATAATTTGAGTTCCTGAAATAAATTTGCATTGTTCCCCTTGCAAAAGTTTTGTTTTTGTTTAGGTTTTTTCTGTGACATATTTCTTTAACCTGTGTAAAAGGATTAAATTTCAGTATGGTTGTAAAAATGCTATTTTTATTTGAATTTAAGCACAGTCACACAGTTTTTTTCCTTCCAGTTTTATTGAGATATAATTGACATATAGCACTGTATAAATTTAAGGTGTACAGTGTAATGATTTGACATACTGTTTTTTTTTTTTAACATCTTTATTGGAGTATAATTGCTTTACAATGGTGTGTTAGTTTCTGCTTTATAACAAAGTGAATCAGTTATACATGTACATATGTCCCCATATCTCTTCCCTCTTACGTCTCCCTCCCTCCTACCCTCCCTATCCCACCCCTCTAGGTGGTCACAAAGCACCGAGCTGATCTCCCTGTGCTATGCGGCTGCTTCCCACTAGCTAGCTATTTTACATTTCGTAGTGTATATATGTCCATGTCACTCTCTCACCCTGTCACATCTTACCCCTCCCCCTCCCCATATCTTCAAGTCCATTCTCTAGTAGGTCTGTGTCTTTATTCCCGTCTTGCCACTAGGTTCTTCATGACCTTTTTTTTTTCCCCTTAGATTCCATATATATGTGTTAGCATACGGTATTTGTTTTTCTCTTTCTGACTTACTTCACTCTGTATGACAGTCTCTAGGTCCATCCACCTCACTACAAATGACTCAATTTTGTTTCTTTTTATGGCTGAGTAATATTCCATTGTATATATGTGCCACATCTTCTTTATCCATTCATCCGATGATGGACACTTAGGTTGCTTCCATGTCCTGCCTATTGTAAATAGAGCTGCAATGAACGTTTTGGTACATGACTCTTTTTGAATTATGGTTTTCTCAGGGTATATGCCCAGTAGTGGGATTGCTGGGTTGTATGGTAGTTCTATTTTTAGTTTTTTTGTTGTTGTTGTTGTTTATTTATTTATTTATTTATTTTTATCAGTCATCAATTTTATACACATCACTTTATACATGTCAATCCCAATCGCCCAATTCAGCACACCACCATCCCCGCCCCACCGCAGTTTTCCCCCCTTGGTGTCCATACGTTTGTTCTCTACATCTGTGTCTCAACTTCTGCCCTGCAACCCAGTTCATCTGTACCATTTTTCTAGGTTCCACATACATGCCTTAATATATGATATTTGTTTTTCCCTTTCTGACTTACTTCACTCTGTATGACAGTCTCTAGATCCATCCACGTCTCAACAAATGACTCAATTTCGTTCCTTTTTATGGCTGAGTAATATTCCATTGTATATATGTACCACAACTTCTTTATCCATTCGTCTGTTGATGGGCATTTAGGTGGCTTCCATGACCTGGCTATTGTAAATAGTGCTGCAATGAACATTCGGGTGCATGTGTCTTTTTGAATTATGGTTTTCTCTGGATATATGCCCAGTAGTGGGATTGCTGGGTCATATGGTAATTCTATTTTTAGTTTTTTAAGGAACCTCCATATTGTTCTCCATAGTGGCTGTATCAATTTACATTCCCACCAACAGTGCAAGAGGGTTCCCTTTTCTCCACACCCTCTCCAGCATTTATTGTTTCTAGATTTTTTGATGATGGCCATTCTGACCAGTGTGAGATGATATCTCATTGTAGTTTTGATTTGCATTTCTCCAATAATTAATGATGCTGAGCATCTTTTCATGTGCTTCTTGGCCATCTGTATGTCTTCTTTGGAGAAATGTCTATTTAGGTCTTCTGCCCATTTTTGGATTGGGTTGTTTGTTGTTTTGTTATTGAGCTGCATGAGCTGCTTGTAAATCTTGGAGATTAATCCTTTGTCAGTTTCTTCATTTACAAGTATTTTCTCCCATTCTGAGGGTTGTCTTTTGGTCTTGTTTATGGTTTCCTTTGCTGTGCAAAAGCTTTGAAGTTCCATTACGTCCCATTTGTTTATTTGTGTTTTTATTTCCATTTCTCTAGGAGTTGGGTCAAAAAGGATCTTGCTGTGATTTATGTCATAGAGTGTTCTGCCTATGTTTTCCTCTAAGAGTTTGATAGTGTCTGGCCTTACATTTAGGTCTTTAATCCAGTTTGAGTTTATTTTTGTGTATGGTGTTAGGGAGTGTTCTAACTTCATACTTTTACATGTACCTGTCCAGTTTTCCCAGCACCACTTATTGAAGAGGCCGTCTTTTCTCCACTGTATATGCTTGCCTCCTTTATCAAAGATAAGGTAACCATATGTGCGTGGGTTTATCTCTGGGCTTTCTATCCTGTTCCATTGATCTATATTTCT